>NC_135498.1:57407369-57750572 GCF_052857255.1 Amblyomma americanum | reverse complement strand
TGGCGGTATTCATTTCGGCCTAAGTGGCCACAATTTTGCGAGGCGAAGTGCACAAACTTTTATGGGCTTCGCAATGCGTGCGCACGGTGAAGACTGCCAGGTGATTGTAATTATTCAGGATCCCTCCATTCTAGCAACTCTTTCTCTCTGCCCCCTTGCAGCCCTTTCCTCACGACGCGGTTCAGTTGATTACCGTGAAGAGACACAGCCTCTTTTCTTAACTTACCCCAATAAACCATTGCCGTTTGTGGGCGCATGAGAAGGCGCTCACTCCCAAGAAGTAAAAGCCGCGCTCCGTATACTGTGAACGCGCATTATATGAAAGGCAGTCTGCCTGCGCCACCATGTGGCGCGTTTCTGCAAGGAGTTTCTAAACCACCTGTTCCCCCATTTATCTTTGTTGTCTACCACTTGATTCTTTCCACAAATGTAAGAGAAGAAGCAGTCGCGTCCGTAAATCTTGCAATACATGCAGACTGTACTGGATACAACCTCTAACTATGCCATTGTATACCATCTGGTATGCCGAAAAGGCGTGCATACAGACTGAGTCGCTCAGCTCGTGAGGTGGAGCCAGAAAATGACTCCATTTTTAACGGCCAGATCGCAGCTGCCGTCCTGCTAGCTGCCGCAGCTATCTCGGCCCCTAGTGAGACAGATTTCATACGTGTTCCCGTTCTTCACAACTCTCTCCTGTTCTGCCTCGCGGCTGCGGCATGTTACAATAACACTTTTAAATCGACGTGAAATCGGCGCAGAGGCCAGAAAACAAAACTAGCATTGGAACAGAAGAAATGCAAAAATGCTTTGTTAACAATTTCCACTAGAGGTAACTGCCCATTCGAAGTGATAATTAAACGTTTGCAAGCATTCAACAGTCCTCAGCTCAATTCTCTATTCCCTTTTCGCACTCCAGTAGCCCTGTTCAATCGGCCGCCGAGCCCAAGGTCACTGGATGTAAACCGGACCCCGGGCTGTATTTTGATTGAGGCAAAATACCAAACGCGCCTGTGCTGTGCGATGTCAGCGCATGCGACAGAACCCTTGGATGTCGAAGTTAATATCAAGCAATTAACAAAGGCGTCCCTCATAGTCAACATTAAGCTTTGGGACGTCAGTCTCCACGCACCATAGCATACCAAATTGTCAATATTTGTAATTTCTGGCCTCTGTTGGAATGGGACAACGTCAACAACGGACTGGGCCTTGTATAATCACACATTAATCGGAGCTAGTTCACTATTTCTCATGCCAGCATCCTGCATTGTTCTAACGAGTCAACCGCAGCCGGTTGCAGCTAAATGCAGTGTTTCACCAATCCAGCGGTTGAGAAAGGTCGAAAGTCAATATTTGTCTGTATGGAGTCATTTGGGTGAATTAAAATCGGTAATCTACTTGGCTGTAGCGGTAAATAATTGTTGCACGCAAGTGATCGCACCTTTCAGAAAGGCTTCAAGTGAATGTGCACTAGCCTTCAACCATATGAAGCTCTCTCAAGAAGCGTTTCAGTTCGATGGAGATCTGGTAGAGGTAACGCCGCGAGCCGAACGTTTCTACGCACAGCCTCGGTGTGAAGATTTTGGCATGGTCATTGGTGCGGTTCTTCATTCTTGCAACGAAGAAGTGAGCGGCCGTAATAATGTGGCAGTCTTTAAAAAAGCACCGTGATTCAGCACCACAACCTCGAAATGTAGAAT
The DNA here is from genome assembly GCF_052857255.1 of Amblyomma americanum. NCBI lineage: Eukaryota > Metazoa > Arthropoda > Arachnida > Ixodida > Ixodidae > Amblyomma > Amblyomma americanum. The sequence continues at coordinate 57,748,875 of NC_135498.1, read as the reverse complement.
TTCCACAAATGTGGACATTTTAGCTCAAGTACTATGCTATCGTGGGTTAGCGGACGGACGAGAACTATGTGTGGTGTCCCTCATCAGTCAGGATATATGCAGCTGGCAAAATAGAAGAATTCTATGGTGCTAACGAGGGGATGGCAGCTATCGTAATTAGGCTTAATAAGAGGTACAAACTGAAGGTAGTAGAAGCCTACACGTCTACATCTAAATGTGATTACCAGATCGTAGAAAGCTTCCAAGAGGACATGGAATCGGCAATGAGCAAACTAAAACCATGCACTGAACTGAGAGGCGAAGTCAGTGCCAAGGTAGGGAAGAAGCAGGCTGGAGACAAGGCAGTAGGCGACTACTAGTGGCATATGGTCTATGAACGGCAGGAAGAAATTTTTACTAGAGTTCCCCGCAGAATGATCGGAAGGGCGACCGGAGTCAGCGCAACTGGCGCACTTCGCGGTAAGGTCTCTCGCAGCAACTAAAATCGAACGTCCATTCTAAATAAACAGCCATTAAAAGACAGGGTTCCCTTATTTTGTTGAATACCTCCAATTCCGCAATATCATTTTGTGCCCCAAAACTAAACATGAAAAATTTAATCAGTAACAGTGATAAGAGTGAAGGACAATCTTCGCCATCCAGTACAACCCGCATGCTTTCATTCACGACACGAAACGGGTAGGCCACTGATGGCAAACGCATTGCTTTTACGGGCTGATTAAGAGCTGCTGGGAATAGGAACAATATGTGACTAACTTCATTTCGCATGTTCTTGTGCTATACCCTCGGCCTTTTTCGCTCTGTTGCTTGCGGCTCGACAGCCTAGTGGCTCTGCACACATCTGTATGCATGCACACTGCAATCACAAGGAGAGTAGCACAGCAGAGAAATATGTGGTGACATATGCTGAGCCAGACAACTTGCAAGGCAACCCCTTCGACTCAGAAACTGTTCTCGGAAAAAAAAAACTAACGTCCATATGTATTTATTCCGCACTTAGGCATTAGAATATCTTGTCTGGTACAGTTAACTGTATTAGGCAGCATTTTTATACGCTGCATCTTGCGGCACTGTCCAGGACGTTGAAGGCCTGTTAACGTTATAACACTGCTTATTGAAACAAATCTTCCACTCTGCTATGAAAAATCGTTGTTGGTAACAAGGGAACTTAATGTAGAAATGGTTGTGCATCGTACAGTTTTACTCAGAAATTACCAACAAATCTTTTACTGGTTCATCGGATGCACGCGTGGTGGCGATGGATGTGAAATATGAAAACGCTCTCTGCTGTGCGATATTAAGAGCACATTAAAGAACCCGAGATGTTCTAAGTTAGCTCGGAGCCCTCCCCTACGGTGTCCGTCATAAGCATTGTGTTGCATTTCGACCTTAAACCATTATTTTTTTTCTCGCTTTAACTCTCAATCGTTGTAAACAGACCATAAAAAATCTTTGTTTGCTTCGTAATCAGCGTAACAGAAGGTGAGCTGTGCGAGCTGATGTTACCGACTGTCTTCCACATAAATCAAATTGACTTCTCTTCTTCTCAACTACGGATGCTATGATATTTCAGAACCGTAACAAGAACTTCAGGTAAAAACTACTTTGCCGAAAGTGTGTTTAGTACAACTTCCCAATGCAACGGCACGGTGAGTGTTTTCAAGGAACACAATAGCACTTTTTTATCATGATTGATGCTTGCCTTAGTGAAGTGAAAATGTCTTGGTAACTGGTGATAGCACTCGTTGAGACAACAGCAGCGCACAAAAGTTGACAGGGCAAACAAGGGATGACAGGAACGAGGTTCCGTCTAGAAATATACATTCACGACATGAGTTTCAGAAGCTACAGGAATTTATCAGCCGATACAAAATTTATGAGCGTCATTGCATGCCTAGCAAGCACTTAAGGCATGATTACTATCGCGAAACCATTTCTCCGGAAATCTCTTCTCACTTTCGCAACATGTGCCATGCGTGTTTGCACTGCAAAGCATTTATACGGTACACGGTTCACATCCTACTTCCGCATGGCAAGCAACATAATTTTGCGACGCATGGACTTCCTAAGCATCGGAAAGAATGGTGCACTTTCACCAACGAGTAGGTGAGCCCCAACGAACTGCAACTGTCAGGCAATAAACAACAGATGTTAATACCTTTTTACCCTATTTCCGGGCAGCGGCAAGACGTGCCAAGCATTCAATGAGGTTGCTTTTTCCCGGCAGCAGCCTGCGCTTAGTATCAGGCAGCAGGGTTTAATGTCATTGCCATAAACTTAAGAAAAAGTTCGTATGCGCTAATGACAACCATTACGAGCCCCATGTTTTACTGTGCAACGGATGTCAAAGTGCCGTCAACACCCATGCGATAAAAATAAAGAATGTACGCAACTAATGAGTTTATTATATAATAAACTACACATCTCCAACCAAAATTTTAACTTTAACCCCACGTTTCGAAGCCGACTCGGCTCCTTTATCAGGGGGGACTGAGGGCAGTAGCTTGCGTCTTTTAAGTATGGAGGGGAGGGGGGGGTCAAAGGAACGACAGCTGTGATGCGAAAGGTGCGGGGAAGGGGGAGGGAAGGTTTAGTCTTTTAGTCCCCCGTGCGCACTGCAGAGAGGTGGTGAATGGCGACTTTTTTTCGTTGAGTTTAAGAGCGAAGTCCCTGGGCATATACCGGGGGCAGGGTTTCTTTTGTGCGGTTGATGTTTTTCGGGGTGGTTTGGATGTGCCAGGATTCCAGAAGGAGCTTTTTGTGGTAATTTGTTTCGGTTCCGCGGATGCGGGTTTCTTCGAACTTGATTCTATGGCCGGAGCCCGCGGGATGTTCGGCTACTGGATTGCGCTCTCTTGCTGATTTTACCGACAACTGAAAGGAACACCAATGGGAGCATCCATCTCGGTCGTCATGGCCAATTTAACCATGGAACACATCGAACAATGACCCCTCAACTCATTCCACTCGAAACCAAAGATTTTCCTCACGTATGTTGACGACTGCTTCGCCGTCATCAAAAGATCTGAGACTCAAAATTTCCTTCGTCATATAAACTCCGTAGAACCTGACATTCAGTTCACGCTAGAGGTGGAACAAGAAAACTTCCTGCCGTTTTTGGACGTCCTCGTGTCCCGAAACGACAATACCCTTCCATTCTCCATGTACCGCAAACCAACTCACTCAGGCCAGTATCTCCACTCGACCACTCGACAGTCCATAAAGCATCAGTGGTGAAGACGCTGTTCAGAAGAGTTGAGACACACTGCAGCACAGAACTTGACAGAAAAAAAGAAAAACGCACGATATTCAAAGAGCTTATCATGAACGGCTACCCAAAAGACTTTATTCAAAAAACCATTCGACGTCAAAAACAAAACATTCGTCAAGAAATCAACGCAGAAAGACCAACGCCACCACCAAAACACGTCATTTTACCTTAAGGCGGAGGTGTCAGCGAAACAATCGCCCGAATCCTGAAAACATCGGGTCTCCAGGTTGCACACAAGCCCACAAACACTGTTGCGCTTTGCCTACCGGTTACCAAAGACCGGCCGCCGAGAGAAAGAGCCCAAGGCACTGTATACAAAATCCCATGCGCCGACTGCGACGCAAGCTACATCGGCGAAACCAAAAAATTCAAAGAGAGAATTCGGCAACATAAAAACGACATCCGCAATTTCGCAAGAGAGCGCAATCCAGTAGCCGAACATTCCGGGGACTCCGACCATAGAATCAACTTCGAAGAAACCCGCATCCTCGGAACCAACACAAATTACCACAAAAGGTTCCTTCTGAAATCCTGGCATATCCAAACCACCCCGAACAATATCAACCGCACAAAAGGAAACCTGCCCTTAGTATATGCCCAGCGACTTCGCTCTTCAACCCAACGAAACAGAGCCGCCATTCAGCACCTCCCTGCAGTGCGCCAGCGTGACTAACAGCCTAAACCCCCTCCCCAGCGCCTTTCGCGTCACACCTGTCGTTCCTTTGACCCCCCCCCCTCCCCCTCCCCTCCATACTTAAAGGACGCTAGCTACTGCCCTCAGTCACCCCTAATGAAGGAGCCTAGTCGGTTTCGAAACGTTGGGTTAATGTTAAATTTTTGTTTGGATATGTGCAGTTTATTATAAGTCTTCAAACCCAACCAGACAGGCAAATCTGTCGAAATATTTAGTGCACAACTAATGAGTGCAACATCAGCGTGGAAGCGTTACCAGCAGAAAACATGCATTAAATTGGCAACTTTGAGAAGAAACGCGTCACTCCGCTGTAGAAACAGCCATTTAGTTATTCACGTCGAATGGATGAAGTAAACACAGCATTCTTATCATTGATATGGAATAGCTCTTTGACGAGAACTGCCTAACTCGAAACCCGCTCTTTGAGAACAGGGATCTGAACAGTCGCATTAGCGCTCGTGCGGTTCGTCTCTCTTTCTTGGACTTTCGTCTTCTTGTGCCCCACAGTTTGTTTACCAGTCAACCGCCAACAAGCCCAAACAGTCACACTGCATGCAATCGCATTAGTTCTTATATGTGATCAGATGCGCTCCAGATCGGTTTGTGCTTTTGGAAAGCCACCCGTGCAATATTCCTGAGCTCAAAAATCTGCCAATGAGTGGCCTCAAAAACCCCGTCGCCTCCGCATAGTCTCTGCGACCGTCGCAAGGTGGCAAAAATTTCTGGCATGACCCGAGCTGCTTATTACCTGCCTTGCGTTCAAGCGGCTCAATTGGGGGTACAGATCTGCTGCGTGCATCTTGAAAATAGAAGAGTGCGTTTGTTAAAAATTATATGAAGCAGATACTCAGAAGGAACCGAGGAGGCAGAGAGCCGTATGGAGAGGTTAAATTACAAGGCACGGATAGCTGAAGAATTTTGTAACAATTCATTATTGTATTTCGCGGCCTTGCGCGCCTCGCGCTCGGATTTCGTTATAGCCTTAATTCCGTGAATAACAGGAATTAGATACAAAATTTTGAAGAAATGCTTAAATATGCAGGCTCATATTTGCTGGGACAAAATCGTTCGAGCTAGAACAGGCGACGGCTAATTGGCCGATGCTGTGAGGGAACGCGAACATGCAAAGCATTTTATAAAAATGCTTTGCACTTTCCAACCAAATTCACGAATTTAAAAGAAGTAATTAAGAGTGTGTTCTAAAAAGCTATAAAAACAAATATGCAACCAATTATTTTTCTCTTATTTGTGGTTGTCCACACTCCTCATTCTGGCGCTTCAGTTCCGCAGGCATACTGATGTCGCTGACTCTTGGCTTTAGACCGTATTCGATACCACATTCCCCAGTTTAGAGAAAGAGACCCAGCAGTTGTACCTGTAGGTTCACCCGTTCGCTGTGTTGACCCATTTGTGAACGCCTTCTCCGGTTTGACCAAAAAAAGGAACGGAGCTCCCAATAAAGCTGCGCAGCGGTACTCGTTGTTCACGGAGCCCCATTGCCAGGCTGTGAAGAACAGCCCCGCAGTGATGCTCACGCTTGTTCCAGTGCCTGCTCCATGGTGGAGCTCGGCTGGGCAATGGCTACGACGATACTCGAGCGGTTGAGGCTGCTTCGTTTTGAACCACGTACCCAGCGTCTCCAACCAATTGTCACGCGCCCGGGATTTATTAGCGGAGCCTGGAGAACGTGGAGTGGCTCACAAGTCATCCACACAAACCGAGACCACAGCTCGCAGGACGTCGTCCTCATTTGCCTTTCTCTGCTTCACCCTGTTCTTTATCAGGTCTATCACAAAACATATTATTCTTGACGTCATTAGTGCGCCTTACCCACGGGTAGCGTACCCATGTGTAGCGCTTTGATGAAGTCAAGCATGTTAAAGTCAAAGAGGCCCGTTTGCAGCTTTACTTACTCATTGTGCAATTTGTGATTTCCATTCTTTTTTCACCCAGTGCTACATCGGCGCCGGATTCATAAGTAACTGTACATAACCATGCACTTGCATTGGCGACAATCTCAACGAAGGTACCAACACTGGACCCGGTAATTGCCGCTCAATCAACTGAAGGCATCCCACAGTTAGTGATGAGCCAATAAAGGTTGCTTTCTGGCGCATCCTACTGTTCAAGCAGAGTGAATATTACACCGGCCTCAAGCATGCATGCAGTATTTCTCCCTGCAGCATGCGCTGGATTTTACATTTCTGTTTTAGAGATAGCTGTTAGGAAAGATATCAGCGGTAACGCTAGCACAAAACGCTGAACCCGATTTTCATCTGATTTTTGTCAGGTTCAGCTCCGACCCGAATTTAGCTCTGATTTGAACAAAGCCGCCGCGGTGGCTCAGTGTTTATGGCGCTCGGCTGCTGACCCGAAATTCGATGGAGGCGAAATTTTGATGGAGGCGAAATGCTAGATGACCCCTATACTGTGCGATCTCAGTGCACGTTAAAGAATCCCAGGTGGTCGAAATGTCCAGAGCCCTTCACTATTCTCTCATAACCTGAGTCGCTTTGGGACGTTAAACCTCCTAAACCATGATTTGAACAAAATCCAAGCAAGATTATAGGGTTGGCAATTGAAAACCATACATATCAATAACATTATGAAAGCTGACATTTCGATACGAACTAAGTTAGATGTTGATCGACGTCAATAAATATCACATGGAATTCCAATGCAGAATTTCTGCAACACATTTATTCTTGTAAATTTTGTAAAGCGTAATTCTCTGTTGCTGATGCAAGCTGCTATAAAAGGAAGCAAAAACCTGTTGGTTTAGGTAAATTTCATGTCATCTGCAGGTCCTATCGAACCAGCAACACGCTTTAATTATTGACCGATTTGTGTGTTCACTTTATTTATCCAAGCTTTCTGGTCATTTCCTACAAAAATACATTATAAATTAAGGTTCTACCATTGGGTGAAGTTGCGTCAATTTAAACAAACAACTCTGGTGGTTTGAAACTGTCAAAATAGTGTTGTTATTTCTACTGAAAAACGCAGCATGCCCAACTTTTAATTTACAAAAAGGATACAAATATTGGTTGCATCATTTCACAAACGTTGAAGAAAAAAAAAGATGGCAAACCACACAACAATTGACGCCGACAAGCGGCACTTGTTCAAAAGAATATCTTCAAGCAAGAAAATGATCAAGTTCCGTTGCATTCTTGCTTGTCAGAAAATACAAACGTGTGTATCCTTCCTATTTCAGTTTTAAAACGCAGCACGAGTATTGTACAGAAATTAATGCTGTTAAAATTATTTCATGAGAATTAGGGAGGAATAATGCATTTCTTGGCATTTTTTCTTGTTAAATTAACACTTACCGCGGGACAAATCAGCCCAGTATTACCACCAGTGAATTGTCGAATTTATTAACCTTTTTTCCTAGTGAAACATTTAGGTATGATTCCAAAAATTCCACATGTTTTCTTGATAACTTAACTATATGGAAATCATACGAACCGTGCCGAATCAACAAGGGCTGCACAGACAACATATTCAGAATGGAGGAATACACACGTGCGCCATAGACGCCATGTACTACTTCACGCGGAAACCGCACCATACCCAACAATTCTGGACAAAAGGCTTGTTGAGCGGGAAATCGTTCATGAACGCAATTTTTGCATGTAATGTAAGGTTTCACTATGACAATCAATATATCCATATCATCCCTATGATGGCAGTTTTGCATTTTGTTCTTAATTAAAGTTTTTGCATTCCTCAAGAGCGTTCCTCATTGCTTTTCTATGGCAGTCGTAACTGTTCAATGCCATCGATGGAAGTCCTTTTGAACGAATGATTTTTCTACACATCAGAAGAAGGGACCATTACATTCAATATTTCCTTAACAGTATCCTACAATTTTCTAATTTTTCCAAACTTTTGTCTGACAATGTTGAACATGACAATTGACAGGAAGTATGCGGAATTCAGTTGTCTTCTGTATCACGCGGGTTCCGTATTTCAGTATCTATATTTGCGGCTCATACGAAAGCGTTTATGGAGCGATGCTTCAATGCTTGTGAGAACGCTGTCCTACTGCTTACTGGACCGTCAGGCTGATGATTGCTGAGGAACCACACCTCTCCGCTCTAAGTTCCAATCTTTCATATTAAAGCGCCATGAAAAGTGTGGGGTTTAATTAGAGGACATAAATACGTTTCCACCGTTCAACCGCGGCTGACACCGTTAAAACCACCAAACCCACACCGTGATCGCGTACGCTACCGAGCGCACGCCGACCACGGTGGGCCTTGCTCTGAGGGAGCAAAGGAACGACACACTGGCTGACACAAACAGGCATTTATTGCTACAGAAACAATACCGCCAGCTAGCAACAAGATACACTAATGAATCGAGGCCGTCCGATTCACCGGCACGGTTTCGAGCGAATGTTCGCTCACGCTAGGGCAAGGGGTACTCCGAGGCCTGACGGGACGAGAAACGAGAGCAAGTCTCTCCGCCATTTCCTCGCCCCGCAGGCGAATAGCGGAGCCGCGAGCGACACATATACTCGCGCCGACGATCCCAGCCGAAGAGACTGCGCTTGGTGGCTTGGTTGGTTGGAGGATTGGGGTTACGGGTGCGGCATTTGGCTACCCTCTAGGGGAACACGGCACAGCACCCGGGAGGAGGGATTGGGAATAAGGGTAGGGAGGAAAGGAAGGAGAGGAGTCCGAGAAGGGCAACACGGCACGCACGATGCGGGCGCACTCAGGCACTCAGTGGGCAAGACGAGTGTGGCGGGGACTGGAGGTGTTGATGTTAAAAGGAACTAAGCGTGACGCCACAACAACGCCGCACCTTAAGGGCATTGGTCCGCTGAGGGAAGACATAAATGGCAGGTCGGCCATACAGGGACTGTCATGATGCCGGAAAGCGGCTGAGGTCATTAAATGCTCGCAAAGAGACCGATAGTCGGCCCTAGTGGAGAAGGGGGGGGGGGGGCGAGCGGAAACGCCCGACGGCGAAGAGAGCGGGAGGGCAAGAGTAGCGAGGGCCCGATGGGGTGAGGCGGTGGCGTCAGAAGCGGACGAGTCCGGGGCGTCCACCCAATGAACACGACTACACAGACTACCGCCCATAGATAGCGCAGTGCGTGTTCAAGCACCCCGTGTAGGCCGACGACTGCGGCCAACCCCTGGGAGCACGCGCCACCACGAGAGCCACCCACAATATCCGCCGACAGGCCCGTCACTCGAAGGTAGAATGCCGTTAAGGGCGGAAGTGAAAATAAAAGGTAATGCGACAAACGGCGCAAAAGGATAATAGCGGGCACCAGGTGCGCGCGAAAAGGGAGGAACGAGTTCAGCGGGCCGTAGTGGCGCGCCAAACAGGGCGCGGGGAAAACGCCCGCAAGAGATGCCTTGAAGGCAGGAAAATTGAGAAATACGGCATGGGCGTTCGGTGGGCAACAGCGCGCGAGCTGCAGCGCAGCGCAGCGCGAGGACCGGGAGGGCATGTGCAGCGAGGCGCCCGATGGGGCGAAGATGGGGAGGCAGAAGCGGACGAGTCCGGAGGTAAATAGGGACAGTTCGTGAACGCGACATCGCAGACCACCGTCCATAGATAGCGATACGCGCGTCCACGTACTCCGTGTGCGCCAGCGACTGCGGCAACCCCTGGGCACACGCGCTACAACGAGAACCCCCGGAAAAACGCGCAGAAAAGCGGACCGCCCGCGCGCAATAGCCGCAGAGGGGGGGAAGTGGGAATTATGAAATGAGGGGACAAGTTGAGGTGCGAGAAAAAGGCGCCGGTGAGGCAAGGAGGAGAGGTAATGAGGCAGGCTCGAAGGAGAAAATTGCCATTGAGGCAGGAAGGGGAAGCAGGTACTCGAGGTACGTGCGAAAAAGTCACCGTTCGTCCAGAGCCCACAGGGAGAAGTCCGAGCAGCAGACACACGCGAACACCGCACAGTGGTAATCCGTTCGAGGGTGGTGGTGAGGGTTTGATGTGTAATCCATGGTAGGACTGAATAGGGTGCGCGTAGCGGCGGCGAGGGCGTCATGAACGCCGTTGCGGCGAAACAAAGGGGCTAGGGTGCCGCCGGACCCGCCGCCGGCCCAGACGAGACTTCAGAGACTGCGTTCTCCCGCGCGTGCAGCATTTACGCCGTCCGTGACGCCCTCCCTTGTTAGTTAAGGTAAGTACCAGGGAGAGTCACGGCCGGTCTCGAGAAGGGCGCGCGCGCTCTTTCATACGGCCTTCGCTTTCGCCGCAGAAGCAATGCGAGTTTTTCTCCGGGAGTTACGCCGCCCGCCGCCGCTGGAGGCGTGACGACCCCACCGCTCGTAGGGTGCCTGTATATGATCCTGTATATGCTCCCTGCGGGAGCATATACAGGAACACTAACCGCCCGCTCCCCGCCTGCATCTGCGTCGGCGGGTGGCTTTTGACTGGTTTTGCGCTGTGGTCCGCTGCTTCATGGTGAGCGCAGCACCGAAGTCAAAGAAAACAAAATCCAGATGCTTAAGCTGCGTATCGGCAACAAAGTCCTCATGTGCACAGATTCTTCGTCACAAACTTTGCTCGATGAAAACATTTAAAATGAGGAATCACTATGTCGAGCATTTCTGGTTTTCAATCCAGAAGGAAATACTGTGATCACTTCCCCTCTTATATATCATGGTACGTGATTAAATGACAAGTTAGTGTTAAGAGGAAGAAAATGAAAACTCAGAGAACGAACGTTTTGTGCTCGTCCCATAAAAATGTACTATATCCGGGAAAAAATTCTCTACGACGCTTGAGCCATAAATTCGATAGCGCCGTAGCTGGTGGCTTGAGACGATACTTGAGCCGTTGAACTGTCAAATAAATTGCAAGATTGCTGGGAGGTGTATATAGTACTTAATTACGCCGATATCGCTTTTCGCAAGTCCTCAATGAACTTATTTTTCATCCTCTTATACGTCACAACTTCCTTAAACGAGATGCCTGTACTGATATCTCAAAAGAATGCTAATTACTAATGTGCGAGCAAGTGTCAAGAAGCATTGTAATGAATTTTTATGTGCTCAAAGCCAATGACCCGCGGCCTTTCTGGTTTTGTTGTCAAACAAGAAGCCACCAGATCCCTCTGGAATGTCTGTAGCCGCGTGCAAGTCTCTCTTCATATTCAAAATGGTCGTAAGCGCATTAGACGTCTAATGTTTCAAGTTCCTGGTAATATTTAAATTGTGCAAGGCCGAGAGCGACCGTCATTCTGACCTTCGTTGACCAAGCACTCGTTTAATCGCTGCGCAGCTGAAATGCATGCTTTATGTTTGGGGACACGAGTTAGCCCCAATAAACAATTTTCTAGTTGGACGCAAGCTTCCTTGTCGTCATTCTGGCCTGACTAAAATTAATAGAACATGCAGAACCAATCAGTACAAGCTGCGTATGCTGCCCCAGATATTGACATGTACTGAGTATTGCAATTTCAGAAAGTATGTATGTCCAATAAATGACTTCAGCTACCATAAAGAGTGCCATTTTTTGTTCCCCACGTATATTCAACACGCGGCGTGTCCTAAAACTTCCTAAAATATTTGGTCTAAATATCATTGTAAAAGACATCAGATTATGGAGTTGAATGCCGAATGCCCTCTATTTTCTTAAATTCAGGGGATTTTACTAACATGCAAGTACTGCAAATGTTCATTTTCGGTTCCTTACATTATAAGCTAAGCCAGCTGGTATAACGCGCATTGCTGTGAGGTTTAGTGGAGCTCCGTTAAGTTGCGAAAAACTTCTTTTTGTGGGGCTACTTTGTTTCCTGAATGACGTGAGGAAAGTTCATGCTCACGGGAGGTTTATCGAAAGCAAGGACGAGGCTACAGATATGCAGGAGAATAATGCAAAGCTGGTAGTCATCGCCTCCCAGATAAGTTTGCTCGCTCGTAAAGACCGATTTTATTGAGACAGAGCGCAGTTCCTAAATTTGCTTTGCTGGCAGTTAGTTCATGCTTGCAGTTACTGCAAACAAGTGACTCAATTTTCGCATTGTCATGTGGTGGGATGTGCGGTCGTGAGACGCCGCCAAACTTCAAAAAGCCGTTCCAAGAGGAAATCTTGGACGTCGCGTGCGTGCAGCGTGCTCTGCTCCAGCAGACAGGGTTGGGTTCCGTCTATAACCGTTCCTTTCGCGAATTACATAACGCGTTTTCCTGGGTAGCACCATGAATTCTTGCTAATGCCGCTGTTGTGCAAACTTAAAGCAGCTGCGCTTGAAATTTCAGTAGCTATATTTGCTCTGCAGAATCGTTTACTCTTTGAAACTCGCCATCCAAGTATTACATGCCGCATATCATTCTACACACTCCTAAATAACCTGCCGGAAGACGAACTATAGAAGCTTAGAGCCTTGCTTTTTAGCCAAATATAAGGGTGGAACCTGTTGACGTTTGTGCTCGAAGCATACGTTCGACCATACACAGTCCGGCTCAAGGAGTGAGCGCGCAAACGTTAATCCGTTGTTTCAGATTTCGCCCATGGGAAAGGGGCTGACTACGCGGTCTCTGCGTAAAGCGTAAAGGGCAAAATATAAAGGCTTGACAGTTACCACTGACGCGGGCCGAATCGGGAGTGAGCGCGCGTTCTCCTTCGGAGTTAACGGCGGTCGCAGCGGCGGAGCGGTGTGGCAGTGGCGACCCCACCGAGGTGCGGCGGGAGGCGGAAACAGACCCCATTGCGAAGGCCGTAAGAAAAGCGCGCGCTCTCCTCGAGACCGGCCGTGGGAGAGTCACGTGGTGCGCCCCTTCTGAGGCGAAGCCGTGGGAGGGTGCACCGCGGGAAAGCAAACAACAAGGGGAGGCTGCGGGGCCGTCCCCAGAAATGACAACAGCCGCTGTGCTCACTCATGCAGCCATGCTGCAAATTATTCTGAGCCAACACTTGTTGAAGACTACAGCAGCTCGCAGCATTAACCATCAAAATATTGCAGAAAATGATATGATCAGGTGCTGCTTTTTGCAGTGAGAGCTACACTACGCCACCTCTTCGACCCTTCAGCGTGGCACCACTTGAGCTCCATGGTGGCAACGTTGGTCACGTGGTTGGTCACGTGGGTTTATCACGTTGTGCGGCCGTTGGTCACGTGGTGCGGAGCAGCTGCTGCTGCCGGCGGCGCACCGCGCAACAGCTGCAGCTGCTGTGCGCATGCGCCGTGTCATTTGGGACGAAGACGAAGAAGGAACGCCCAGCGAAACGGAGCGGCGAAAGACACTTTGCAATTCGACTGAACTAGTTCCAATCGGCCAGCTGTAGCTATCGCGTCACTCCACGTTCAACCAGAGCCACACACAGCCATTTTTTATTCAAAGTGCATTTCGAATAATAGCCGGCGAGAAACGTTGCAGTTATTTTGTGCGTGCGTGCAAGAAGCCCTCTAGAAAGGTAAAAATTGCTAGTCAATATGTAAGGTCTTTATGCGCACAGCCGGCTGGGAATGTGGGCTTCTGGGCCAGCGACAGTAGTAGTATTAGTAGTGGATTGTGGATTATTTAAAAAACAAAGAGTGAAGAAAAATAATTTGCCGGCCGCAGCAATTCCTATCTAATATCTTAAGCACCCGAGCTGCAGCCGGCGCAGGTTAAAGGGAAAGGGAGAGGATAGCGAGAAGCAGTATACAGTGGAGCGATAGAAAGAAAGGACAGAGGAGAGCTTTGTACACTATTTGCAAAATACAAGAAGCCATGAAATTCGCACCGCTCGCGCGCTATAGTCCCGGCTCTGTCCGAAAATAAGTGCGCGCGAGTGGCCACTGTGCACTATTATTTACATTAAAGAAATAAACTGTGTACACCTAGCCGCGCGAACGTAGCGTCCTGTCTCGAACTAATCGCCCGCGCGGCACACTGCACGAGCGGCCGGGGTGGGCGCCCGGCCGCGGACCGTCCGAGGTAGCACCCACGGAGCGTTCATGTCACGCGTGCACTACCTGGCGAAGAGCAAGCGGAAAGTCAAGCCCGCCTTCTCGATGAACGAACAGAGGTTCCCCATTGTTCTGTCACGGGTGCGCGCACTGCCCGGTAGCCACAGGAGCGCCTCGAGACTGTCTGGGATGGTTCCCATCAGCGCCCTGTAGGCCGCGAGCATCTCGCGACGCGGCACTGCGGAAGCGGTGCAGCGAAGGAGCATGTGTTCCAATGTTTACACTGCACCGCAGTCACCGCACTCATCGCTCGACGAAAGTCCGTGGCGCACCCGTATGACACCGACGACGACGGCGCCGCGAACCTGAAGAGCGAGCTAGTAAGCGCTAACGCTCTAAAAATGACTGTGAACGAAAGACGATCGATGGAGAAAAGGCACAGACACAGCGATGTGTGTGACTTTTCGTTATGCAATTCGTTGCACTGTTATTTTAATGCAACATCACTACCTCACGGGGTATAACCTAACCAATAATGTTGTGCATGACCTTGAGGACGCAGAAATAATATAAATATTGCCGCGACTGGGTTTCGAACCCGCGGCGGTGCGAACAGATCAGCTTCGCTGACCACTGCATGAGAGCACTTGGCTAGCGGCGTAACCGATCACGCCTCGTGTTAAACTGGAACACACTATCGCACAGTGCACTACAAATCGCCGTCTTTTCAACTTCCATACGCGGCACGAACACACCAGATCAGCTTAACTAATATCGTCGCCAGACGTGCCGACGAACCGGAAAAAAAAATCATCATCCAACCAGGGTAAACACATGCCATCACATGCCTAACTGGGTTTAACTACGTTAAAACCCAGCAACCTTTCTGTACTACCAACACTGCGATACAATTTACTGATGTCAAGTAAGAGATAGCACATGAAGAATTCTTGTATATATTGCAGCATGTTTATTTGAAGTTTTAGACAGGGAATTTAGCTCAGAATTACGTAACGGCTGAATGTGCAGAAATCTTATAGCTCAAGTGATTGCTACTAATTCAACCAACACCTTTAATTGTGAAAAACTGTTCTTCCCTGTTGAGACAAATAAATAATGTGCACTAATTACAGTGGTGGGATTCGTATCATCAGTCAGCCTATTTTGTATTTCTTTGCTCTTCTAAGCTTTCATGCTGCACGTGTGCATAGTCTCAAGTTTATTTGTAAATTTTTAAGTGCACCCTGCCACTTTTTTTATGCAGTATGTGCAACTAACTGATTTGAAGTTCTCAACACTTGGTGCTTCAGTATCTCGAATGTTCGCTTCTAAGCTGCATCCAGAAATAAACGATCTTTCTCAAATATTGTTTGGGTTAGGGCAAGGTGCTCTCTGTTTTGAAGTAGTAATGTTTTTCTAAAAGTTTTAATTTTTCTGTCCGAAATGCAACTCAATAAAGCCTATTATTCACTAAATGCTGTGCACGCAGTATTTTTGTTTCTTTAAGGAGTGAATAAAATCCGATTTCTCTTTTTTGTACTTAGGTGACAGGCTTGACCCTCTATTTGAGGCACACGAACTTCCGCTGCCATCTGTTGCGATGTCTCAATTTAAGGCTAAACGGGTGGCTAACGAGGGGCGATGCCACAAGCGTCAACACCTGTTGAGCGACAAATTCCACAGTGCATGCTATGATTTCACACCAGAGGCGAAATCTTATTTGGCCAAAAAATCACCTCCTGACGATTGTTTCAGTTTCTTCTTGCCGTCACCTGCAGCGCGTGTGATTAGAGCGCTAATAAGAATGCGCTGTGCTTCATAGGGGAGTCAAAAACGACCATCACAACACTGCTTAACCAAAAGCTGATATCCAAGGTGTTCATTGTTTATAATTCTACCCTTCCCTCCAGCGCGTACGTCTAGAGAGTTTCCAGTGTCGTTGCTGTACTCTTAAAAAGAAAACATGGAAAAATTAAAAATGGAAAATTGTTAACTCTCTGGTTTAACGTCCCGAAGTGTCACGTGGGCTGTGGGGAGTCCGCATAGAAGGGCTGGGGATTAATTTCGACCACCTGGGGATCCTTAACGTGCACTGACATCGCACAGCACACGGGCGCCAAGGCTTTTCGCCTCCATCGAAACACGGCCTGGGTGGCTAGGCTTGAACATTTGTCTTCTGGCTCAGTATCCGGGCACCCGAGCCACTGAGCAACCGGATCGAGTAAGAAAGAGGAAATGAAGGCGTGTGGGTTCGCAGATTAGCCTCAGAACGGCCCCTATCAGTGCCTTGCACGGATAGAAGCGACGCTGCCTGGAGAGCAGACTGCAAAAAATCAATAGATGAGATAAAGCTAGTTAGAGCAGACTTGCGCCGCAGCCACCTTCTTGTAAGCGATGAGAGTGGCGGCGGCCAATTCCACGTACTCCAGGCACTCCTGAGTGCTTGCCCTCAGTCATCACAGTAACCGAGCGCTCTCTTGCCACTGTTATGCGAAAGCTTTCAACTGGGACAACCACTGCGTCGCCACATTGGTGACAACGGTGGGATGCCTAGGTAAAGCAGTGATGGCCGCAGTGGGATGTGTAGGTAGAGCAGTGTTGAGATCAACCGGCTACAGTTACGTGGACGGCGAAGTGCCTAAAATTTTCTCCTCAATTCGCCAGTCTCCTCTAGCACATGTTATCGTAGTCTACAGAAGGGCTGCGTGAGGCATAGGAGAGAGCTTTGACTGTTTCGAGGCTAGATGGAGGGCATTGAAACCAAGGCTGGTGCTGAGTGAGTAAACAAGGCTGTGCTAGAAATAATATCTTGGTGTGGTCAGGCTAGAACCCGGATAGCACTGAACAGTACGCGAATTCAGAGAAAGGGCAAAAGGCAAAAGACTTGAGCGATGTAAAGGCTTACAGTCAGAAATTCATCGAAATCTGTGAGCAGTTGTGTATTTTTCGGGACCCCGCAAACAAGAAGGGTACTGCGATCCTTGGAGTTGGGGCGGGCGGGGGACGTAACGGCTGAGGACGCCATTAAGGCCAGGGCTGTTATCAAAGAACACCACAAGAGCCAGGAAGTGGAAAGGATGAAAGCCGAAAGAAAACGAGAACCCGCGAGCACGAAGTGACAAAGAAAAAGTAACGATGTGAGTGCGAAGAGGCTGATTAAAAGAAACGCTTTGAGCACGAAGAAGCAGGACAGGAGTGTCGCGAGATCAGAGTAAAGAAGAGTAAAATTTAATAATTTGGCATCCGACCAATCTCTCAAGCACCTAGCAGCCTAGCTTTAATGACGGTCCAGACTGTCTGCCAAAGCATCCGAGGCCTACCTCCGTCGTTCGTCATCCGCGACCACATGACTTGTGAGACATTAAGCGTGTTTTCTTGGCGTAGACTTAGCCCTCCTTCCCGGGTAAGCATCTGGTGTAATAACGCGCTTGTCATAGGAAGCGTTTTAGATTTACGACGAGGTCAAGGGTGCTCAGTTGAGAAAAATAAAGATGCCGCCGCAAGCTTTCCGGGAAACGTTCTGGTGCGCAGAGCAGAAGGTTGTTTTCGCAGCAGTTCAGGAAACAGACGGGAACATCTGGCTACTGTAATCATATATGCAAGAGATATGCCTGAACGGCACGATATGCAGGACGTGGACTCAGCAGCAAATATGGTCACTGTCTACCCCTCTTTTGTCCCTCTTTCGTTTCCCCGAATGATTTTACTCGGGGATGCGCTTGGATCAGGCAAGTTGCTGAGTATCAAAATGTATGTCTGCCGATCATAAAGGGGAGCATCGAAGGAAATTTTCGTAATCTCAGCAAAAAAGCTGCGATGCCTGCCCCTTCCCCCGCATTTTCTGTACGTCGTCTCAAATCTAGCTCAGAGTAGCCACTAAAACATAAAGACAAATCGTTTCTTGCTGGTACGGCATGCATGGCCCTTACGCAGTCTCAAGCGCGGAAATTCTCAAAGAAATGCTTAGGAGATGGAAATGCCACTCGAAAAAGCCGACAGATAACCTTGCTTGGAAAGGGAGCCGGCCGATCATCAGATTTAAAACTCTTGGGGAAGTGCTGAAACGGTTGGTGACAGTACCTAGAGTAGTTTCAATGGCAGTGGTGACGAGATCGCAACAGTGTCACTGTTCAAAGAGGCGAACTTCACACTGACTCTAATTTCTGACAGTTGTCAAGAGCCAAACAATGTTTATCAGGCAACGCTCATTCGGGAACAGGTAGCGGACAGCTCGATAAAAGCTTTGATCGATAGCGTAAAACTGGAGATGAAGAAAAAAGTTTTCATTTAATCACCAATCCGGCTCGTATCGCAGTTACCCTGACCGCCGAGACCCTAAGTAATAACAGATTATGAATCGCCAAAAGTATTGCCGCCAGCTATTGGTCTTCGGCCACGAAAACGCGTCGGCTGAGAGATGACCAAAGCTTGGCTTGCCCAAGAGTACTACAGACCTATTTCTTTGAACGACATTAAAGACAGCATCTGCTCTTGCAACACATGCCACAGAGTAGGCGAGTGTACTGGCAAGTGGAAGATGCGTATCAAGTTGTTCGCAGTCATAATTGAAAGTTTCCGCTGGCTTATAGTCCACATTGTAGGGCCACTGTCTGAGTCCAAGAACGCTTTCGGTACGTTCTGACTGTCCTGCGTGTTGCAAGTAAGTTTCTAAAAGCGGTGCCACATTGCAGTGGCAGTGCACGTTAATAATCCACCAGGTGGTCGAAATTATTCCCCTCCTACTAACACGCACCTCGTCGGCTAGCTCGGGCTGAGTCGATCTACCCCTTAGGGCAGAGTTGACTGGACTCGGCCCCTCGACTCTCAGAGCCGACCTGGCTGCGTTTACATGAACCCAGTAACCGGCTTCCTACCCAATAACTCCACTGAACCCGGCCATGTCGAGTTCATGTAAACGTCGGTATACAGAAAATAGCAATGATGGCTACTTCACCCTTCGTCTTGAAATGTGAATACGCTTATGCTCGTTGACATCTTTGCTGAAGATATTTTAATGATAAATTTCACGCTCATTCGCCTGTGTATGACGAGCCAACTTAATTTTTCGGAAACCTATTATTTAAAGATTCTCCACATAAATGAATTAAAGTGAATGCAGCTTTTATATCATTCTTTTTCGTTTAGTTTAGTTTAGATTAGTTGAGCTTAGCTTAGCTTAGTTAACTTTAGCTTGGTTTAGTTTAGTTTACTTGAGAGCAAATGCCCGTGACATACTGCGATATTCTTTATTTATACTGCTGCACAACCTTACAATTGCGTGCTTTGAAACAACAGTAGTATATAAGATATAATCTTCAAGCAAGAGAGCGGCTATATGGAAGAATATAAGGATCACTTGTTGGAAAAGAACAGTCTTGCATATTCATGCCGCGAACAGTTCGGTAAAACCCTGGTGATGCGGCCCACAATCGTTTCATTCTGAGGCAAGAGTTCTTTATTATGCGCCCAAATATTCGCTTATTCCGCCACATTCGACTGCAGTGTAGGAGCGTATAATGTCCGACAATGCCCATGTCTATAATAACGACCACCATCATAGCCAGGGTCCCAAAAGCATAGAGCAAGGCATACTTCTGCAAGTCAACTTTTTCGCCAGGTTTGTCTTCGTAGCGCGTCTGGAAAATAAGGAAAACCAATGAGAGAAAATATGAGAGCAAATGATGAGGCATCCACAAACATACACAGAAAAAAACCCTTGTGTGAAGCGAATTTCAGCGAGAGCTAAAAAATGCCAGTAAAGAGGATAACATGTTCGCAGCACATGTTGCGCGTCTATATGCCCGTAAATCTCACTTCTGTCAAAGAAAGGAAATAAAAATCGGCATTTCCTGGATACACCACAACCACATCACCTCGTAAACTTGCGATTTTAGAGTGTCTGAAATTGCCCGACAGAGTTGTAACCGTTCTGTGAGGTTTATTAAGATCTTGACCCTAAAAGCGGGGGCGCGGCTGCGATGGAAACCCTATAAAGGGAATTTAGGAAAATAGGAAAGATAAAAAAAGTAAGAAGATACACCTAAACTTCAAACACGATATAAGAGTATATACAAGGGCAGACAAAAATCGTCACAAAAGCAGTGACGAATAAATAAAAAAATTGGCGGGTGGTGAATGCAATTGATACCTAAAATAATGCGTTCGCATGCGGGCTCGGATTTCGTGAACGCTATCAAACCATTGAGGTCAGCAGGCGGTGGCCTATGCTGTTGGCTTCGTCGAATGTTGCAGTGACCGGGAACACGCTTAAGCCGACAGGACTTCCTAGGAAAGATTGGAATTCATCGCCAATAATGGTTGGTATGGCGGTTCCGTTTATCTCGAAGACTGTTGGCCTGGTTACCAAAGGCGTCCGGCCGGTGAGATGCAGAGTGCAACCCTACAGAAAGAATAGAACTAGCAGAGCTATCGAAGTTAATAAATAAGCGCAAGGTAGTCGACATCAGGAAGTTTAATATGGAGAGAATCGAGCATGCTCTAAATAACGCAGGTAGCCTAAAACCGACGAAGAGGAAACTAGGCATAGGCAAAACCCAGATGTAGGCGTTAAGAGACAAGGGGGACAATGTCATTAGCAATATGGATAAGATAGTTAAAGTAGCCGAAGAGTTCTACACAAATCTATACAGTAGCCATTGTAATCAGAATGTTAATGATAGAGACAGTAGCGCGCAGCAATGCGGTATCCCACCAGTAATGAAACAGGAAGTAAAGAAAGCCTTAGGAGCAATGCAAACGGGAAAAGCAGCTGGTGAGGAGCAGGTAACAGCAGACCTGTTGAAGGACGGAGGGGAGATTGTGATAGAAAAACTAGCCATCCTGTATACGCAATGCCTTATGACCTCCACCATACCAGAAGCTTGGAAGGACGCAAACATAATCTGAATTCTTAAGAAAGGAGACGCCAAGGAATTGTAAATTTACAGACCGATCAACTGTAGCTGTAGCTGTAGGGTGTAGAAGAGCCTTGTGTCAAAATTCTGGAAGATATATATAGGATCTTTACAGCTACCGTAATCCTCCACAAAGTCAGCAATAAAATTCCACTAAGGAAGGCCGTCAGGCAAGGGGACACGATCTCGCCAATATCACCGCCTGTTTATAGGAGGGATTCCGAGGCCTGAATTGAGAACATTTGGGGATACCTAAATGACACTGCCTTCCTGAGTCACTTTGGAGATGAAATGCAAATCATGACCGCTGAGTTGTACAGACAGAGCAGAACGGTGAGTCTAAAAATTAACATGCAGAAAACCAAAGTAATGTAGCAAGGGAACAGCAGTTCACAATTGGCAGCGATGTGCTGGAAGTGGTAAAGGAATATCTCTACTAAGGACAGGTAGTGACAGCTGATCCGGATCATGAGAGGGAAATAACTAGAAGGATAAGAATAGGATGCAGCGCAAATGGCAGGTTCTCTCAGATCATGAATGGCAGTTTACCAATATCCCTCAAGAGAAAACGTACAACAGTTTCATCTTACCGGTACTCGCCTACGGGGCAGAACCGTGGAGGCTAACGAAAAGGGTTCAGTTTAAGCTAAGGACAACGCAACGAGCCATGGAAAGAAAAATGATACGTGTAACGTTAAAAGACCGGAAAAGGGCAGAGTGAGTGAGGGAACAAACGCGTGGTAATGACATCCTAGTCGAAATCAAGAGGAAGAAATGGGCTTGGGCAGGGCATGGGCTGCAAAGGCAAGATAACCGCTGGTCCTTAAGAGTAACGGATTGGATTCCAAGAGAAGGCAAGCGTAGCAGGGGGCGGCAGAAGTTTATATGAGATGAGTGGGGGCATAGGTTGGGCGCAGCTAGCAAAGGACAGTGTTAATTGGAGAGACATGCGAGAGTTCTTCGTTCTTTAGTTGGTGTAGTCAGGCTGATGATGATGATTATTATGATGATGATGATGTGTTCACGAAGTGAATTCATTCGCGCCAATGACAATTTCAGTTCTTTGTTGTCCTGCTGCGGGGACAGCACGCCATCTCGAGCTGGGAGGACTGGGAGGTCCAGCTAATGTCTGCAGACCCGACATGGCAGCTTGCTGCGGTGACTCGGGCTGCCGACGTCATGTCCTGGCATGACCTACTTGATGCAGTGCGGCACCGCGCAGTGGCCCAGGGACCCAGCTGGGTCTAAAACTCACTTGTTCAATAAAGTTTTTCTGTCTGTCTGTCTGCTGCGGCAGTTCAAATCTCCCGCCATTCTGTGACTTTTTCCATGCTCGCCATAAGGTGCTTCCTTGCGCCTTTTTGGATGGCCCAAGTGCCCCTGTGGTGTAGCGTTTGGAAGCTTATTAAAGTGGGTGAATGCGACGAAATCCAAATCCAAGTGCTAGAGGCAGCCAGCTTCGCATGGTGTGCGGAAGCTGAGTTGAGTTGAGGTGTTGAATGCTACAGGTTGGGTTAGCCTTGCTTTATCTGCCGGCAATTGCTCCACCGTAGCGTCCCTTCTATATTAACAATGTCCTAAAGCCTGTCGCATCTATTCCGCTATGCGCACTGTCTCTGATAATAGCACATATTCTCTCCCGCAGTCACCATCTATGCACACAATCAATCCACACAGTCCACATCAGAGTCCACTCCAGAAGTCACCATCTATGCACATATTCAGTCACAGTAGAACATAGGCCATTGTAGTGCCACTATCCATACACACATTCACTCACAGTATAACGTAGTCCCCTCCGGAAGACACCATCTACATCTACGCACACATTCAATCACAGTAGGCCATAGTCGTTCCTGCTGTCACAATTTAGAAACAAGATCCGTGTCCTGCAGAAATGTTGAAAGAAGACGTGCAGCCTCCATTCTGCATGTCTGGTTTACACTCGGGTAGACAATGTCCTGAACTGTACTGTAAAGGGTTCCTGTCTTCTTGAAGGAAGCGAACATCACATACCTTTCCGCGTTGTACTCTGGTCAGTACATAATATAATGTCCGATATCCCTGCACACACCACATAAAGAACAGAGCAGAGACGATACTATGCCCGTCTTATGCATCCAGGCAGGAGTGCGAGCAGACGCCGTGCGAATTCGATGTAGTAGAGTCGCCTGAGATCTTTTCAGTCCCTTGGTCACACATGGCTTCTGGGGCGCACTCCATAGGATACTGAAATGATCGATCACCGTTTTCCTGTAGAGACTTTTCCCATCCTGAGGTACTTTTTTTTATGGAATCGCTGAGAGAGCTTTATGGGCGAGATTGTCTGCCACCTCATTACCGTTGATTCCTATGTGAGAGGGCACCCTTTGAAAATATACAGTAAAGCCTCTGCTTTTCAGATTCTGCACCAAGCGCAGATAGCTTATAGACAAGGCGTCAGTAGGAAATGCGCCCTCTAGCCTCTGAAAGCAGATTTTGAATCAGGATGACAACAGGTTGAGCCGGACAAGACCCTAACGTCCGTAAAGCCGCCTCAATAACAACACTTTAAGCCTTTGTGGAGGATACGGCAGCAGTAAAGCGTACGGACCAGTTACAGTCCAAAAAAGGAATCTAAAAAGCCGCTGCGCTAGCTTGTTTGACCTTGTCCACTGAACCATCCCTGAAAATTTGAGGATGGCGGGCATACTCTGTTTCCAAATGTTGAAGTAAAAGCGAACGCGTTGCTGCCAAAGGAGAGCTGCGCTTCGCACTCACATGGGGAATTGCGACCTTACAGTAGAGGGTCGGAAAAGACCAGGGGGGTTTCAACCGTTTCATTTGTCTTCGGACATTAAGGCCTAAACAACTAAGCGTATTGAGTTCAAAGTAAGCCTTCGACTCATATCTCTTGCAGCGCCGCTGGAGAAGGGCTCGCCCTGCTACCGTCCGTCCTAGGAGGCCAAAATTCATTAGTAGTCTCTGAGAAGCGACAAGGCTAAGACGTTTCGAGAGACTCATGAAGTACTGCCTTATTCGCAGCCGCCTGAGGAACTCGAATGGCTTCTCTTAGGCCCTTTCTGTGCGCAACTTCGACACGTTAAAGTTTTTGATGCCGAGGGGGAAATTAAAGGTACTTCTATGCAGACGGTGTGTCCAATCAGCCTGGCAGTGGTTCACCAGAAACTCGAAATTAAAGGTAATTGATACATTATGCGACTGACCACCAGCACTTCATGAAGTTTGACCATTGAAGAATAATGGTTTCCCCAGTGCTCACGTGCAGTTCTACGGATCGCATTCAGACCCGAAGATATAGATGAAACAATCGCGTCTACAGCTTTTCGCCACTGTAGACGGGAGTCAATCATGACGCCCAGGAAACGCGTGTGGATGAATTGACGGATTCAAGAGTGACCGAGGTCTATCTTCAACCGCGCTTGACGTCTTCCTACACCTGGAAACAGAACAAAGCCGGATTTTTCCACTGACAGAGACAATCCCACACCTTGAAGGTAAGCTTGTGCCGAAAGTAGAGCCTGTCGAGCTATCAGGGCTAATGGCTTGTGTTGGTAGCCAGTAATCCAAATACAGATGTCGTCAGAATATATTGACATACGCACTTGCCTGCAACTTCTTTTTTTGAACGAATCAGGGAGGCCAGCCATTACGACGTAAAAGAGCGTGGGGGAAAGAACACTTCCTTGAGGCACACCTCGTGATATAGCCATTTCGGTGCTTAACGTACTGCCTAACCGTACACGAACCGCGCGATCACTTATAAACTTGTAAATGAATCTTAACATATGGCCCTGTATGCCCATGCCTTGCAAACTGTTTAGAATTGAGCTCTGAAGTGCGTTGTTGTAAGCTTTTGCTACGTCAGGAAAAATGGCTAAGGAGGAGAGGCCGGAAGCTTTCTGGTGTTCAATGTGACTCACCAAGTCTAAGACGCTATCTTGGGCACTAAGACCTCAGTGGAATCCTGTCATACATGTTGGCAATGCCTTGCTGTCCTCAAGCCACCATGATACGCGTTCATTTACCAGCTTCAACATCAACTTAGCTACACAGGAGGTCAATGACACAGGGCGACACGAGGCAAGGTCTTTCATGTCTGTGCCAGGCTTCAGTACTGGAACTACATGTGCCACCTTCCATGACGAAGAAATATCGCCAGTCTCCCAAACTCAATTGATGAAGTTGAGGAGCTCCTTCCTGAGTTGTAAGGGAAGATTATTCAGCATTTGATTGGTGATGCCGTCGGGACCCGGCGCACACCGGCGCCGCAGGAAAATGAGCGCAGCCTGAAGCTCACGAAGCGTGAACGGGACGTCCGTGATAGACCTGGAGGAAGCAGGTGATGTATATATATATCAATTCCAGAATTCGCACGTACGAGTGCGTCTGCAAATTACTCTACCAAGCACTCAATAGGTATTTTCTTGCGCATTGCAAGAGATTCAAAAGGCTTCCAAGGGCGAGATTCACCAGCAAGGCTGCCAATAACTCGCCATATTCTCGTCATCGGTGAGAGCACAGTCAAACTAGCGCAGAATGAGGCCCATTGCGACCGGTACAGCTTGTTCGTGTGCCGTCTAATGGCGGAATTCAGCCTATTGAAGGTCGTCTTCAGTTGTCTGTAGGCCTTCTTCCGCACGAGTGGGCGCTCCGCCCTTCTCGGTGCGCAAAGGTTCCTGGGTTTTAAATCCGGGGCCGGAAAATGATCAGGTAACTTGACCGCCATAGTTGCTGCTAGCTTACTAGAATTTATTATGTGAACAACATCACCAGAAACGCATTTTAGGTGCTCTCTGTACTTGTCCCAGTTGACCACATTGCTAAGTTTAGCACCATGCATACGAAAGTCGGGAATAAACACAAAAATAGGATAGTGATCACTTCCCATGCTGCCAGGCGCTGTTGACCACTTCACGTGGACGTCATGGGAATGCATTAATAGGCCAATAACGGTCGCTGAGGCTGGAGGCAGGAAGAAAGTGGGGCTTCCGTCATTGGCAACACACAGGTTCAAACTGCCAATAACGTCTACGAGTTTGCGTCCATGGGAAGCCGTGTTCCTGTCACCCCATACGGCATGATTGGCTTTGAAATCACCGCAGATTCGAGGAGCTGGGCCGCGGTCGCAGAGCTGCTGTAGAAACAAATCCACTGGTACCTTCTTCCGCGGGGACACGTACGCGGATGCAATAGAAAGGGTTCGAGAGCCGAGCTGTATTCTCACAGCCGCTACCTCAATGTCATCCGTGCAAATATCGGCAAAGCTTAGAAAAACATATGGAATTACTCTTCTTATGTAAAGTGCCGCACTTCCTGCAGGAAATGACTTTATGCTGCAGTTTTTATGGACGACATATCCAGTCAAACATTTCCCGCTAGGCAGGCCAGCTTCTGACAGGGCCAATACTGGAACACAAGTCTCTTTCAAGAGTAGTTTTAGTTCAGCTAACCGACTTAAAATCCCAGTGCAGTTCCACTGCAATATTAACGGCACTTTTCAGTGCATATGAGATCTACGAGGTTTAACCCCATCCATATTAGATCGCAAAGAAGTTCGCCGCGCAGGTGGTAATTGGGGACACAAAAGAAAGCACCAGCTGTAGGAAGTTCTTCAGGTTACCAGGCGCTATCGCTGGAACATGAGAACGCAGGACCCCAAACAAAACATGAAGAAGGTCAGACATACCTTGATTTTTGAGCTCCTTATTTTGCGCAACGCACTCACTTACAACATCGACAAAAGATGCCGACGGGCACAAACTCTTGGCCGCAGTAGCTGGTTTTTTTGTCACTTGTGCATATGAGAGTCCCCTTTACCTTCGAGACAGGCTGTGATCCGGTCGCTCAGGAACATGGACACTTTTTGCTGGAGGTTGAACAACCGATTGGCGCGCACTGTACCTTGGCGTACATCAGACTCTAACACTGGGAACTCGTCTAATCCTGGGACAGGCGTCTCAGTCGGTTGGGTTTTGGGGCCAGCAATAAAGTATATCTGACGGTGCAGTGCGCCCAAACGGAAGGGGCAGCCTCCGAAACTCGCTGGATGATCACCACCGCAATATGGCGCAAGCAAAATCGGCCTTGCAGGTTTTAAAGTCGTGGTCGCCTCCGCACCGCTTACAGCGTCGGTCCTTTGTGCAAACTTTGGCCACGTGCCCAAACCGTTGGCATCTAAAACACCGTGGAGGAGCTTCAGTGAAATCTGCAACTGCGTGTTTTGTGAATTTGAGATGAATTTTTTCGACGCGCTCTGAGTAGGGAGCAAATGTCAACGCGATAGAGTTGGTAGGTTTCGCAGTCCATTCTTTTCCTGGGGACTCCACACGACGCACAAGTCGTTTGACGTGCAGAACACATCGTGGTATCAGATAATCAAGTAGGTCGCGTTCTGAATACCACTTTGGTAGGCCCTTAATAGCACAGGTGTTCTTCATGTAGGAATGGGGCAACCGCACGTTAACTTTGATGCCAAAATTCTGAGCGCTCTGCAGGAGCTTGTCAACCTGCTCTTCCGTCGAGACATCCAGCTGGAGAGCCCGTGCATGGTGAACCGACTACGAATCGGAGCTCATCCCAGCAGTGATTGAATGGCCGCGAAAACTAATATGGGATTCTTCTCTCTTAAATCAACCCCTTTCTCTGTGGGCTCAACCACTATTGGGATCCCGACCGTTCGTTGCTTCCAATGACTCATCAACTTGAGGCCCTCTTTGTCTACGTCAGCCATATCGGCCACTGACTCGTCACCGTCCACGATCGTTGACTCATCCGCACTAAGCGATGAGGTCTCGCTGCACGGGTGGTCGTCTCCATGTTCTGGTCGCTCCACAGCCTGGGAAGCCATGGCCGCCTCTTCCGAGACAGCCTCCTTAGATTAGCGTGGTCTATTTAGGCTTGCCAGTTCCGGAGCAGCAGTACTCTTCCCATAGGGACAGTACCGCCTTGAAGATGCTGCCGTCCTCGAATATTCAAATAAAACTAGGTAAATTAGGCGAAATTAGGTAAAGAAACAGAGCTGATGCGACAGTAGATCGAAAAAAGTCTTCGTTTTCCTCTTCCTCGCCTGGTCTGGTGTGCGGAAGGGTGCATGTAGTACATAGAACATCGCACCACCGTAATAAATACCATGTTGAAAGAAATGGCCGAGTGGACAAAAGCTACAGGAAGAGAAGCTATTCTATTGGAGCCACAGCGGGTTGGAATCCCACTCGATGCTATATATTTTTTTAGGCTCACATTTTCTCAGACACTTCAAAGAGAGGCACCGGTCAGTTTTGCCCTGCTCGGGGGTTGTAATGCGAACGCTTCACAGAATAATGGAGCACGAAAACTAGACTAAAAAACGGCTTGTCCAGCTCAAATTGGTGACACAGAGGCTTTTGTGTTGAATAGATAAGGAGCGCTTTCATGGTTAAGCTGCACTTTCTGAACTTCGGTCTCCAAAGAATGATGTGAGTGCTGAAACAAATCGAATTTATGTAGCTGCGTAGCTGTAGTCTGAAGTAGCGGCAGTGCCTGTTGTATGGCGTGAGTTGTGTAAAACTGAAGATTTCTTGTAGCTCTCGGTGGTGTTCTAGGGCAGGTTTCAGCCAATCTGTCAAAATAAGAGAGTACTCGGGTTCGAACCCGACCACGACGGCGCCGTTTCGATGGAGGCGAAACGCAAAGGCGCCCTTGTACTGTGCGATGTCAGTGAACGTTAACGTGCACTGACATCGCAAGTGGTCGAAATTATTCCAGAGCCCTCCACTACAGCCCCTCTTTCTTCATTTCTTCTCTCAGTCCCTCCTTTATCCCTTACCTTACGGCGCGGTTCAGGTGCCCACCGAGATATGCGAGACAGATACAGCGCCATTTCCTCCCACCACCAACCAATTTTCATTTTTTATCAGATATTAGGTTGTAGAAGAGAAGGTAGGCTCTCGCTAATCTAATGTTTATTTAAAGAAGGAAGTGGTTAAAACAGCATGCGTTAAATAGAGAGTCATCAACGGTCCAAAACTCCCGCTCCCAAAGCTGCTGCATATTCGAGCAGAAGACGGCAGATTGTAGTTTATGACCTCAAGAATTAACTGAAATGACCGGGATATCTTGATACTCGACAGACAACGCCCTATCGGTGCAGAGACCAAAGTTTTGGAGACTTAGTATGAGGTGAGGAACTAACTGTGCCATCAAAAATCATTCCGAGTTTTAATATTTCAGAAAAAAAGGTGAAAGTACAGCCCAGCCCACATACAATTAATCGGTCGTCACGCGGGCTGTGTTCCATTCGTTGTGTACGAATTTCATAGTAACTGACTTCCCGTATTACATAAAAACATTCAAAGTCAGATAAAAGTGGCATATATAAGTTCTCAAAAAGCTCCGTTGCGCAAGTCGGCTTCAAAGCATATCCTCCCAGGGCACTTTCAAGCGCTCCAGCGCGGTCATGTGGGCCTTGGCGAGAACATTCTTGCTAGCGTGTTATTTTGGAACGCCATTATGCATTCGACAATACGGTATTCACGCCTGTTTGTGGAAGATTGGCTTCCCCTCTTCGTTCCCGACAAAGTTGTAAAGATACAGCGAAGAAGCGAGCGCAGCACATCTGCGCACAATGCATACTCTGACAATGAACTCTAACAGTTCTCCAACCAAACTTTTTATTTAATTTGATACCCAACGTTTCTAATCAGGCTCGGCTCCTTCTTCTTGATGACTGGGGGCTGTGGCTATAGCGTCTTAAAGTATGAATGCAGGGACAACAGGGAGCCGAAACAAGGAAAGCTGTGACAGCCCCCAGTTACCCCTGAAGAAGTAGCCGAGCCGGCTTAGAAACGTTCGGTATCAAATTTAAAAAAAAGGTTATGAAATTAGAGATGAGTAAGATGATTGAAAAATGAAAAACCTGGGCTGATCTAATGAAATCAAGTAGTTAACGATGATATGGACACTGTGTCCAGGCAATATAGGAATCCGGATTGTCCGGTGAGAGACCCACCGCCGCCAGGTGCCTAATTCCCGTCGGCTTCAGCGCCGGGCAAACCCACAACAGGTGGTGGATATCCGCCTCGCAGTCTCTGATCTTGCAGACTGGACACCCGGGGCGGGGATATGCGGCCACTAGTGTGTCACAGCTGGAGTTAGGGCAAGCCCGACCCGTATCCTCCCAAGCGCAACCTCCTCTAGAGGAGGCAGTCTTCTGACGGGCCTCGTCTATTGTTGCAAACAAATCGGGAATTGAAAATGGGCTTGCGATTCCCTCGGCGTCGGCTGTAGATGGGAGCTTATCGACATATGCCGGTATGGCAGCCAAGGGGGCTCCTATGACCCTTGGAGGCAACACATCATACTGGGGAAAACTTCCGCGCTGCCTCTCTGGCGAAATCATCCGGAGCTAAGTTAGCTGCGAAGCATGCTGTGGCCGCTGCGTAATGACGACGGGAACCATGTTCCATAGCACGAAACGTTCGCCAGAGCGCAGCATTCGATGACTTTGTCGAGAACTGCTCAGACCACGCATGCCACTGCCGTCGCGAGAGATCGCATTCATATCAGCGAGCCTTGGCGGTAAGGTAATTCAGCCTTCCCCGTGCTTGCGTAGAATTCGGATCTCGGGAAGCTGCCATCTCCGCTTGTCGGTGAGCAGCCCACAGGCTAAGCAGACCCACATCCGGCGCCGGGCGATTCACGTCCGTCCAGGTGACAGCAGTAGCCTTATTCAGCGCAGTTTGTATGCAGTCCACAAGTAGTGTAGATGATTACATAGAGAGATCTTCGACGATGGTGCGAAACGTGTCCCAATCGACCAGAGAACACCTAGGGCATAATCAGCGGGCCCTTAATGGATGGAGACCGACGACAATAGGATGGTGGTCACTACTCCAGTGGACTGGCCCTAGGCACCACGAGGGAGTCCCGGGTCCTGAACACCACGTAAGGTCCGGAGCATACGTTGCACGGTGAGCATGGCACACAATCCGCGTTGCTAAATTTGGATTCATGAGTAAAACAAACAGCGCATCCGCGAATGCGTCCCGCACACGCCTCCCACGGGGGCTTGAAGTGGGGCACTCCCAGTCCGGATGAGGGGCGTTAAAGTCACCGCCGACTAAAATAGGCCACCCTGGGTGTTATCGTCATGGACTTAATAACCACCCCAGATTAATGCGGGAGGGAGCTCCACCGGCGGGTCTTACATTGTATGACACGACCACAACAGTTGCCTTGGGAAGCTTCACAGCCACTGCGACTACCTCTTAATATGAGGTGCACCAGTTTTCTAGAGAGAAGCGAACTTGAGGAAAACGCACATCAACGTACACCGCCGCCTTTCCCGAAGAGACAGCAGTGTGCGCACGACGGTCGTTCATTGAAAGAGACATGTATCCATTAAAGCCAGGAATGGATGGCAAGGCATTGGTCTCCTGCAGTAGCAGGGCCCACGCCTGGAGCTTGCTCATGCGAAGTCGAGATTTGACTTCTCCCAGCTTTGTGGAGAGGCCTCTGCAGTTCCACTGGAGTACACCATAACAACGTGTACTCGCCATTTTCGATTAGGCTTCCGAGCGTTGTAATAGAACTGATGTCAGGTTAGATAAACGGTTTACCAAAAATCGGGGGAGGGATGTTGTTAAGTTATCCTACAGTGCTGCAGAAGACCTGGTAGAGTCTGCGAAAAACGCATGAGGCCTGGACGTAGTCATAGGCGCTGCAGCGTTGATACGGGTGGAGTGGGATTCTGCTGGTTGTCTTTGGCGAGCAAGCAGTTCACGACGTTTCCATAGCTTAGAGACTTCGGCTAAAAGGCGTGCAATTTGGTCGTCAACTGCTGCCATGTCCTCACGCAGAGGTTCCAGTATGCTGTGCTTTTGTGTAGCTTGATGGCGACGGTGATTCTTGCGCACTTTATCACTGTACGACTGTTGGGCAGGGGCTGCAGGTGGATTGGGCTCAGAAAGCTCCGGCCAGCCTTCTTCATCCCACTGGAGAGCCGCAAACCTGTCGGATGTCAATATCGGGGCTTTGTTTTCATTTTGAGGCACTTGCTTACGGATCCCACGCCGAATCTTCTCAGTTGCTTTCTGTTTTGTTGAGCAAGTTGGAGAGGTGATCTCGTGGTCGTCTGTCTTGCAAAGTCCGCACCTGTAAGACAGTGTGCGTTGTTGCCGAGCCTCCTTTTGCGTTGTAAAAGTGCATGATCGGCAGCATGTGGTCAGGTCTGAAACAGCTGTAGCAATAAACAGCACTCGGTTTGTAAGGGCGAGGCCGCATAATACAGCCATAGTAGTAAATTCGTTCTGGCAGAGTTGGTGACTTTACAACTATGGCTGTAGGTCTGAAAAAACTGTAGCAATGAACAGCACTCGGTTTGTAAGGGCGAGACCGCATAATACAGCCATAGTAGTAAAGTCGTTCTGGAAGAGTTGATGGGACGGAAGAAGAAGTGCGTCCCTGCTAAAGTGGCTGCACAGCGCTCTTCAGAAAATCTCGTCATCCACGTAAATACGTGCCCTATTTGAAGAAAACTGCATCCTCGTCTTCTGAATAAGCTCCGGACGTCCTCCCACCGTCTGAGGCCTCCTGGTAACCATGCATGAGTGCAGCTGAGCTGGGCACTGACGCTAGACTTAGTACCTCCGCTGCCACGCTGGCGGAGGTAGCTATGCCGGCGTCTCTCGTGGCATCACCTGCCATGCAGTCGACACCTGATCCGCGGCGCCAGGTCCAGCTTTGTGCTCCCGGTTCTTTGGCAGGTGCACCCCTCCTGCCTTCTCGAAATTCCCGACTGCTCATGAATGATCTGCTACCAGGGCACATGGCCATAACTCTGCACAACCGGATGGGCCTCAAACCGCACGGCATGATGAACAGGGCATTCCAATGGACTTATCGGCACCTCTACCAGTGCAAAAGTGCCCTCGTGCAACTCACAAGCGTCCCTCAAATGACAGCCAACCGATTCCACCTTCGGCAAGTGATGGCTTCTAAGGTAAGCGCACTTGTCTTACGATCGAGAACTCGGTGGAGCCTGCACCCGGATCTTCTTACAAAGTGACAATTAAATCACTGGCCAACAAAAGCCTCACGGATATACCCAACAAGATTTTACAAGCTAACTTGGACGCGTGCCTCGGAACCAAAGGTTTTCTGGGCTTCACAGCGAGAACAAAGTCCAACACCATTGCAGTGTGGCTACCGACTCTGACTGCCGTAGAACGGCTGCAAACTCTCACCAGTATTTCACTGACAAGCGAAATCTCAGTGCCAGTACAAGTGTATTTAGCTGAAGGCTCCGACTTGCAGCGCTGCGTCGTCTAAAACGTCGATATCACTGAGGACCAAACTGCCCTCCAGCGTGAGCTGTACTGTCCCACGCACCGTGTCATCCAGGCCCGAAGCATGGTAAAAGGGCGCTCTTGCATAGGCACCTTGCAAGGCCTCTGACACTACCAGCCCGTCTGTACTATTATGGCTGTATTTTACGGCCTCGGCCATATAAACCGAGTGCGGTATATTGCTATAACTGCTTCCGTGCTGGACATATGCGCAAATCCTGCCCCTTCACTTCTGCCGGTGAAAGTACATCGGAAGGGAAAGTGGCTTATCGATGCGGCCTTTGCAAATCCGACGACCACGAGATAACATCTCCAAGTTGTCCGACAAAACAAAAGGCAACACAACAGGCTCGTCGTCGAATGACTGAGCATTGGACAATACAAGACAGTATAACTTCATTGCAGACATCCAATCGGTTCGCAGCTCTTCAATGGGATGACGACGAGTGGCAGGAGTTCCCTGAGCACACCTCGCATGATCCTTCAGCTCACCAGTCTTCTAACAGTACTGTGCGAAAAGAACGCATCCGAAAACAGCCAGCAAAGCAGCGCAGTGTGCCTGAACTCCCGCAGGACGATATGGCCGCAGTGGACGAACAAATCGCACGTCTTTTAGCGGAGGTCACCAAGCTCCGGCAACACCGTGAACTGCTCGCTCGACGTAGACGGGCAGCGGAATCATCCGCCGCATTTATCAATGGCGCCGCAACATCGCCGCCCACCAGTGTCATTTCCTGCCGCCTCTTCTCAGATTACCGCAGTGCCACTGGACAACTCTGCGACTTCTTTGCTCCGGTTTATGGTCGACCAGTTGTCCAACCTGACGTCCGTGATTCTGCAGCGCTTAAGCTAGTAACCAGAAATGGCAAGTTCCGGTCGTGCTGGTGTGCTGCAGTGGAACTGCAGAGGCATATCCGCGAAGGTGGCAGAGCTCAAGACCCGACTACAAATTCACAAGCTCCAGGTATGGGCCATGCTGCTACAAAAAACAAACGCCTTGCCATCGATTCCAGGCTTCAGTGCCTACATGTCTCCTTCAATGATAGACCGTCGTGTACAAACTACTGCTCACCCGGGAAAGGCGGCGGTGTATGTGGACTCACGTTTTCCGCATGTACGTCTTGCTCTCGAAAACTGGTGCACGTCGTATCAAGAGGTAGTGGCAGTGGCTGCGAAACTTAAGAAGGGAACCGTTGTGGTCGTTTCATTTTACATTAGACCAGCCGGTTGTGCTTCCTCCCGTATTAATCTTGGCTGGTTAACAAGTGTAAGTCGGCAGTATCCCGGGTGTTCGATTTTAGTCGGAGGCGACTTTAACGCCCCTCACCAGGATTGGGGGTACCCCACTTTAAGCCCTCGTGGCAGGCGTGTGCGGGACGCCTTCACGGATGCCCAATTTGTGCTGCTCAACAATCCTGGGACAGCAACACGGCCAGTGCGTCAAACTGGCAGTGCTTCCGATGCTCCAGACTTGGCGTGGTGGTCGGGACCGGGTAGTCCCTCCTGGCACATAGAGCCAGACTGCTTGGGAAGTGATCGTCACCCTATCATCATCGGCCTTCACACCTCACATTTCCGACCTTTTCGCTACAAATGTTCCGTGATCAACTGAAAAGGCATACGATAACATCAGTCATGCAGCCATTCTGAACTCCATTGACATGCTTCATCTCCCTCTGAGAGTGTGTATTTTTGTCCAATCATTTTTGGAAGGCTGAAAATTTTCAATACGACTCAGTTGCGAAGCGGTCGGATCATTTGTTCCTCTCTGCGGCGTGCCCCAGGGATCAGTATTGTCGCCGACGTTATTTAATATTGCTTTCATCCCGCTGGCTTGGCGCTTACATGAGATCCGTGACATAAAATTTCTTCAGTACGCTGACGACATCACGGTGCGGAGTACTCACCAAGATCTCCGTACTCAGGAGGCTGCCCTTCAATCTGCCTTGGATGTTACCTGTAATTACGCATCACCCATCGGACTTCAGCTATCCGTGCATAAAAAAACATACACGTCAGTCGCCAACCGCTGGGGACGCCGTAAACTTCCTGCAAGTCCAATTCGTCTTTGTCTATCAGGAACCCCACTACAGGAAAGTCCGAGTGTAAAAATCCTTGGCTTAATGATTCACCAATCAGGATCAGCGACTGCATGGCTTTCCCAGGCAAAAGGCGAGCTATTCAGACTTTTGGTTTGATTAGAAGAATTGCCCCTAAAACTGGTGACGCAGGCACGTTCGTTGCACGGCAATTGATGAGGGCAGTTCTGCAGCCACGTATTGTTTATCAAGCCCAGTTTAAACAACTTACAAGAGCCCAATGGGATCGCCTTGAAGCTGTGAACCGAGAGGCTATGAGGACCATTACGTGCCTTCCACGCATCCCACCGGTCATAGCTTTACAAGAGAATGCGCAGCTCAATACCATTGATGAGCTGGTGCAGCAGCACCGTGAAGCGCGCAGCCTTAAGGCCAGTCTATCGCACTCCACGCATGCACTGAGGACTTCTGCAACGTCACACTCCATTCTTCAGCCGCCAACGCCAGTTCTTCCCCCATGGAGGTTTGTACAGTTCAGCGACAAGAAGCCAACAGATAATCGCCGGCCAACATCTGCTCATTCGGCATCATTGCTTCGCCAGAAAATTGAGGAACAAGATGCTGGCCTGCCTGAAAGATCCGTAGTTGTCTACGTAGACGCAAGCATAAAATACTGCAAAGCAACAACAGCTATCTACTGCCCGTGCAGACCTGTCCTGAATCAAACCTCTTGGTTTCAGCTTACAGAACCACCTTCGTCCTTTTGTGCTGAGCTCGTTGCAGTTCCAGAAGCACTCTGCTCTGTGGCCGACTTAACTATGCTCCCTGCGGCCCGCGTTGTCATCCGCACTGACGCCCTTCAAGTTGTCCGGTTGCTACGACGTGTCAGCCGCTGTCTCACGATATGTCAGGACATCCACCGGGTCGTGGCACGCATCCCGCATCCAGTACGTATTGAGTGGATCCCACGAGATCTGCTGACCTATCAAAGCCAGGCAGATTTAGCGACCCGCCTTGCGAATCCAAACTCATCACCTCCTCGGCTCCTTCATTTGGACAATTTTACCCTCCTTTCATCAAGAAAGGAACTCCTCCGGCGCCGCACACGTGCTCTCATCCCTCCGTGTGCGGTAATCCTCCCCCGCGGTCTTACCAGTGCAGAGGAGGTGGCCCTTAGGAGGATCCAGGTCGGGGTTGCCCTCACACCAGCCATCACTCGGAAGTGGCCTCAGTACCGAGAATTATTTCCTCGGCCAGGGTGTCCGGTATGCAAAACGAGGACATTGAGGCCGACATTCATCACTTACTGTGGGACTGCCCAGCTCTCAAGCCTACAAGGATCCGTACCTGATGGTAGCAGGTCTGTCACCAAGCAACCCTTCTTCATACATTGCCTGGACGCAGGGACCGTACCATCGTTCTCTACTGGACTTCATCAAATCAGCTAACCTTTTTCCATTCATTTAGATTATTCATCACACCTTCACCCATCATTGACGCCCTGGGGCAATAAATTTCGCTTTCAAAAAAAGAGTTGGTGGGCCTTGTAGTGTAACGATGCACGAGCGCCCCTTTCCCATATACCGCGCTTGGATGACACGGTGGGTTGGACAGTACAACTCACGCTGGAGGGCCGTCTGGCCTTCGGCAACGTCGACGTTGTAAACAAAGCGTTTTAGGTCCCAACCTTCTGCTAGGTACACCCGGATCGGCACCGAGATCTCGCTCGTAATCGATATGCACTTGAGCATTTGCAGACACTCGACAGCAGCAAATGTAGGGAGCCACACAGCGATGGTATTAGATCTCGTTCTAGACGTGAAGTCACGAAACCCTTTGGTCCCAAGACACTCCTCCAGGTTCACCCGAAGAATTCTGTTCGGAATGTCTGTCCGGCTTTTGGCTGCCAGAGCGTTAATGGCCACTTTATACGATACCGATCCCGATGTCGGCACAACCACCTGGTTGGCATACGCTGTGCAGGAACGCTTGTGTTATGAGCTGCAGTTGGCAGAAGACGACTCCTGTGCCGTGTCCCCTGATGGGCGCTTTTGAGAACTGCAGGAAGCCGGTGGCACGGATGGAGGTGCTGAAGACAGGTCCATTGGAGAGCTCTCTTCCTCATGCTGCACGGTTGAAACCCCATCCAGCAGTGGAGGCTGGGCAGCCATTGCCGAGTTCCGCCCAGGGGGCAGATCGCTCACGGGCTGAGGTGCATTTGGAAAAGGCGGGATGTGCGCTGCCGCTGATGGACCGGGAGCAGGAACCAGGAGCTGGGACCCAGGCTCAGTTGTCAAAAGAGGTTTTGCTGAAGCCACCTCTTCCAGCGCGTCACCGGTGGCCCTAGGCATAGCTTCGTAGCCCAGTCCAGCTGCCGGGATGACTGAAGGACATTTGCTTACTGCCACCCAGTCAGACGGCGCATGAGCTTCGGGACCTTCCTCAGATGGTGTGAAGTCAATTATCTTGATATAAGGAACGTATTTACGCAGATGGTGAGATATTTCACTGGAGCGATGTGCAGCCACCTTAGCGGGGACCAATAAAAATGTTTGGTCGAAGACCTGCCAGAGATTATTATAACGCCTTTGAGCGTGCACCAAAGGTCGATATTTTAGACGCTTTGACGCTGTTCAGGCCTTTGTGCTCGAAGGCCAGCGCGCCTGTACAGAACACTCGGCATGAAAAATACTCTAATATTTACCTTCACAGATCTGCAAGATGCAACGAAAACGTCAGCTCACAAGTTTTAAGTGGATACGCGCGCATAGCGCATGCTATATACCGTCTGAAATGGCCCAAACAGAACTCTGAAGTTATTTACAAGCTGCACAGTGGAAGAGTACTTTTTGCAAGACGCGAACACGCAGCGATGTGGCACAACAGTTTGATCATGGCCACGCTCGTTCGTTTCCCGCTAGAATGTATGGTCTGTCCTGTACAGCTTTCCCTCTTGAGTCAGAGTACTGACTCTATCATTCAAACTTCTCAACCTTCTGCGGTTCCTTGATCAATCACTGTGTGTAGTAAGTAGATTCGCTGTGCACGCTGCGCCTTTCTCGCGCCGACCTCGTTTCTGATTCCATTTTAGTCGCCTGGCCCAATATTTTTAGATAGGCTTGATCCAGCTCAACCATCTGACGCGCACGCATTTAATGACCTTGCAGCCCTTCGGCACGCGCTTGGCCGGCGAATCTATGCAGTTTCAACGCAGCCTTTTAAGCCACGTTCCTTCGGGCGGAAGAACATTGCTCGATACGAGCTCCAGAACATAAGTTTATTCATAAATTCGAAATCATAGATGACACAAGCGCTGTGGAGTCTAGAAAGAAATTCAGGAGTAGAAGAAAGACTTTAGGGTTCATTAACAGTGCTGACTGACGAGGCCAGAAATGGTTCGACTAATAATAACGCTTAGTGTTCATAGCTGCTTACCACGCGTATCCCAGCGCTTTTGCAGTTTTTTTTATGTTTCAGCTAACTCCTGAAACCAGAAGGGTAGGCAAATATCATTAGTGCATAACAAACTTATTTAATATATTTATAAGTAGGCGAGCCAACGGTACGGTAGCTTTATGGATTCGTTGATTATACTCGCAACGAACATACATGGCAAAATAAAATTTTCTTCACCTATTATACGTAAAGGGGATTCACGCTAACTTGCCCTTGTATTCGTACAATCATCTCGACACCGACCATTACATTCTGATCTGATCGTGAATATATTTGAGGAGGCCGGCTACGGCAGACTGAATTAAATAATTTTCATGCCATTTCCAAACAAACCACTTTGCCTGATTACAGCCATGAATTTGTTTCGGTGGTTATAAGCGCCTTATTGTGAGCTAGCACTGTGAAAACTATGTCGAGAACGGAAGACGAATAGCAAACTGACACGGTGTTCACACGGGTTATGATCAGCAGTGCCATTTTCTATACTGCAATGAAAAAAATAGTTCCTTTAAAAACACAAAAAATTCCCCCTTCGCTTATTTTAAAAAATGAGGTAGCAGTTGGTTCAGCTTTCAGTCCTGTGCACAGCGCAAAAAAAAACAAGTAGAGTAATTCTAGAGTACTTACACAAGCAAGACAGTAACAGTGAGAAGAAAGCAGGACATCCACTTCGCCGAAGACATCATTCGCTTTGTGTGGACACTTTTCCAGCTACTGCCGGAACAGATGTAGAGGACGATATATATATACAAATAATATTGCGATAAATTCGTTCTATAGACCTATCGCAGTTTCTTACGATCTTGCAAAGTCATATGCAGCCGTGGGAAGTCACCGAAACTGTGACTCGCCGCCAACAAAGTGAAAGCTAACAAGCACGAACTTTACGTACAACGTCGCACACACTTGGCAAGCAGATTCAATACGAAGATTTGGTGGCATAGAGAGGGCACTTGTTTATATCTTACGTATTTTTATCGTCTTTCTTAGGGTCCATTCTGGAAATGAAGCCTGCCAGCATAGTTGTAACATTGTGATTTGACAGTTCAGTTCAGAATCGTGGTTTCTTTTTTTCCGTAATTGATATTGGCATTCCTTTCTGTTTATATTTTTTTCTTTCGTCCATCTTGAAACTGGCTGCCAGTAAATATATGCCATTGTCCTTTGTAGGTTGGTAGAATTTTGAAACTGTGTTTAAAGTGCCGTCGCTAGAACAGGCTTCTTGTGACGGCCGCCTCAATAACCGTAGCTTCTGTTCGAGTACAGCCGTAAACTATGCCCTTACTTCTGGAAGTATTCACGTAAACTTTTTCAGCGGCGTTCATGCACTCGTCTTGTCGCTGGTAGCACTGCTCTTAAAATAAGTCTTGGCGGTTTTTTTTTTTCCAGGGCACGGGTCCGTCATTGGCGACCCCGACAGATTTTGACGTTATGTGCGACGCCACGTCATTATATATGTAGAACCTGTATTGTATATTTGCAGGCAAACCTCCGTGTTAGTGCGAGGAAATTCGAGGTTGCCGCTCATGGTTTTGTGATGTGAAGGCTCCACTAATGTGTGCTGCGTTGGTAGTTGCAGAGTTCTTCCGCGCAAGCATTTCATTCTCCTGGCAAGGTAGTAAAGTCTCACTTGTGAATTTTGCTGCTGGGGAAATTACTGTGTCATCGAAGTACTCCAACGGGGCACTGTATTCTAACGTTGCTCCTGTGTGATTGTGCTATCATCGGGAGGCTCCAGAAAAGCAGGCTCCTACGGCCCCAACTTCTTGAGGTGTGAATAGAAAGAAATGGGCCGCCAGAGACTGGTTTTAGGCAGTGTACATTGCAGCTCTTGCGCCTAAGCTTGTAAACCGCTAGGATTTCGAACTCTGGCAGTCGCAAGCGTTAACGAGTGGGGTGCCTTGATTGCTTGTTTAAATTTGGCTATCCTGCAAAAAGCGCGCTGGCTGTTAACAACCTCCCGTGCAGGCAAGGAAGAAATCTTGATGCAGCCTAGACAATTCCAAGGTCCTTTTCTTCGTCGCTGAGTATGTGATATCTGCTTTTGAGAGAAGTCGGCTAGAGCTAGCAGCCATTTTCATTTAGCCTTTTCCTTACGTTACGAATGCGGACCCAAACCCACACTGCTTTCGCCAATGTGTACTTCTGTTTCGGCGTCGTCAACACAGTGGCCAAGAAGAGGTGAGGAGAAGGTGAGTAGAAGTTTCTTTAATGCTTCGACTTCGGGTATCTTCCATAGAATCTTCGTTAGGCCCCTCCGGCTGTTGAGAATTTTGAAAAGTTATAGAGGAACGTGCACATTACGGGCACCCAATTCCGAACAGCACTATTTTGGGCAAGCTATGAAAATTTTGTAACAAGAGCTGTATTCTTTACATCGCGAGACCAAGTTTTTGAAAAAATTATAGCCACAAAACAATAGGTCTTCTAAAGTAAAGATGTTTCTCACATATTCATGGCAGTTGAAGAAGACGTTGATGCTCTGAACACTCTGTCAAAGGTTTGAGGACCCTGAATGTTAAAGTAACAACGTATACTTAACAGACGAGATAACTCTGCCACTTCAACCCTCCTAAAAAGTGGTTCGTTAGTGATATACGGTTGCCAATCTGTGGCCCGCTCACAGCTGTGCATATCGGCGAGGGGTCCCAATGGTCTTAAATTTCCTTAATAATAAAAAAAAAAAAACGCCAGACCACGAAGTCATCTGCTCTCGAGCCCACTAATGCAGCAACTTTCCGTCTGACGATAGCCACTACGAGGTAAACTGCCTTCTTCACGCCTTGATGCTTGGGTGTAGATTCGAGTGGTGCTCCAAAAATCGTGAAAGCTGCAGCACACACCGATTTTTAAGGCGTTTCTTAGCGGCGCCGCCGTAATTTTGGAGTCACGCCGAAGAGTTAAGCTTACTGGGTGATGTCGTCGTATCAGGACCTTTCTTCATCGTCGATTCCGCTGCAGGACACAATGTCCGCTTTCATTTACTTTAATCACCACTCACTCAGAACTTTCTTCACTCTCTTAGCTCTCTACAAACGTAAGCGCAACAGAGAAATGCTGCTCTAACTTGTTGTGAGGTGCGTGTCGCTTAACACTAAAACCAGGGGATACCCAAAGATGCACTCGGGACTCATTTGTCGATCACAGCCACCAGAGCCAACGGACAAAGCTAGACAGTAAACATTCTCTCAGAACGAAGGTGCGTATGCGAAAGAGCTTATCCCACCATTTCTGGGCTGCGGTGTTTCGTATAGCGGCTAGCGTTTCTCTGTCCAACTCCGTGACGTCATCAGAACAACGCTCAGGCTTGTTATGTAAGCGAGGTCGCTCTGAGGGGGAGCGCACGTGAAAAAGTTAAGTACAGCTCCCACCTTTACATGTTCGGTCCAGATCAAGATAAGGCGCTCGTTACACTGTCAGCAAGTATCCAGCGAAATGGCTGTCTCACAACGACATGCACCATATCAATTCCCATGTGCTAGACATTTATTTATTCTCTAGCGAATGAAGGCAGCAGTACCCCTGATTCTATACCCGTTGCCAGTTGAGGGAACATATACGTAACATGACTAGATTTTATTCCCATCTTAAACCGATGCTTACTCTACTCGTCATTTTGACAAAACACTGCTCATAGGAGGATAGGGTGGGTTTCGATTTGAGCTTAATGAGATCCGGTTCAGGTAGGTGCATTAAACCTCTTATGTCATCCGCAACGATGGGCATGTTCGTATAATTCCAATAATCAAGAGTTACATGAAAATATTTCATATATCATTAAGCTCAAAGGGTACTGCAATAAATTTTATGAACTCACTCGAATTTCAACTTGAACCGAGTTCTCCCTCCTCCCATGATCAACAATCGAAACATCCAAAAAAATAATGATCGATGGAAAATCGAAATAAAGGTTATCTGCGCGTTTTTTAACAAAGTTCTAAGCCGCAGAAAATTGAGAAGACATTACTCGTGCTCTCATGGGCGCCACTTCACCTCTAGCTTGTGATGGAATCCACTCGAACCAGCTGCTCGGTGTTTACTGTTGTCCCCACTGGTCCTTTAACCTGTTTGTAATAGCTAGAGCTCCGGCAATTAAGCAGACTGCTTCACTTTTTTAGCGTGAGCCACCAACTCTGCGTTGTTGTCCCGCCATTGTTGCACTCCGTAGCATATTCCATATTATTTGTTTACATTTAGCAACTTATGGCTTTACTGTCGTCTTGTCTTCGCCTAGGTTGCACGCGTTGCGTTGGAAACAATTTATTCGTCTTTCTAATGCAAATCGAGCAATTTGCACCAACGTCCTTGGCAACTTAGAAATGTCAGATGTGATGTGCAAAGCAAATTTTGGCCATAGCGCCATAACTCTGCCGATACCGCGTGCAGAAGTAGGCTGGCGGCGTCACATCCGTAACAGGGAGAGCAACAGGGCTTATCGCGCTGGCGGCGGCTGGTGCTCTACCGTATTGAGCATTGCGTTGTGCTGAGGCGATGTGAAGGGTAGTGTGCTTAGTGTGTACATATTGTAACAAACTCGGTGGAGTGGCACACTCACTTGTGTGATGCGGAGTATATGACGCGCAGGG
The DNA here is from genome assembly GCF_052857255.1 of Amblyomma americanum. Classification (NCBI taxonomy): domain Eukaryota; kingdom Metazoa; phylum Arthropoda; class Arachnida; order Ixodida; family Ixodidae; genus Amblyomma; species Amblyomma americanum. The sequence continues at coordinate 57,705,718 of NC_135498.1, read as the reverse complement.
ACCAGTTTTAGTAGGTTCAGTAGCAACAATTTTACGCGTATATGCATTGCTATCGAAGATGGCAGCTAGATCACTCTCCGCAATGCATTAACGAAGCTATTATTGTGTGATCATCATACTGTTCATGCGACAAACACTCAGCGATTTAGCCACTGTGTGTGATCGTTTTGTGGTTTGGCCTAAAATGCAGCGCTATTTATGCAGAGAATTGTTACGGGCGCTGGGCCAGCGACCGGGGAACACGATCAGGTGTGGCACAACACGAAATTTGCTTGAAAGGTAGAAAGCCTGTGGCTGATTCAATGAGAGCTGTGGATGTTAAGTAAAATGCTTGCTAATGTGAATGTCGCACGGTACTGCAGAATTATGAGATCAGTAGAGCAAGAAAAGCGCTGCCACTTGCTGAGGGCTGTTAGTTGAAATTCCTTTTTCCTGGCCCACATAATATATAGTGCAATTCAACGTGCATTGCATTTGCAGGCAGCAGCTTTGAAGGCAATGAAACTCCATTTAAGAATGTCAAAATTCATGTTCCTCTCGTGCCTTGGAGGAGACGAAAGATGATTTGTAAATGAAATTTCAGCGTGACTTGGCGCAACACTACTAATAAGCTCTCTTTACTGACAGGGGCACACGCGCCGTCATTAGTAAGGCTAAGCGCTGTGATGAAAAAGTCATGCCAATACTTTAGTTGTGGGCTCGACAAAGTCATATCATCGAAACTTTGGATACGAATTGCAGCACCGAGCAAAGAAGGGCAAATTTGAGTTTACCTTTTTTTGGGGCTTTCAAAAGCGTTCTAAACTTAAGGTACTAGTGCATCATTTTTTAAGTGGCAGTTATCACCCAACAAAGAATGGGGACGGAACGATCTTAAGTGATCGAGACAGATAACTGTCGTCTGTTTTATGCTCTAGTGTTCTCTACATTACAGTTGCTAGATTGTTTTGAAGTCTTCCAGCTTTATGGTCGCTGGGGCCACTTCATCTTTGCTGAATTGCACGAAATCGTCGGATTGTGAGTACCAGTTATATTTAGCCATAGTCTGAAGAGTATCATGCTGCAAAGGAATCAAATGGTGTAGACCCTCGAGTTGTTTCATTCGCCTGGTCGCAATACATGCGGCAGCTTCATATAATACACCATAGTAGGGTCTGCATTAACATTCCTTATGTTGCAAGGTCCTTGTAATTTTAGGAAGTACAAATTTATAACATCCTATAAAGACCGACAAATTTCGCATCTCTGCAATTTTTTAAAGGCATCCAGGCTTCTGGTGCAATGTGTCGATGAGCCTATTTCTTTCACTTCGCCTGCTGCAAAAGGTTTTGATTTGAGGATGCCATTTTTTAATATGAGAATGTCTTTCTATTTATATGCGTTCATAATTTTTTGCTAATCAGTGTTTCTGTTTTTTTAATTTCCAGTCTTATTCACATAATCGCCATAAGTTACAGCCTAGTGTCTTGGATTAGTTGGGCACCGTTAGAACAAGTTCACTAGAGCACCTACCGAAGAATAAACAACGGCAATGCTACTTCCATCATCTCTATCTGGGGGACATTAATCGCTGATTTCTTCAGTTACTGCAGAACGCACCATGTGCGTTCTGCAATAAGATGTTTGCACTGCATCGGCTGTTCCTCAGTCTACAAGATATAGAAATCTCAATAAAGACTACAAAACCCTAAATAATACCTCCATAAGGAATTAAAATACACTCCCATAATTTTGTTATTAAGCCCTTAAATTGCTGTAAAAGTAATTCTCAGTTGCCTTCAAACCTCCATTTCCTCTTGAAAAAGAAATTTCCTCAGGACACCCGACCTAACACCTTGAGCGAAGGAATAAGCATTCCCATTGGGTGCGGCAAAAATATCTTGGGGCGTGAATAAACAGTTTTTTCTCCTTTGAAGAATTAAAATCAAATCAGACAGCGCGATAAAGGACAAGCCATTTATTGCTGTCTGGTGATATTCTTTGCTTAAACTGGTTTTCGTTCATTCAATGGGTGCTGTGTCGTGTTCCGTACGTTGCACGTATGTCATAATAATGCCGCAAAGTTTCCGCTCCCTTCATTTTAGTCACTGCGCTGTCATGTGATGCTTAGTAACCACTGATGCTTACCATTGTCGGCAGCTTCTGCAGTGCTCTTGCGCTGCGGACCACGTGGCGTACAAAGAGAAAGGAGAACACCTTGCTTGCTAATCACCAAATATTTATTTATTCGTGACGCCTAGGAATTCAACGGAGCAGAAATTTTACACAAGGGCGATGAAAAGACGGGACACCATCAGCGCGGTGGTGTCCCGTCTTCTCTTGGCCCTTGTCTAAAAGTAGTGCTGCGTTGTTTTTATATCTGTCTTGAGGTACCAACTAGCCCAGGATGCGCTCTCCGCTAGCCAGTAACTCTATCCGTGCGGTGAATACCCGCAAAGAGGAAGTGAAAAATTTAGGCGATTAGTTTCGGGGCTAGGCATTTCGTATCACTGTAGACGACAGCAACTACGCATCCAGGCTTAAATTACAACAGCGGGAAAGCCATACTTGTGCAATCGGCCGGCACGAATTCAATTCGCCATGAAATCAAGCTTTTATTCACGTGTGTTTTCAAGCAGCTCATTTCTCGTTTCCTTTGTTTTATTTTCCAAAAGCCGAAACAATCGCTGAAGAAACGTTTTATTATCGTCATGTGCTTTTGTTACGTCCCTTGTCACGCCTGTTTTCCTTTTTTTGAAGCGCTACAACACTGAAAGGCGAAAGCTGGTTCGGACAGAGATATGCGTAAGACGGTTTCGACATCGACTGTCCAAGCCGCACTGGAAGGCGAAAAAGAATTGCGCTAGCAGGGTAAATGTACTGAGGTGCCCAAGGAAAGCAAACAAAAACATCAACAGGTGTTCTCTCCGCTGAAGCCTACCCATGCTGAAATACAGCACGGAGACATCTTGTGCAAGATTCTACACATACGCAAACCAAAAACAATTAAGTGCGCTCCCACGCTAAGCGTAAATCATGGGAGGGCGAGCGTGAACGTTGCATGGTTTTGTAGCGAAAGCTACATTGGCCACGAACTCGCAGTTTCGGTGTGCTCGCATTGCCACCGTGGTCGCATTCCCACCGTGGTCGCACCGCACCACGTGACTACCACGTGACTGGTCACGTGACAAACTTCGTGACGAACCACGTGACAACAACTAGCCCGACAACTAGACTAAGCTGGACTTTCAATCGAGATTAACCAAGGCTAACCAAGCTATGCCTTGGCTTTTGCGACGTACATCCTGGCATAGCCGAGCTAAGCCACTGCCAATTTTTTTCTTCATCTATATCCTCTTTCAACCTTTGCTTAATCGCTCCTTCGCAGCCATGGTCCAGGTGGCCGCCCACTACAGAATGTACGGTATCGCTCCTTTGCTACGTATAACTCCTGCAGAGACGTGCTTGCGAATGGGCTTGTTGTAACTGCATTTTTACGAGAACTATGCTGTAGAGAAGGATCGCAACACATAGACGCTCACATAGAACCCGAGGAGTATTTCGAAGCATTTGGTTGCGTCTGAAAAGTACTAGTCCCACCCAATGCCTAGTTACAACCTCTACACAGACGCGTACAAAGCACTCCAGAGGAGTAAGGAGGCGCTTGGAGACATCTTGCGACCGAGAGCCTTAACCGTTGACAATGACTGCGTCGAAAAGCACAAAAACCAGCCGCTAATTTGCAACACCAAGAATATATTTCTGTACCAATAAGCTTTTGAACATGAGCGCATTGACAGCAGGTTCTTTGTTTGGGAAATATTCGGCACCTGTCAGAACAGTCAATTATTAAGCAATTGTGTCCCCATCAAAGTAATTGAAAATATAACGAAAAGAGGGTGACTACTTCAGTGCCGTAAGTACTTACTAATGCCGGGGTAAGTACTTACTAATGTAAGTGCCGTAAGTAAGTAGTAAATGTAAGTACTTACATTTAGCAAAACTAATTTTTTTTTTTTGCAGAAAACAGAAATTTCGTATTTTGTGGCTTCCTAAAAAAATGAAAAGTGTTTTTTTTTTGGGGGGGGGGGGAAGGAAATGGCGCAGTATTTGTCTCACATATCAGCGGACACCTGAACCGCGCCGTAAGGAAAGGGATAAAGGAGGGAGTGAAAGAATAAAGAAAGAAAGAGGCACCATAGTGGAGGGCTCCGGAATAATTTCGACCACCTGGGGATCTTTAACGTGCAATGACATCGCATAGCCCACGGGGGCCTTAGCGTTTCGCCTCCATGAAAGGCGGCCGCCGCGGTCGGGTTCGAACTCGGGAACTCCGGATCAGTACCCGAGCGCCCTAACCACTGAGCCACCGCGGCGGGTTTTGTGGCTTCCCAGACACCAATTTTTTTCTTGAGATGATAAAAGCGACGCTGGCATCGAGCCTCAGAAACCGAACACGAACGCAAAACGTTGAATGTGGATGCATCGAATGCAAATTCTTCGTTAAAAAACAATCGCAGGCTGTGATGATCGTCATCACTGAATATGAACATCATCCCGTTGGCTGAACGAATGAAATGAGCAATTAACGCTATGCAACTTAGAGCGCTTAAATACACAGAACCGTCGAGTGCATAGTGCCGATCGAAAGAAACTGTGACGTCCATGAACCATTGTGACACGGCGGCACCGGTGAGCACCTGAAACTCGTGCTGTTCCAAATTAGCGGAGGCGGATGACTGCTTCGGCAGCTACGACGACGTCAGAAACCCAGGGAGCCTGGAGCAACTTGGCGGAGTAAGCCTTAAGAGCGGTCACTGCATAATAACACGTCTCCTTTGTTCTCTTTAGTTTACCCATACGCAGCCCTTATATATATATAGGGTGTCCCAGCTTTATGAAAATTAAAAAAAAGAACGTTCTTCCAAACTGAAATCAAATGAGTCTTATCAGGAGTAAAGTACCTGCTAGAATTTTTTGTTTCAGCAGCCTGCTTCATTAATTGATTTACGTAAATTATTTACCTTTTATTTATATAATTTATATTTCAATGAATTTATGTGCAAGGCTACTGCTAAACATTCTATTGGTGATATGTCTTATGGTTGCGTGATGTAATAGCATCGATATTTCCTTCTATCACCTTGTTTCGCGCTATACTGAGTGTCAAGAATAAATTTTCACTGTACTCATATATTCCTTTGTCTATTTTTTTTTGGAGGGGGGCTTAGACCTGAGTCCTCTTCGGTGGTGGAGATGGGGAGTCCGTTTGGGAGCGACACGTTGCAGGAGCAAGATGAAGTGTAGACGAACTTCTCGGCAGAAACATACTGGTGGACTTATTAAAAACTAGTTACACAATTTATACATCGACCGGGTGGTCCCTACCGTCAAGAACGATCGGGAGCGTCAGGCCAAAGCTCGCCCATACGAAACTCTGTCCTGCCTGACCGCCTTAACTCGCGCTACTCGCAGCGGCTCCTCGTTCTTCGGAACGTGACCAGCGCAAAGCTTGGCCCTGTCCGTACTCTCGCGACTCAGACTCTCCACCAAGAGCCCCTTACCAAGTCTCCCTTTTTGATGCCAAAACGTCTCCTTAAATCAGTTTCCCCGAAAGCTGGGGATCTTTAACGGGCACTGACATCGCACAGCACACGGGCGCCTTACTGACATCGCACAGCACACGGGCTAAGGCGCCCGTGTGCTGTGCGATGTCAGTGCACGTTAAAGATCCCCAGGTGGTCGAAATTATTCCGGAGCCCTCCACTACGGCACCTCATTCTTCCTTTCTTCTTTCACTCCCTCCTCTATCTCTCGTCAAGTGCTCGGAGGGGGCTGTTTACGAGATCCCCCTGACGTGTGGAAAAGCTTACATCGGTCAAACGGGGCGATGTGTAAACGACCGGCTGAGGGAACACCAGCTTTCAATTAAGACCGGAAAAGGATCTAATCTGCACTTACACTGTAGCGCATGCCCTTCGGCTACGCGTGATAACCCATGCTTGCCTTTGCTGCCGAAAACGAGGATTTTGAGGCGTAGCCATGACCAGATGGCGCGTGAACTTGCTGAGGCTTTTTTCAATAGGAACAAAAGAGATGATTGCGTGAGTGATATCTCGATAAAAGTTTATCAGACAGAATGCAGATTTCTGGCTTGCGCTCAGTGACTGACATGGTGGTGTGGAAGTTATAAGTATGTGTTGTTCTGAATAAACCCACTCGCGAATCTGCGCCCGTCCTTGTGCCCTTCTCGTCCATGTTTGTATTATTTTGCGCAGTACTTTTACTCAACGATGTACGACCGACTCGCCCAGCAACATGCACTCCTGAAGAGATATCAGATATACCTTATGGCATGCATGAGGACGAGCAGGCAGCGAATGAGCTGCTAAATTCAATCGACAGAGAGCCACGTTTGTCGGAAAATCAAAGAAAAGACATGAAAAACGTCGTCCGCGACTTTGAGGCGGTGTTTTCAAACAAGCCAGGAAAAACAACCCTCGTCGAACACGACATTCAGCTGTCAAGCGAACTGCCAATCAGGAGCAAACCATACCGTGTCTTTCAAAGAAAAAAGAAATCATTGAGACGGAGGTCCGCCGTATGTGCGAACTTGGCATCATAGTGCCCTTTGAAAGTGACTATACGTCACCAATCAATATTGTAGAGGTTCCCGGCAAGGATCCGAGACCTTGCGTGGACTACCGGAGACTGAATTCAATCACAGTGGACAAGACCTACCCCATTCCGAACATCGAGGAGAGAGTTGAAACAGTCGGTAAATCAGAATATACATCCACACTGGATTTAGTTTGTGGTTACTGGCAGGTGCCACTCACTGAGCGCGCCAGCAGGTACGCAGCATTCGTGTCCCCCGCTAGCACGTTTCGCCCTGTAATGTTGAGCTTCAGCTTAAAAAATGCTCCGTACTGCTTTTCAAAGTTAATGGACCAAGTGCTGCGGGGACTTGAAGATTTCGCTCTCCCCTACCTTGACGACGTGGCCGTTTTCTCACAAAACTGGGAGGAGCACATTGAACACCTGCGTATTGTGTTGAGCCGACTGCTTGAGGCTGGTTTAACGGTAAGGCCGGGAAAATGCCACCTGGGGTGCGCCGAAGTGAACTATCTTGGGCACGTGGTTGGACGAAGCCAACGCAGATCTTCAGAACTTAAAGTGGCTGCCGTGGTGGAGTACCGCCGCCCAACCACAAAATCGGAACTCAGGGCTTTTCTTGGCCTAGCAGGCTATTATCAGCATTACGTAAAGGGCAACTCTGATTTAGCCAGCCCCCTGACCGACGCGCTGAGAGGAAGTGAGCCTGCCAACCTTTCTTGGGACTAAAAGAAAGAGAAGGCATTTCGGAGTCTGAAAACGGCCCTAAGCGAGCGCCCAATACTGGCTGCGTCAGATTTCTCGAAACCCTTTATCATGCAATGTGACCCAAGCGACCGCAGGTTAGGCGCTATTCTTTGCCAGGAAATTGATGGCAGGCACACACGGCCTGTCCTTCACTTGAGCCGCAAGCTCAGCACGCGGGAAGAGGCGCATAGCACGTCTGAAAAAGAATGCGCATGCCTCGTTTGGGCGATAGACAAACTGGCATGCTACGTCTCCGGGTCCCGTTTCACCGTAGAAACGGGCCAATGCTCTTTGACTTGGCTGCACAATATGTCGCCCAAAAATGGTCGTCTACTGAGGTGGATCCTGGCACTCCAGCACCACAGCTTCGAGGTTCGCTACAAGAAAGGCAAAAGAACCGACAACTGAGCTAGTTGGTGCATCTTTAAGCCGTGGTAAAAACAGCGCAGCGACGACAGACACAGAGAAGACAGCGCTTGTCCGTCTTCTTCTGTCTTCTCTGTGTCTGTCGTCGCTGCGCTGTTTTTACCACGGCTTAAAGAAAGGCAAGCTCCACACAAGTGCCGACGGGCTAAGCCGAGCCTTTTAGCTAGTAAAGATTTTACAAAAGGGGATGTCCCCCAAATTTGTAGTTTTGGAGGTTTATTTTGTATTCTCTTCCTAATCGGGAGCGCATATCTCCCACTTTCTTCGCAGTACCGTTGTTCATAATCAGGTAACATACCTAGGAGTACGTTTCCTTATTTCGGCCAAGGATAAGTAAGAGCGAGTGGTGTAACGTACCTTGACTCTAGGTATTGGGGCGGGCAAAATTGAACCCCACGTCGGCCAAATCAAGTCACCTATTCCCGTACCGCGTGCCCTCTAAGCACCAACCTGATTTCATTTAGCGAATTTTTTTTCCTATCCAAGTGCGCCTAGGGCGGGAGCACACGCCTTGTACAGGTGCCCTGGCAATACTACTCGTCGGGAGACACGATGTGTTCATTCAGGCAAAACATTTTATCTCTTCAAGTTTTAGTTGAAGTTTTTTGCTAAGTGCAGTTCTGGCCCTGAGTTTTGGTCTGGCGGGATGAGTGGGTTCTGAGGGCACGTGCTTTTGTCAGGTGTGGTTTGGCGTCTGTGATCACTTTTGGCTAGCATTGCAGAGAAGTTCCCAAAACGGCCATGTGACGAGGGAAAGCGATGCCGAGCTTCGGCACTTAAGGTCATCAGAAGATCCCCAAAGAGCATCTGGGTCCTGGCACGCCCAGTCAGCCGAGCTACGTGCGAGCAGTTCATCTTCCGGGCGCAATATATGCGGAGGGAGTGCTGTTGTGCTCGCGCTTCCTTCCTGCTGTGGAATTCGGCGAAGTTAGGCATGGGGAGGATTCCCTGAAGACCACCGCGAGGGTGGATGAGCCCTCTGGGGGAGACGTGACTGCAGGACTGCCGGAGGCGACGACGACAATAGCGTCCCCACGTGTGCGAACAGGAATTCCGGAGGCAGCGACGACAATAGCGTCCCCACGTGTTCAACAGGAAAGCCAGCGACGACCATAAGCGTATTCGTTCAGGTCCTCGCCACGACGAAGTGCGGTATCAGTGTGGTCCCCTTCAGTCACGCTGGATTTGAACAATTGCCCGAGTGCCACACCTTCGACAAAGCTTCCGCCTTCCGGTCACCAGTACAAGATCTTTCGACACCTGCTGGGAGACAGCCTGCATTCCTGTGTCATGCAGGTGCCCTCCGGGTCAACATGGGCGCGGTCAGGCCGCACGTGCGCGGCCACCTGGAGGCCGCGATGACGACAACGTGACCGGGTCCTGTTCCCTTTCCCTCGACCGAGCTGCGAAGAAACATCAGGACCGCCCTGCCGTGGGTGGTACCATCAGTGCCATCGTGTGATTGGACATCAATCTTCGAACTGTATTCTCCAGCTAGGGATCTGGGGAATACGAAGACTATTTAAGGAGCTGCTGGTTTGATACCAGAGGAGAGCCCCCTTCTTGAGAGGTATCAGACTCCCAACTTCTAAGAAGCTTTCTTTACTGAGAAGCACTCTCATTTGCCCGTACTTGTACATAATTAAATAGTCCTTGTATAAAGTTTTCCAAGTTTTCTTCCTCCGATCGCCCTCGTCTCTTCTCCGGCCCAGTCACGCTACCTGAATCCCAACAACATGTAGTTCCAGTTCTGGAGCCTGGAAACATGACGGACCTTGCCTCGTATCGCGATGTGTCATTGACCTCCTGTGTAGCTAAGCTGATGGAGGATCTGGTAAATGAACGCTTATCGTGGTGGCTTGAGGAGAGCAAAGCACTGCCGAGATGTATGAAAGGATTCTGCCGAGGTCTTAGTGCCCAAGATAGCGTCATAGACTTGGTGAGTCACATTGAACACCAGAGAGCTTTCGGCCTTTCTACCTTAGCCATTTTTCTTGACGTTGCAAAATCTTATGACAACGTGCTTCATAGCTCAATTCTGAACAATTTGAACGGCATGGTCATACAGGGCCATATGTTAAGATTGATTTACAAGTTTATAAGTGATCGGGCTGTTCGTCTAAAGTTAGGGAATACCTTAAGCACCGAAAGGGTTCAATCCCGAGGTGTGCCTCAAGGAAGTGTTCTTTCCCCCACGCTCTCTAACGTTGAAATGGCTGGCCTTCCCGATTTGTTGCAAAAATTTGCAGGCAAGTGCGTAAGCCAATATATGCTGACGACATCTGTATTTGGATTACTGGCTACCAACACAAGCGATTAGCCCTGATAGCTCGCCAGGCTCTACATTCAGTACAAGCTTACCTTCAGGGTATGGGATTGTCTCTATCAGTGGAAAAATCCAGCTTTGCTCTAATTCTAGGTATAGGAAGATGTGAAGCGCGGTTGAAGATAGACCTCGGTCACTCTTGCATCCGCCAATTCAACCACTTCAGTTCGGTGGTGGTGCTCTCGGAATAAGGGACTCAACCTTTTTGCGCTTGCTTTTGCAGCCTTCTTTCCGCCTGCATCTGCATCTGCTTCCTTCGGTGACGGCGTTGCTTCCATCTCAAGAAAGCTGCGTACAAGACCTGCGTATCGCCGACTAATAAGGACCGGACATATCGCCCACTGCGCAGATTGGGACGACGCCCACTACAAATGTGGAAAAGTGCCTGCAGTCGCTTCAGTTCGGTGGCGGTGCTCTCGGAATAAGGGACTCAACCTTTTTACGCTTGCTTTTGCAGGTGAGTTACATTTTGAATTTCATTTCCCTCCTTTCATTGTGCACCGCTGCCGAACAGAGCAAGTGACATTGTGCTATATTTGCTATTTGAGTGCCAACTGTTGCAGTGATGACAAAAGATGGTAAAGACTTTGCTAAACAACTGGATGAATTCCGAAGAGAGATGCGAGCTGAGATGCGGTCTCTGAAAGAAGGCGTGAAGGTTTGCTCAGGTGCTTGTGACGGCGTCACAGAAATTCAAAAAGATATGAAATGCTGAAGCTGGAAATTAGAAAGCTTCTTGAGAAAAACCAGATGCTTGAACAGGAAAACAAACAACTGCTGGATAAGCTGGATGAAACTGAGCAGTATAACCGGCTCAATAATCTGGAAATCAAGGGTTTGCCTGGGAGTTGTGATGAGATATCAGTCGTCAAGCAACTTGGTGAACAGCTGGATGAGGTAATCGATGACAATGACATTGATATCTGTCACGAAGTTGATGTACCAAACTCAAGGGCAAAGAACATAATTGTCCGTTTCACGCGCAGAACTAAGCGTAATGCGGTTTTGGCCAAAGCAAGGAAGACACGGCTAACGACTGAAAAGCTCGGTTTCGAAGGAACAGCTAAACCGGTGTACTGTCGCGATCACAATATTTCGGGACGTTGAAAAGCATGGCAGAATTGCGTTCTGCGCCATCTAACGGCGCACTCCCGCTCGTTCTTTCTTCTCAGGCATGTCTGTAGCCTCACTTCTACCTTACGCGCGGCGCATGAAGATTGTAACGAGCGCCAGGCGCCGCTTCGATATCCAGTTCTGCGCAAACGGCTGCGATGGTTGCAGCAGATAGCTGCCGCTTTCGCGGAGGATCGACTCTGGGGAAAGGGGAGGGGACTTGCAATGACGAGTCGTTTGTTTTAGTGCGCAATTTGCCGAGTCATAACGTAAGATGCCCCCCCCCCCCTTTTTTTTCAAGTGCATGGTCTTCACGGGCATAGCCCTCTGTTTCCAGCACGCACAAGCTTAAGTGAGAATAAAGCTCCGAATGCTAGGATAAACAACTGCTCCTGGACATGAAGAACGGTGGAATGCCAAGGCCTACGCGAAAAATGCAGCTACAAGCATACACTGGAAATTGATATTCTCGCCTGCACGACAAAAAGAGAAAACATAATTGCACCCTCCTTCTCCATTATCAAGAGCAGCTGCACCGCGATAGCGACACGCTATCTGCTTCATTCATCAGCGGCTGAGGCAGATGCTGGCTAGATTCCGAAGCGGCACCTTACGCTAGCGGCGATCTACGTACTGCGCGCGTGCTAGGAGTAACAGTACAGAGATGCCTGAAAGGGGAGAAGGAGCGACGGTGCGCCGTTAGATGGCGCGGAACGCAGCTCTGCCACGCTTTCCGACGTCCCGCAATATTGTGATCGCGACAGTACATAAATGAACACTTGACGCGGAAAAACAAGCAGCTACTTGGGCCTGCTAACTCCCGCAAAAAAGATGTGGGATGGAAATTTGTGTGGTCAAGCAATGGAAAGGTTTCGGCCCGTCGAGCCGAGGCAACCACAGTCTTTCATATCAAGTCGGTGGCCGATGTGGTTCGCATGATACCGAGCTCGCCTATCGCACAATCAATTGATAATTTTGGAGCGCAAGTAAATGGTGATTTCTCGCCGGGCAGTTAAACGGCGGTACAGATCACATGTTTTCATTCCATGTACACTTTGTGTCGCTTGATCTAACGCCATGAATGGAAGGATGTGTGATTGTAATAGCTTTAAGGAAGACATCTTAAAGAATGCCTGGGTGCGTAGATCACTATCTTTGTTACACTTGAACACCCGCAGTCTCCGAAAGAAGGGAGACCAACTAGCATTGTATCTTTAAGAGCTCTCTTGGGAATTTGATGTACTTTCCTTCACCGAAACTTGATATATGAATCAATCTGGTGTTTATCATTTTGACGGTTACAACCACATGGGTTTATTTCGCTCTGGAAAAAGAGGTGGTGGGGTTTCTTTATACACGAAAGTTGGTTTAAATTGCAGTTTACTACATGACTTTTGTGTTATGACCAATGATTTTGAAATACTGACAGCAGCTTGTAGAGATACCGTTATTATTGTTGTATACAGACCTCCTTCGGGCAAAACAAAGGATTTTCTTGAATACTTCGATGGAGTATTAACGCAGTTGTCAGTTTCTGGTCGGTTTGGAATAGTTTTGGGGGATATTAACATTGATCTGCAAAGCGTTAGTAGTGTACAAAATGAATTCTATACTATGATGCTTTGTTATGGTTATGAAAATCGTATAGGCAGTGCCACACGTGTTACTGCAACATCGGAAACTCTGATTGATATCTGCTTCACTAATCTTGTTTCGGGCCGAACGGTTTCTGGGGTACTTGCGGCAGATATTAGTGATCACCTGGCTATCTTTTGTATTTTAGAAGACCTTTCCTCTAAGAAAGTTAATGAAACACAGTTTAAAACGAGAAAGATTAATGATGATACGTTGCAAGCATTTAGAGAATTAGTTCAGGAGGTCGACTGGTCTCAGATTATTAACGAGCAAGATTCAAACATTAGTTTCAATCTATTCTACTCTAAGATCAAAGAGCTCTACTCAAAGGCATTCCCAGTGTATTTTTGGAAAAAACATTAAAGGGCTCGAAAGCCATGGATGTGCCCCGCGCTGTATGGTAAGATAAAACAAAGAAATAAATTGTTTGAGGACTGGCTGAAACACAAAGATGAGTTAAAATTTAAGGAGTTTAAAATATATCGCAACAAAGTTAATGCAGAACTAAGGAAAGCTAAACGTGAGTAATGCAACCGTAAATTTCACAGCGCGGATCAACCACAAAAATTTTGGAAGGTCTACAAAGAAGTCACCAACATGACACCTGAATTCACTTGTCTCTCGGAGTTAAACACGCAGGGTGAAACACTGTGTGGTGTTGAACTTTGTGAAAGATTTAATAGACATTTTTTGACAGTTGCGATGGACCAGATGCGGGATAGATCAGATTTCGATCCAGTCACTTATATTAATACTTGTTCACAAGGCACGCTTTTTTTACACCCTACTGATGAAGGCGAGATCAAACGAGTTATTGATTCTTTAAAGAGCAATAGTGCTCCAGGTTCTGACGATATTAAGCCACTGCCAATCAAGTCAGTAGCCTCAACTCTAGCCTCACCACTTGCACATATATACAATAGTATCCTGCGCAGTGGACTTTTTCCAGATGAGCTTAAAATCGCACGGGTAACAGTGATACATAAAAGCGGCTCAAAAGACGATCTTAACAACTACCGCCCCATATCGCTATTAAGTGTTTTTGCGAAATTTTTGGAATGCCTTATACATAAACGACTTGCTGCATATGCAACTGATTTTCGTTTAATCTCTCCCAAACAGTTTGGCTTTTGCAAAAATAAGTCGACTGAAACGGCACTAATTCAGATTAAAGAGAAGATAATCGAGAATATCGAACAAAAGCTTTTTACATTTGGTATCTTCCTCGACTTAAGGAAATCGTTTGATTCCGTAAACCATCGCATACTAATCGAAAAACTAAATGCTTATGGAATTCGGGGACATGCCAATAACTTAATTCAAAGCTACTTACGTAATCGAAAACAGTTCGTTAAATTGGGTAATTACGTGTCCGAATTGAGAATTATAAATAAGGGTGTACCACAAGGATCAATCTTAGGTCCGCTTCTCTTTTTTTTTCTATATTAATGATATTCAAAATATTCCTTTCACTCAAGACATACTCTTGTATGCTGATGATACAAATGCTTTTTTTTCCGGATCAAAATTGAAAGAAATAGAAGAAGCAGCAAACACTTGGCTATGTGACTTATCGAACTGGCTTACTAGCAATGATTTGCAGTTAAACATCAAGAAAACAAAATATATACTATTCCGAGCAAGAAACACACCTAGTGACTACGAGATTAATCTCACCTTCCACACTGAAAGTTTGCAGCAAACAAAAACCATTAAATTCCTCGGTGTCCACTTTGAAGAGTTTCTGAGCTGGAATGAGCATGTAAATCATTTGAAATTAAAAATGTCGAAAGCAGTTGGGGCACTATGGAGGGTGAAGAACCTGATTCCAACTAGGTACAGGTTAAATACATATTATGCAATCATCCAATCCCACTTAACTCACTGTCTTTTAATTTGGGGGAAAACAACTAGCGGTAACTTGCAAATGTTAACAATCATGCAAAAGAAAGCCATTAGGGCTCTGGAAAGCTTAAATTATAATGAGAGCACAAGGCCTTTTTTCAAGAAACATGGGATTTTTTATCTTGAACAGCTCTATTTATACAAACTTGCAGTCTACATATACACCCAAAGGAAACAAAATTCTCACAGCTTTGATAATACATATCTCATGAAAAATGACAGCTTTTGCTTCAGGAATATAAATTACATATTACCACGTTTACGAACAAATTATGGACTACAAAGTATGAAATATCTTATTCCCAACGCTTTAAACGAGAACGCGGTGTTAGCTGAAGCTATTAATTATCCTTCTATTAACACACTGAAAAGATTTTTGCGCGAAATTTTCATTGTGTGGTAGTAGTTGGTCTCACGGTTTTTTTGTGAATTTCTATAATGTGTAGTTTCTTTTAGAACGACTACTTTCTTTTCGAGTAACTATATTTGATTTATGTTCATCATACTTATTTGTTGTACATTATTGATTATAAGTGTCTCTCCTGATGGATTCTGTATTTTCTGATAGTTTCCGCACAGGGTTTTGCTAAAACGGTTTTTATTTTGTTTAAATATTGGCACGAGTGTTGTGCACAATTTCAAACATCATGTTAAATTGTTTTCGCTCAAAGTGCTTTGTTCGTTTTTCTTCGTTAGTTTATTATTTATTTATTCGGAGTGCATCGCTACCAACTTTGTTATGGGGTCAGAGGACCCAGCCAGGTACAAGTTTTGTACCTTTTGTCCCCGGCCCTTAGTTTTCTGTTCTGACAACTAAAATGTTAATAAACTCAAACTCAAACTCAAACACGGGTTTCCTGATCGTCATCATTGACTCCCGTCTACAGTGGCGAAAAGCTGTCCACGCGATTGTTTAATCTCTTCCTTCGCCTCTCAATGTGATCCGTAGAATTGCAAGTGAGCAGTGGGGAAACCATCCTTCTTCAATGGTCAAACATCATGAAGTGCTGGTGGTCAGTCGCATAATGTATCAATTACCTTTAATTTCTCACTCGGCATCACAGCTTGAACGTCGGGAAGTTGTCCACAGAAAGGGCCTAAGAGGGCTTGGAGTTCATCAGGCTGATGTGAAGACGGCAGTACTTCATGAGTCTCTATCGAAACTTCTTAGCCTTGTCGCTTTTCAGAGACTACTAATGCATCTTGACCGCCTTGGAGAGACGGTAGCTGAGCGATCCCTTCTCCAGCGGCTTTGCAAGAGATATGAGTCGAAGGCCTATTCGGCACTTAATACTCTTATTTCTTTAGGCCTTAATGTTCGAATGCAAAGGAAACGTTTCAAATACCCTGGTCTTTTCCGACCCTCGACTGTGAGGTCACAGTTCCCCATGTGAGCGCTAAGCGCAGCTCTCCTGTGGCAGCAACGCGTTCGCTCGTACTTGAACATTTGGAAATAGTGTATGCCCGCTATCTTCAGATTTTCGTGTATGGTTCTGTGGACAATGTCAAACAAGCTAGCGCCGCGGCTTTTTACATTTGTTCTTTGAACTGTAAGTGGTCTGTACGTTTTACTGCTGTCGTATCCTCCAGAACGGCCGAAAGTGTTGCTATTGAGGCGGCTTTACAGAAACTAATGTCTTGTTTGTCATCGTGATTCAAAATCTGCCCTTAAGAGGTTAGAGCACAGATTCCCTACTGATGCCTTCTCTATAAGTTCTCTGCTCTTGGTGCAGAAACTGCAAAGTAGACGCTTTACTCTATATTTCCAATGCTTGCCCTCTCACATAGCAGTCAGCGGCAATGAGGTGGCAGACAGTCTCGGCCATAAACCTTTGTCAAGAAATCCATTATAAAAATACCTCAAGATGAACAAAGTCTCTACAGGAAAAAGGTGCTCGATCATTTCAGTACCCTGTGGAGTACGATCTCATAATGGATATGCCGCACCACTCAGGGCATTCAAAGGTGGTGAAGTGCCGCATAGCTGTGTCGTGCTTAGGATCAGCAATTGCTAAGTCGTGTGTTCACGCTATTGATAACAGTTTCAAGCAGCAGGTCCAGAGGCTAAAGTCAGCAGGTTTTTCTAACGACGTGATTAAATTAGCCTGCAATAAACACCTGAAAAAGATTAAGTCATTCGAAAAACCAGATGCACCAGAGCCTCCCAGTAACGAGAAAATAAAGTGTACAGTAATTCCGTATGTTCACAAATTATCCCACCGATTAAAACAAGTAGGCACTAAATATGGGATAAAGGTGCTGTTTTCAGCTCCCCAAAAATTTGGAAAATCTGTGCTATGATCGATAGAAGAGCAAGATTAGAAAAACAATAGTCAAGAGAAAGTAAAAAACAGTGCAATATAAAACATGAGTTGCTGTTTGCACCTTGTGCCTAGGGAATGGTATATGATGTACCGTTCTCATGCGGCAAGGGTTATATAGGCCAAACTGGTAAATGTGTAAACACGCGGCCACGCCAACATAATTCGTCTTTAAAAGGGGCTCCTACCTCTAATTTGGCCCTGTATTACAGAGACTGCGAACTTAAAAATTCTTGCCCGTTGGACAAAAATGCATGTGTACCTCTGTTCATAAGAACAAGCATTCTGTATAGGCATTCCGATCAGCTAGCTAACAAGGGAATTATCTGAGGCATATCATATTCACAAAACTTCCGACAAGTGCGTCAGCACAGCATCTGTTGTAATCCATGATTGTGAATTTCGGGTATCTTGTTTCAACACTGATTCGTTTTGGGATTTTGGGGGTAGGCGCATGCGCTGCTGGCTGCCTTGTGTGAGCTATTTAACCTTATTTTTCCAATAAACTTCAGTTGATAGTAGCGCTTGTCTTTCGTGTCTTTCTCTCTGTGTCCCTTGCCGCCGCGCTTTCGAAAGTTTTCGAAGATAAAAATATATCACATAAAATGGGAGCTACACATGAGCCAATACAGATGCCTTTGCGCTGCAGAAAAAAACTGGTTGTCATGAGAGATAAAAGTTACGTGCAAGTAGAATTCTAGTAATTTTAAGAAGTTATCTACCGAGATTCCAGCTGAGTTCTGGAAGGCCAAGAAAAATCTTGCCCACATAAAATGCAAGAGAGTTTGAATGATCAGGTTTTGCGACTTTTAACAGCAGGCTTCCCTGGTTCGGTTATTTCAGCTGTCGCTGAAACCCTCCTGCAGAAGCATAAAGGCGCCCAGAAAAGATCTGAACCCCTTTTTCAAAGCCTGTGGTGGTCCCTTATGTACATCAACTCTCCCACAACCTGAAAAAGTGGCTGGCAGGCACCATGTTCGCTTGGTGTTGTCAGCACCCAACAAGTTGTCTAATCTATGCCCTCTCATCACTGGTTGTGCCGGCAGGGGCTGATACAAAAAAACATGGGTTTGACTACGCTAAATGTGCAGCAGGTGTGGTGCACAGCATTCCGCTCTCATGTGGGGCTTCATGAGTTGTAATGCTAAGGCTATGTTCATTTTAGAGGCTTATTATATCAGAAGGCTGTCCGAACGTTGTGTCAGTGACACGTCTGTACACGTATATTTATCTTCATGTGCTTTTCTAGATTCGTTTCTTGATTAACTTGTCCGCTTGACTGATCTGCGGTCTTTGTGCCTTCTCTATGGGCATGCTCGACATTCTGTTCTTTTATATCCCCGGTACTACAGCATGAATAAGAAGTTGGTAGTAGCACTCGTGAACGTGTTTTTGTGTCCCCTACTCCGTCCCTCGTCCGTTTTTTGCGCTTCCTACTAAACATTTTACTATAACGATCAATATATCCGCAGATCTCCGTACGACAGTCTTGTATTTTTTGTAGCGATAGTTACATTACGCTAGCATTTCGAGCCTTCGGCGTGGCACCCCTTGAGCTCCGTTGAAGCGCCGTGGCGGCGCCGTGGCCGGTCACGGGGTTGGTCACGTGGTGCGGGGCACCTGCCAGCGGCGCGGCGCGCCGGCGAAACCGAGTGAGGGGGGGGGGGCGAGTAGAGAGGGGGAGAGGGAAGAGAGCGTGAATCCACGTCCAGTGACGAAGATGAAGAAGGAACGCCCAGCGAGAGATGTAGCTATCGCGTCACTCCAGGTTTAACCAGAGCTAAACCACAGCCATTTTTTTTATTAACGGTTTTGCTATCGTCAAAAGCTCGCTCCTTTACTTTTCTATAGCAGTCTCAGCTGTTCTATGCTATCGATGGAAACAGTCTAAGAGAAAGATTTCCCTTCGTATCAGAAGAATGGACCATTACCTTCAATATTTCCGTAACAATGTCTTAAATTTTTTCAATTTTCAGTATTTTTTGTCGAGAATATTGGACGAGTAAAGTGCGAGCGATGCTTTATATATATACTAGCTATCGAGAGTACAATTGTTATCAGCTCTACAATTTCTACTTCCCAGCGATGCATACAGCCTCCCAGTGCTTCAAATGAGGGAGCTATCGAGACAAATTTCTATCACAAAAAGAAACCCGAATTATGAACCTTATTTACACCTTCCAACATCCTGCTAGTATCTTTCCATGCAAGATATGCACCATGAAAGACGCTAGTTGTTGCTGCACCGATATGCTGGTTTTTGATTCATAATGCACTTCTGATGAGTTGAGGGCATGACACTGCATTTTGGCTGAATGCGTATTTTTAACACACTGCATATACCCAAGAAATTTGGTCTCCAAAGGGTGACAGACGCTAGGAAGGCGAGATTCGGTAAAAGTTGCTCTTGCATGCACAATAGCTAAATTTATTTTTCCTAGTCTCCCGAGATATTAAACTGACACAGTAGTAACCCACGCACATGCCCTGTTAAGTGCACTTGAGTCGTGCCGATAGTTTCTAGGGTGCGCGCTGGGAAAGATTCTTCTTGATACTATCCCTCGGAAAAAAAAAACATTGTTCAATGTAATGCGTGCAAACGAAATGAGAATAGCCTCAGAAGTAGTATTGGTTCATTTCCATTAAAAACAAAAAATAATTGGTCGCATGCCAACTACGTAACCGCTACTCTGAAAGGGGGGTGTCTGAAATATCATGTAGCCGAGAAAAGACGCAGCAGCCGTATATATATATATATATATATATATATATATATATATATATATATATATATATATATATATATATATATATATATACTTACGAAGGGAGCCAACAATCACCGAAAACCAAGGTGCATAGGGGAATGTGCTACGTCCGTCGCCGTAGCTCAGTTGGTAAGAGCACCGGACGCGATATTCGGAGGTCGCGGGTTCGGATCCAACCGGCGGCATGGTTGTTGTTTTTTTTGCTGCTTTATAAGTAATTTTCTTTAAGCGATTTATTAATCTAAGTAATATTATCTCACAGATAAGCACAACACATCAAAAAATATATATATAATAACGTTCTATGCACCTTGGTTTCGGTGACTGTTGGCTCCCTTCGTAGGTTTGTCAAACTGGCCCCTCATTTACTTTACCTTGTCTGCTAATATATATATATATATATATATATATATATATATGGCGACACTCTCTGCGCACATTTCCGCGCAGCCTCTGCCTGGTTATAATCCGGCCCAGCTTAACACGGCCACGTGCTGGACTGAGTTACCGATAAAGCACAGCGCCACCGCTGCGTCACCCGAGGCACGCGTCCCCAACGGCGGCTACAAACGCAGGCTGCTCGGCTGGGAAGAGCGCTAGTGTACCTTCCGCTACCGAGACGAGTGTAGCGTCGGTATGCTCGTCCGCTGCCATCGGCAATCAAATAAACCCTGTACCCCCGAAAACCGAAAACCAGAAAACCGTGGACCATCTCATCCAATTTATTGCAGCATTTAACCTACATCCAAACCTCTGTTTCACACACACTTCCTCCACCAGTCAAATTAATTTCTTGGACGTCTCAATTCGAATGGAGAAGGGTAGCTTAATCACCAGGGCCTATAGAAAGCCCACGGATAGGCAACAGTACCTTCATTACAAGAGCTGCTACCCACGCCACTGCAAAACTTCAATTCCTTATTCCCAAGCCATCAGATTCAAACGGATCTGCTCACGACCAGAAGACTTCGAAGAAAATTCTAACCGCATGCGGGAGGTTCTTAGGGATAAATGCTATCCGGCCCCTATTACTGATGATGCCATCAGTAAAGCGGCAGCAAAAAATCGTAACGAAATGTTTGGGGATCCCCCATCAGCAACTGCAAATGAACACCGCTATAATCTCCTTAACATTCGCAAACAACATTCCTAATGTCCACAAAATTCTAAAAAAACATTTAAGCATAATCGAACAAAACGATCCACTGTCAAAAATTTTTCCCACAATTCCACGGGTTACTTACACATGACCAAAAATCTTACTGAATTATGCAGTTCCCTCTACTGTCCATAAGGGAAAGCCTGTGGGTTGCATACCTTGCAGGAAGAATCGATGTCAAGTTTGCCAGCACATGCGGACAACACTAGCTCAAAGCACACACTTTAACTTCAAACACTCCATCGGTGAAAACTTTAATTGTGATAGTAGTCACGTAGTATACATGCTCGAGTATGGCGATTATCAGATGCAATACATTGGCCAAACCGAGGATTCCTTCCGAATTAGATTCAACAACCACCGCACGCACACCGGATCTCTTCCTCTCCTCCCCCTCTCGAAACACCTTTCCCAGGAAGGTCACGAGTTTCACAAACTAAAAGTTACGCTCCTACAGAGCGGTTTCCAAAATACCCGTGAGCGTGAGCAACGAGAATCATACTTTATATATAAGTTTAATACTATGCAGGCCGGTATGAATGAGAACCCTGGTACTCTCTCCACACTTCAGAGGTCAGAGTCCTAGCCCTACTGAAATCACAGCACCCCGACTGCATCGCATGAGGTCATGCCAATTTGCGTGCTTGCTTGCCGCCCTTCTCCTCCCCCTGCCATTCTTTCTTGCTCATGACCAGAGAAAACAGTTGTGACAGCAAAGCATGTTGCCTATTCCCCCTATTTTAATATTTTTATATATCTTAATTTTCTTTATCTCTTTTTTCCTGCTTTGCAGAGAGTAGAGCGTGATGCTCCATATTCGGTCATTCCAGCTCCTATAGGTGGCGCGGCGGCAGCACGATATGGCGGACAAGGTGGTGATGGCGCCGATGCCATAGCGTGCGTCTCTGTTGATGCAAAGCGGCTTCTTGACATTGTGGCACTTTTGGTGTGATTTTTAGAGTCTAGATAAGCAGCAGTACATGATTTTCGGTGAGTAATAAGTTCCCATGCTTAAATTTGGCTGCATTACAGGCGCGAATTAAATTTTTATCGATATGAGCATAGAATCGCTAGTTCGCAAGTGGCGCAAAAACTCGAAAACTTGACAACTCAGCATAGTAAAGTGCGGCAAACATTTTGATTTGTAATTTTTTGCGCGTTCACATTCTTGTTCTGTCGGCACTCACCCGGAAGCGGAAATCAACTACTTTGACGACCAAGACTGTCTCAGGCTATATTCCGCGCCTACACGAGCGCGGCCCTCATCCGCATAAATACGGTATGTCCATTTATTTTACGCTGATCTTAAAAAGACACAATTGAGAACAAAATAATCAGCAGTTGGTAACGCTGGCCATGCTCCATGGCGTAATATAACTGCATTTACCAATTACAACAGTGATCAAAATCAACTTTTTAATGTGGCTGCATCAATGAAGCCAGAAATATCAATACCCTTGAGCGTACAATTTTGACTCGTGATTGGCTGCTTGTTTAGGTAAACAGAAAAGTTTTACCAGCGGTCTCCATTTTCTCGCGGAGGAATTCTTTTCGGTGGTGCTGAATGTTGGTGGTGCTTTACTGCAGATTTAATTGTATCCGACTATAGTCCACCTACAGCGTTTGTTGGTCACACATGCGGTAAAACAAGGCAGCGTAGCTGTTGTTTGAAGCGGCAGCCAGGGGGTCATTCGAGCTTTTTAATGATGTCCAAATTAGCGCTTAAAGTGTGCTTTTGACTAGCGGGGGAAAACGCTTTGATCGAGTGAGCAGACAACAGTTGCCAAGAAGCGTTTGCGGTTATTCATCCACTTTGCGCATTATGTACGAGAACTGAAGTTACAATTGTGGAGTTCTTGGCATTCATATCGCCATTTAGCAGTCACGTTGTGGCCAGAAAGCCGTGTTTACTCCAGACTATAATGGACTGAAGCGTCTTTGTTTTCTGCAAACGTCCGCCTTAAAATATAACCAATATACTTCATATCAGCTCAGCGTTTAAGCACTGCACTGCTTTCATGCAGCTTTAATACGCTACGCTGGTCGAATGAACAAAACTCCGAAAAGGATTGCATTGACGACACGGTGTCGTGGCGTCAACCGAGTACGTCGCTGAGGAACAGACGGGTCACTGGGCTCAAACACGTTATCAACCTGCAGAATGCACTTAACCACTGCTCTTTGAACTCTTTACATGTTTGGAGAAACAACGTGTTTGGTGTTTGGAATGTTCGCACATCGTACAATAACAGAATGTGCTCATTTCTAACGCGTATCTTACGCTCCTAACCACTGCGACTGCACGCGCCGCGCTGAGCGATCACCAGCTCGCCGCTTCAGGAAGAGGCCGCGTGGATCCGCCACCGTCGTTGGAACGACCGAATAGGACAGTAACCCTTTGCAATAACGGACACTTGGGCGATTTCGCGCCTTCGTTCCCCATTTTCTTTCTCTTACTCTCCTCTCTCTCAGTTTCTAGAAAGGAGCCCTCTTTTTTTTGTCTCCGCGACGGAACGCGGTGCGGAGGCGCCCTTCTGACGCGAGGCAGCGCGGACACATCTGCGCTTTGCGGCACCCGACTGCGGTATCGGGTTTCTGCGAGGCGTTTGGCCGGCCGCACCGCCGCCGTAACTTACATTTTAACTGTTAACAGCCGCACCTGTGGGAAGCGCATACGCTCTGATGCATATGCGCGCAGTGTTGTTTTCCGTTCCTTTGTTCTTTTCTTGCTGCTTTTTTGTTTATTTTATTTTCTTTCCTCGTATTCGAACCTCTCGCTTCCGCCGAAGGAAGCTTCCCCCAATAATAATTCTTGTCGGCACCCCCCTTTTTTTCCTTGCCGACAACTCACCCCTCTCCGCCCCCGCTGTCTCTAACCTCCGCTTTCTCCTTTTTCCCCCTTTTTCTTCTCTTTTTCCCTATTTTTTTTTTCTGCTCCTTTGGCCACCTTCCTCTTTTCCCTCAGTCGAAGGGAGGAGTCTGTTCGCTCGCTGTTTGTCTCTTGTGTGATCTGTTCGTTTGCTCAAAGGGGAACGTTTTTCTCCTCTCCACGTGCATTCGGTGCTCCGAAAACGCGAACCTTTGTGTTCACAATTATCTTACCCTGATGAAGAACGGTCCACCGTTCGAAACCGTCGGTAAATATAAGTTTCTTCAAGTGTACTTCAACTCTTTTCTTAGGATATCAGCAGTCGAGGAAGTTTTTCATTGTAGCATACTTTACCTTCAATGGCTGCTTCAGGAAACGTCACTTCAAGAAACGTCGTATGGAAATTCCCCTGCCAATGTCCAACATGTGCAGTTATAGGGGACTATATAACTAAGCACATCTCGGCGCACTTCGGCCCGTCGAGCCGGCACTGCCCTGCATTTAACATACAGCCCGGTGCAAAGATCAGTGGTGTGGTAAACCTCCTAGACTTCGTGCCCCGCAGTGTTACGTGCGTGATACTTCATGTTGGGACAAACGACCTCTATGCCGGGGACATCCACGCCACCATCAAGCGGTATGCGCAAGTAATAAACTTTATTCGGATTCAACGACCCCAAATTGAAGCTGTATTTGCAGCGTTAGTCCTTCCGCGAGCCCCAAACCGCCGGCGACGGCTCGGCAACTGGCGAGAGGTACAGCACTTGAACAGGAGAGCTGAGAGATTTAATTCGCTACTTGCTCAGCTATGTGCTCAATTTAATAATGTGTTCTATTTACACCATTCACTGGAGACATTCCACTCGTCTGTGGTCCTGGACGCGGATGGGGTCCATCCAAGTTTCAGGGGTGTCTCCATACTAGCATGGAATATCCACAATCTCCTGCTTACCATGCGGCTGCACAACATGACCCCATGGCTGGACCACCTTCCCACCTCGTATAACAGCGCACCAGTGCCTCCCATCGATACCCAGGTTTGCGATGACTGGAACCAAACGAACGCCCTAACAAGTCGCTGTTTCCTTACCATCGCCGAGGCACGAGATAGGGATGACGGTGCAGAGGCCTGACGCACAAGTCTTCAGCCGGACGCTCCAAGCAGACAGCGGAAGTACTCGGCCAGCGTCAGACCTACGTTATGACGGACGAATCGGGTCAAAAATTCCGAAAAGCTACCACACCGCTCCTGGACCATTCACATCCGCACAACAGCAACCACCTCACAATATGAACCACAATGTCAGTCTTTCTGCTACGCCAAATTCCCGACCAAAACACAAGGCCAGCGAACCTAGGTGAGCACTATTGAATTCGGCACCATCACCCGCCAAGTTGATTACCAGTGGCCACCATCTGGAATACTCCGCTGCACCAAAGTCCAGGACAAAAAACAATCTCTGCGAACCCAGGGAAGCGCCACTGGATTCCGCCCCCACGACTTCCAGTTCAGATGCCTGCACATCAACGACTCGCACAAAGACTCCGGTTCAAACGACTGAAGGACGTCTGCAAACGCCTGTCATTGCGAACAACCGTGCGGAGGGCCCTGCTACTCCGAAACCAAGGTATGGCCTCAGGCTACGCTGCGTCTCCGCCCAGCGGGTGAAACAGGATTGACGGGCTGGCCGAACTCACCCGCCTGCTCCCCCCTCGGCTGATGCTATACACTCTCTGAATTTCTTAAATTTAAGAAAAATAATGGACAAATGAATCAGGCACGAGCTCCACGTAAAGTCCCTCAAATATATACCTAGAAACAAATACGGTACCCAAGGGCCTTTCCGTGTCTTTAACTCCGTCGATGAATAATTTCTCGAAAGCCCATAGCCTAACTTGGAGCCAGGAACTGCTTACCGCATTCCTAAACCTGTTGAAAATAACTATAGATCATTGCGAAGATGTGTTGGAATCAGTTAGTCGTGAGGACAGACGGACTCGTCACAACGTGATACTTTCAACAATAGAGACAGATGAGCTTGAGTTTTTTCAGTCCAACAAAATCACACAAATATGGGCTAAAAAATGCAAAAAATTCTCGCGAGATAATATCCAGCTTGATGAGACAAGAGGGGGCGACATGGCATCAGAATCACAAGGATATAATGCTATGATAAAATGCTAATTTTAGCTATGAGACTTGCATGTACGGGATGTTTACAAAGTGTGATTGAAAGAGTCAATGCATGTGACCATTCCTGAGATGTGAATAAAACAAAGTTTATGATTCATTTGTATACAGTTCGTTTTTATGACACCAATTCAGCATACAAAATGGGTCGTTATGGAGTAGAATAATTAAGGCATATAAACATTTATCTCAGTTAATTAAGGTTGCGTCCTCTCCATGAATGAATGAATGAGCTGTTTATTTAGAAACGGAGTCTCAAGGACGTTTTTTGAGGAATTGGATTGCTAAGGAAGGGAAAGTCCCCTGCAAAAGTATGCAGTTTGAAGAAACGATACAACTGGGCAAGTCGCTAACATCAATTTAAAAAAAATGAGGTCACTATGGACATTTAAGGCATCTCAATACTAATTACCATTGTTATAAAATGAAGACTAGAAACTCTTACTATTTGGATCCTGTCATTTTGGTAATTTTTCGTAGTTTTCTTGGGGGGCCAATTACACATCTGGATTCTCGTTGAGTAAACAAGTTACAGTAATCAATTTTGAAAAATTGATCCAGAGAATCGAGAACAAGTTCGGTTCAGTTATCTTTGAGGAAACCAAATTGTAGTGGTGGTAACATGTCAAGTATTGAAAGGTAACTTAAAACCAGGTTTTCAATTCAGTATTCAATTATTTTTCTAAAGAAAGGTAGTATACGTACAGACTGCTAGGCAATTTGTCATTAGCCTGGCGGCAAACCTGGACTACCATATTTCTGATAATGTCGGCGTTTCCAGCAAGCGCTGGTTGATCTTGTGATCAACCACCGATTCCGGTCACATCACAATAAATGGGGCAAATGCATCTTTACATCAATCAATGGAGGCGGAAAGGCCCAACGGCTTCCTAGAAAAACATTAAACTCCGTTATAATCAACGCTTGCGACTGAAACTTGCAAAAAGGAATCCCTCTACGCCCTTGAATAAATCACATCTTTTGTTTTCGTTCTTAATTCTATGTCGCATCACCCTGAAATCTTCATGAAAAAAAACAGTGAAAATTGGCCTCCCGTACGTCAGTCCGTTTTGCAATCTTCCTTTCTTCTGTTGTGTCGGACTGGTACGGGGTCTTTTTCTTTTCGTGTTTGTGGTTCTACAACAATTCTGAGTTAATGTCTCAAAGTAGACTCGAATGCCAATTTAACACACGATCTTGCACCATGCATGAAATCAAACACTAGATTGGAAACGTTTACCTTTACACTTAATAGAATTGTTGCTTTACTAACAAAAAAAATTGATTTTCCCTGTCGCGGCTCATGACTGATGGCATCTTTGGTATTCGACACCTATGTCGCATTGGGCGCCACGACTGTAAGGGAGTAAAATCATGGTCATAACATTGGTCGCTTCAGTAGAAGAATTTTGGAGGCCGACGTATACATAAATAACAAAGACCTCTGCCCCTGCTTCGCAATCAATGGCCGGGGTTTAAGCAGCATCACTTCGAAGAAGAAATGGTAATACAAACTCCATGCATCAGCGAATAGAAAAATCACAGAGACTGATATCGCTAAGAGAAATAGCCTTACCATTATCTCTCCATGGCGCATTGGAAGAGTCATGAATTTTTTTCACGGCTACTCTGCCACAGAGCACCGTTAAACGCATCAGTAACAAGTAATGTGGTTAAAGCTCATAGGCACAGGAGGCTAAAAATAAAAAAGTAACATTAAACTGCATTCAAGACAAATGCTGTGATGAAGCACAGGAGCTTTGCACTGGATGCATTGCAGCACGGTGATCATGCTGATCATGAATTCATTATCGCAGAATGCTAACACACCATTAGGATACTGAGCCATCCGAGAAATAAATAAACTCCCTTTTTAATAACGAAGCCTCCCTACGAACCAGTGAAGTGAAACTCTTATTTAAAAGCGTAATCTCGTAGTGCTGGTTCTACAACAATTCTGAGTTTAATGTCTCAAAGTGGACTCGAATGCCAGTTTAACACACGATCTTGCACCATGCATAAAATCAAACACTTGCTTAGAAACGTTTACCGCTACACTTAATAGAATTGTTGCTTTAATAGCAAAGAAAAAAATTGAATTTCCCTGTCGAGGCTCATGACTGATGGCATCTTTGGAATTCGTGACCTATGTCGCATATAGGGCGCCACTACTGTAAGGGAGCAAAATAATGGTCACAACTTTGGTCGTTTAAGCACAAGGATATTGGAGGCCGACAAATACACAATTAAAAAAAATATCCGCCGTATAAAGTGCTCTTAGAGCGACCACAGTGCCTTCAACATATATTGTAGCATACATATTGTATTCTTCCACGTACACGGTACAAGGAGACAGAAAGTAGGATTTTCTATAACTGGCTTGCACTTACGTCTAGTCCAGAGCCAGATTTAAGTCTTAGTGGACAAGAACTAGATGGAAGCATGAGTAACGCGTGCATATGTCTTCCTTTGTGGAGTTTTAAAGGGTGGACGCAAAGTGTCTGGCCGTTCTTTTTTTGTTTGTTTTTTTTGTCGTTGAAAGCACAACGAACGTATTGATCATAAAAATGAGCTCGAAACACCAGTGAGCAGCGTTAATAATTTCGAGCAATTTTGCATCGATAGTGTGGGTCTCGGTCGACGCCAGCGTGAAATGCACCTTGACGGCACAGTCAGAAGCAGACTCATATTTATTAGCATGCCAAAATAATAAAACATATTCTGCATATATAGCATAAGATACCGAAGTGAGAAATTGTACTGGGATCTCCTTTACATACGAATGACACTAGATGGGTCAGTCAACAACAGCAAATACAAAAGAAAATTTGGCGAAAGGTAAATTGTAACAACACATTAAAAAGTTAGAATTTTGCACATTATACAAAAATTAGGAGACAACAAAAAAATGACAAAACAGAGAGAGACTTGTGTGCTTTTAAACCTCTTCTGAGCAACTAAAAAATAAGAAACACCAACAGAAGGGCAAAGGGAAAAGTACACTAAGTAATGCTAGACATTATAATTACAACAGTTTTTTCATAATTATTGATATTTTGATGATGTCATGTTTACTGGGAGTGTATTCAAGAATGCAACACACGAAGACTCTGTTCACCGCAATTCGTACAAACGTGAGATAAATATATTAACGTTTTTGATGCAAATCTGATGCCAATAGTATGTCTTAAAAGCGGGAAGGCATCTGGGGGTAAATGTTTTCTTTAGATAAAAACTACCGAAGTATAATGTAACATATTTCTGCAGTGATAGAATCGCGTGGATTAGTGATAATATTTTAGCTTTTGATGAGAGTCGTAAGCTACTAATCTAACAGGCCGGTTTCGCAAGGTGACTTTCATATGTAGTCCCTCACACCTAGTGCAATAACTAATATTGGAGTGGATGAATGCAAAATACAGAGTCGAGTGTTTGATGGTTAAATGCGAAGCGCGCTCTGAAACGGATTTCTATACAGTGCGATTTTTTTTCAAAACTGACTCTATCAGCAATGAATTTAAGATTGCAGTATAATTCAACATCTCAACAATTTTAGCTATGAGAATTGCAGGCACGGGATGATTACAAAGAGCCAATGAAAGAGTCAGTGTAGGTGACCATACCTGAGATTTGAACAAAATAAATTTTGTTTTTGATTCATTCGTGTGCAGTTCTTTTTATGGCTCCAATTCATCGGACACAATAGGTCATTATTGAGTTTATTAATTAGTGCATATAAACATTTATCTCAGTTAATGATGGTTGCGCTCTCTGCATGAATGAATGAATGATCTTTTTGTTTAGAATAGGAGGCTCAAGGCCGTTTGTTGCGGAATTCGGCCGTCAAGGAAGGGAAAGTACTCTGCATAAAGTATGCAGTTTGAAGAAACGATGCAACTGGGCAAATCGATAACATCAATTAAAAACAAAAATGAGGCCACTATGAACCCCTGTGGCATCTCAATAATAGTTACCATTGTTTTAGAATGAAGACTAGGAACTTTTACTATTTGGATCCTTTCCTTTTGGTAATTTTGCGTAGTTTTATTGGGGGCCCACTTACACATCTGGATTCACATTGAGTAAACTAGATACAATGAACAATTTTTTAAAATTGATCGAGAGAATCGAGAACAAGTTCGGTCCAGTTATCTTTGAGGAATCGAAACTGTAGCGGTGTAAATATGTTAAATTTTGAAAGGCAACATGTAACCCATTCCTTGATTAGCAATTCAATTATGTTGCTAAAGAAAGGTAGTATACGTACTGAATGGTAGGTAATTTATTATTAGCCTAGCGGCAAACCGAGACTACCATATTTCGGAAAACGTCGGTGTTGCCAGCAAGCTTTGGTTGTTCTTGTGAGCAACCACTGAATCCGGTCACACCACAATAAATGGGGCAAATGCATCTTGACATCACTCAATGGGGCTGAAAGGCCTAGCGGCTCCCCGGAAGACATTAAAAACGTATTAGATTTTGTTATATTCAACGGGCGCGACTGAAACTAGCCAAAAAAGAATCCCTTTACGCCCATTAATAAATCATGTCAGTTGTTTACGTTTGCAATTTTATGTCGGATCTCCAAGAAATCTTCAGGGAAAAAACAGGGAAAATTGGCCTGCTGTACGTCAGTCCGCTTTGCCGTCTTCCTTTCTTCTGTTATGTCGGACGGGTCCGGGATTTTTTTCTTCTCGTGTTTGTGCTTTTACAACAATTCAGAGTCTAATGTCTCACAGTGGACTCCATTGCCAATTTTCTCACACGATATTGCACCATGCATAAAATCAAACACTAGCTTGGAAACGTTTACCGCTACATTTAATAGAATTGTTGCTTTAATAACAAAGAAAGAAATTGAATTTCCCTGCCACGGCTTATGACTGATGGCATCTTTGGAATTCCAGACATATGTCGCATCGGGCGCCACGACTGTAAGGGAGAAAATTGATGGTCATAACATTTGTCATTTCAGTAGAAGAATTTTGGAGGCCGACGTATACATAAATAACAAAGATCTCTGCCCCTGCTTCGCAAACAATGGCCGGGGTTTAAGCAGCATCACTTCGAAGAAGCAGTTATAACACGAACTCCATGCATCAGCGAAAAGAAAAATCACAGCGTGATTGATAACGCTAATAGAAATATCCTTAGCATTATCTCTCCACGGCGCATTTGGAAGAGTCAGGAATTTTTCTCAGGGCTATGCTGCCTTTCTGCACCGTTAACCTCATCAATAACAAGTGATGCGGTTAAAGCTCATAGTAACAAGGCAGAGGAGGCTAAAAAATAAAAAAAGAACTTTAACTGCATACAAGACAAATGCAGTGATGAAGCACAGGAGCTTTGCAGCACAGTGATCATGCTGACCTTGAATTCCTTTCCGCAGAATGCTAACACACCATTAGGATACTAAGCCATCCGAGAATTAAATGAGCTCCCTTCGTTATAACGAAGCCTCCCTAGGAACCAGCGGAGTTAAACTATTATTTAAAAGCACAATCTCGCAGTGCTGGTGCTATTGACTATTGAATAAAAACAGATCTTAAGAGCGACCACAGTGCCTTCAAAATATATTGTAGCATACATATTGTATGGTTCATCGTACACGGTACAAGGCGACAGAAAGTAGGATTTTCCATGTCTGGCTTGCACTTACGTCTAGTCCAGAGCCAGATCTAAGTCTTGGTGGACAAGAAGTAGAGGGAAGCATGAGTAACGCATGCATATATCTTCCTTTCGTTTTAAATGGGTGGACGAGAAGTGCGTGGCCGTTCTTTTCTGTTTTTTTTTGTCGTTGAAAGCACAACGAACGTATTCATCATGGAAATGAGCTCAAAACACCAGTGAGCAGCGTATATAATTTCCAGCAATTTTGCATCGATAGTGTGGGTCTCGGTCTACGCCAGCGTGAAATGCACCTTGACGGCACAGTCAGAAGCAGACTCATATTTATTAGCATGCCAAAATAATAAAACATATTAATATATGGCAGAAGGTCCCGAAGTGAGAAATTGTAATGGGACCTCCTTTACGAAAGAGTGACACTAGATGGGTCAGGCAACAACAGCAACAGCAAGAGATAATTTGGCGAAATGTAAATCATAACAACACATTAAAAAGTTAGAATTTTGCACATTATACAAAAATTAGGAGACAACAAAAAATGACAAAACAGAGAGAGCCTGGTGTACTTTTATACCTCTTCTGAGCAACTAAAAAATAAGAAACATCAATAGAAGGGCAAAGGGAAAAGTACACAAAGTTATGCTAGAGATTATAATTACAACAGTTTTTTCATAATTCTCGATCTTTTGATGATATCATGTTTACTGGGAGTGTATTCGAGAATGCAACTTATGAACACTCTGTACACCGCAATGCGAACGAACGTGAGGTAAAATAATAATGTTTTTGATGCAAACCTGACGCCAATAGTATTGTCTTAAAAGCGGGAAGGCATCCGGGGGTAAATGTGTTCTTTAGATAAAAACTATCGAGGTTAAATGTAATATATTTCTGCAGTGATAGACTTTCACTTTCACTTTATTTCCTTAAAGACCCTCGTGTGAGGGTATTACATAAGGGGTGGGACACATATAGATTAACAACAGAAAAAGTACACAAAATTTGAACGAGTTATACAAAGAAAAATGAATATCGTGATGCAAGCAAACGCGTAATTTGGTTAAGAAACATAGTTTGGCATGTGATGGCAGCAAGTTCATGGGGAAGGCCGTCCCAGTCGCTAGCAGTCCGGGGAAAGAATGATGAAGAAAAAGTTGTGCGTGCTCGTGGCCGAGATACCTGCTGCTGATGTCCGGTGCGAAGAGAAAAGCGTGATGGGGGAGGGCAGATGTAGGGTTCCTGTGATAGCTCGGAATAAAAGAATTTATAAAATAGGGATAAACTAGCAATGTGGCGACGAAGTGCAAGAGTAGGTAGATTGGACTGCGATTTCAGAGCTGATATGCTGATATCAAAAGAGTATGAGGAATGAATGAATCTAGTTGCCCTATTTTGAACTGATTCAAGTGAGATAGTAAGGTATACTTGTTTCGGAGACCAGATGGGTGATGCGTATTCTAATTTTGATCGAACTAGTGATTTAATGCGAGTAGCTTAGCATGATGGGGGGCAGAGTGGAGATGACGCTTTAAGAAGCCAAGCGTTTCGTTAGCAGATGAAATAATGTTCGCGATATGGCTATTCCACGTGAGGTCATGACTAAGATGAACACCGAGATATTTATATGATTGGACATAGTCGATAGGAACGTTAGAGATAGAGTAGGGGAACAGGAGAGGATTACTGCGACGGTGGAAAGATGCATTCTTGCATTTGTTTATATTAAGTGTCATTAGCCAGTCGTTGCACCAGTCTTGTACCAGATTTAGGTTATCTTGCAGAGATTGCTGGTTAACGGAGTCAGTAACTGTTTTGTAAATAGACTCCCGTGGATTTGTGATAATATTTTAGCTTTTGATGAGAGTTGTAAGCTACTAATCTAACAGGCCGGTTTTCCAAGGTGGCTTGCATATGTAGTCCCTCACACCTAGCGCAATAACTAAATTTTGAGTGGATGAATGCAAAGTACAGAGTCGAGTGTTTGATGCCTAAATGCGAAACGCGCTCTCAAACGAATTTCTATAAAATGCGAATTTTTTTTTTCAAAACTGACTCTATCAGGAATGAATTTAAGATTACAGTCCAATTCAACATCTCAATTATTTTAGCTATGAGAATTGCAGGCACGGGATGATTACTATGAGCCAAAGAAAGAGTCAGTGTAGGTGACCATACCTGAGATTTGAAGAAAAAAAATTTTGTTTTTGATTCATTCGTGTGCAGTTCTTTTTTATGGCACCAATTCATCGGACACAATAGATCATTATTGAGTTTATTAATTAAGACATATAAACATTTATCTCAGTTAATGATGAATGCGTCCTCTGCATTAATGAATGAATGAGCTGTTTGTTTAGAACAGGAGGCTCAAGGCCGTTTGTTGCGGAATTGGGTCGTCTAGGAAGGGAAAGTACTGTGCACAAAGTATGCACTTTGAAGAAACGATGCAACTGCGCAAGTCGCTAACATCAATTAAAAACAAAAATGAAGCCACTATGAACCACTATGGCATCTCAGTAATAGTTACCATTGTTTTAGAATGAAGACTAGAAACTTTTACTATTTGAATCCTGTCCTTTTGGTAATTTTCCTAGTTTTATTGGGGGCCCACTTACACATCTGGATTCACGTAGAGTAAACTAGACATAATGATCAATTTTTTTAAAATTGATCGAGAGAATCGAGAACAAGTTCGGTCCAGTTATCTTTGAGGAATCGAAACTGTAGCGGTGGAAATATGTTATATTTTGAAAGGCAACTTGTTACCCATTCCTTGATTAGCTATTCAATTATTTTCCTAAAGAAAGGTAGTATACGTACTGACTGGAAGGCAATTTGTTATTAGCCTAGCGGCAAACCTAGACTACCATATTTCGGAAAATGTCGGCGTTGCCAGCAAGCTTTGGTTGTTCTTGTGAGCAACCACTGAATCCGGTCACACCATAATAAATGGTGAAAATGCACCTTGACATCACTCAATGGGGGCGGAAAGGCCAAGCGGCTCCCCGGTAAACATTAAAAACGTATTAAATTTTGTTATATGCAAAGCCTGCGACTGAAGCTAGCCAAAAAGGAATCACTTTACGCCCATTAATAAATCACGTCAGTTGTTTACGTTCGCAATTTTATGTCGGATCACCCTGAAATCTTCACGAAAAAAAAACAGTGAAAATTGGCCTGCTGTACGTCAGTCCGCTTTGCCGTCTTCTTTTCTTTTGTTATGCAGGACTGATCCGGGGTTTTTTCTTCTCGTGTTCGTGTTTCTACAGCAATTCTGAGTTTAATGTCTCAAAGTGGACTCCAATGCCAATTTTTTCACATGATACTGCACCATGCATAATATCAAACACTAGCTTGGAAACGTTTGCCGCTACAATTAATAGAATTGTTGCTTTACTAACAAAAAAAAATTGATTTTCTCTGTCGCGGCTTATGACTGATGGGATCTTTGGAATTCCAGACATATGTCGCATCGGGCGCCACGACTGTAAGGGAGAAAATTGATGGTCATAACATTTGTCATTTCAGTAGAAGAATTTTGGAGGCAGAAAAATACATAAATAACAAAGATATCTGCCCCTGCTTCGCAATCAATGGCCGGGGTTTAAGCAGCATCACTTCGAAGAACCAGTGATAGCACGAACTCCGTGCATCAGCGAAAAGAAAAATCACAGAGTGATTTATAACGCTAAGAGAAATAGCCTTAGCATTATCTCTCTACGGCGCATTGGAAGAGTCAGGAATTTTTCTCACGGCTACGCTGCCTTACTGCACCGTTAACCGCATCAATAACAAGTTATGCGGTTAAAGCTCATAGTAACAAGGCACAGGAGTCTAAAAAATAAAAAAAGGAACTTTAACTGCATACAAGACAAATGCAGTGATGAAGCACAGGAGCTTTGCAGCACGGTGATCATGCTGACCATGAATTCCTTTCCGCAGAATGCTAACACACCATTAGGATACTGAGCCATCCGAGAAGTAAATAAACTCCCTTCGTTATAACGAAGCCTCCATAGGAACTAATGTAGTTAAACTAATAATTAAAAGCATAATGTCGTAGTGCTGGCGGTATTGACTATCGAATCAAAACAGATCTTAAGCGTTACCACAGTGCCTTCAAAATATATTGTAGCATACATATTGTGTTGTTCCACGTAAGCGGTACATGGCGACATAAAGTAGGATTTTCCATGTCTGGCTTGCACTTACGTCTAGTCCAGAGCCAGATCTACGTCTTGGTGAACGAGAACTAGAGGGAAGCATCAGTAACGCATGCATATATCCTCCTTTCCGGAGATTTAAACAGATGGACACAAAGCGTCTGGCCGTTCATTTTTTTTTTGTCGTTGAAAGCGCAACGAACGTATTGACGACGCCAGCGTGAAATGCACCTTGACGGCACAGTCAGAAGCAGACTCATATTTACTAGCATGCCAAAATAATAAAACACATTCATATATAGCAGAAGGTCCCGAAGTGAGAAATTGTAATGGGATCTCCTTTACATACGAATGACACTAGATGGGTCAGTCAACAACAGCAAATACAAAAGAAAATTTGGCGAAATGTAAATTACAACAACACATTAAAAAGTTAGAATTTTGCACATTATACAAAAACTAGGAGACAACAAAAAAATAACAAAACAGAGAGAGCCACGTGGGCTTTTATACCTCTTCTGAGCAACTAAAAATAAGAAACATCAATAGAAGGGCAAAGGGAAAAGTACACTAAGTAATCCTAGAGATTATAACTACAACAGTTTTTTATTAATTATCGATCTTTTGATGATGTCATGTTTACTGGGAGCGTATTCGGGAATGCAACCGATAAACACTCTGTTCACCGTAATTCGTACGAACCTTAGGTAAAATATTAATGTTTTTGAAGCAAATCTAATGCCAATAGTATTGTCTGATAATCATAAAGTTATAAGGGGGTAAATGATTTGTTTAGATAAAAAGTACTGAAGTTAAAGGTAACATATTTCTGCAGTGATAAAATGAAGCCGATTTGTGATAATATTTTTGCTTTTTGATACGAGTTGTAAGCAACTAATCTAACAAGCCGGTTTTGCAAGGTTTGTAAGGAATTACTGTGGCTTGCGTATGTAGTCTCTCACACATAGCGCAATAACCAGTTTTTGAGTGGATGAATGCGAAATACAAAGTGAAGAGTGTTTGATGCTTAAATGCACAGTGCGCTCTGAAACAAATTTTTGCACAGTGCGAAATTTCTTTTCAAAATTGGCTATACCAAGCATGAATGTAAGATTGCGGTCCAATTCAACATCTCAACAATTTTAGCAATGAGACTTGCAGGTACAGGATGATTACAAAGAGCGATTGAAGGAGTCAATGTTGGTGGCCATTCTTGAGATTTGAACAAAACAAATTTTATTTTTGATTCATTCGTGTGCAGTTCTTTTTATGGTACCAATTCATCGGACACAATAGGTAATTATTCAGTTTAATAATTAAGGCATATAAACATTTATCGCTGTTAATGATGGTTGCGTCCTCTGCATGAATGAATGAGTTGTTTATTTAGAAAAGGAGGCTCAAGGCCATTTCTTGGGGAACAGGGTTGTTAAGGAAGAGGAAGACCTCTGCTAAAGTATGAAGTTTGAAGAAACGATACAACTGGTCAAGTGGCTAACCTCAATTAGAAACAAAAATGAGGCCCCTATGAACCATTATGGCATCTCGATATTAGTTACAATTGTTTTAGAATTAAGACTTGAAACTCTTTCTTTTAGGATCCTGTACTTTTGGTAATTTTTCGTAGTTTTATTTGGGGGCCACTTACACATATGTATTCACGTTGAGTAAACAAGTTACAATGATCAATCTCTAAAAATTGATCGAGTGAATCGTGAACAAGTTTGGTCCAATTATCTTGGAGGAATCCAAACTGTAGCGGTGGAAATATGTTAAATTTTGAAAGGCAACTTGCTACCCATTCCTTGATTAGCTATTCAATTATTTTGCTAAAGAAAGGTAGTATACGTACTGCCTGGTAAGCAATTTGTTATTAGCCTAACGGCAAACCTGGACTACCATACTTCTGATAATGTCGGCGTTGCCAGCAAGCACTGGTTGATCTTGTGATCAACTACTGAATCCGGTCACACAACAATAAATGGGGCAAATGCATCTTGACATCACTCAATAGGGCGGAAAGGCCCAGCGGCTCCCCGGAAAACATTAAAAGTGTATTAAATTTTGTTATATTCAACGCCTGCGATTGAAACAATCCAAAACCAATCCCTTTACGCCCATGAATAAATAACGCCATTTCTTTACGTCGTCAATTTTATGGCGGACCACCGTTAAACCTTCATAAGAAAAAACATTGAAAATTGCCCTGCTCCATGTCAAATCTCTTGGCCGTATTCCTTTCTTCTGTTACATCGCTGTAGTCTGGTTCTTTTTTCCTCGTGTTTGTGCGTCTACAACATTTTAGAGTTTTATGTCTCAAAGTTGACTCTAATGCCAATTTTTTCACACTATCTTTCGCCATGCATAAAATCAAACACTATCATCGAAACGTTGAGCGCTACACTGAAGAGAATTCTTACTTTATTAGCAAAAAAAAATAGCTTTCCTTGCCACGGCTCATGACAGATGGCATCTTTGGAATTCGAGACCTATCTCGCACCTAATTGGGCGCCACAATTTTATTCGAGGCAAAAATGTGGTTATAACACATGTCGTTTCAGTATAATGATGCAGGAGGCCGAAAAATACATAATTTAAAAGATCTCTTACCCTGCTTCGCAAGAAACGGCCTGGGCTTACGTAGGATCATTTCTAAGAAGCAATGATAATAGAAACTTCGTGCATCAGCGAATAGAAAAATATATGGCAGAGTGATTGATATTGCTAAGCGAAAATCAGCATTAACTCTGCACGGCGCATTCGGAAAGTCAGGAATTTTTTTCACAACTACGCTGCCATACAGCGCCGTTAGTCCCATCAGTAACAATTTATGCGGTTAAGGGTGTTAAGTGACAATGCACAGGAGGCTAAAAAACAAAAAAGTAACATTGAACTGCATACAAGACGAATGCAGTGACGCAGCACAGGGGCTTTGCACTGGATGCTTTGCGGCACGCTGGTCATGCTGAGCATGCATTCCATTCCGCAGAATGATAACACACCATTAGGATACTGAGCCATCCGGGAAGTAAATGAGCTCCCTTCGTTATAACGAAGCCTCCCTAGGAACCAGCGGAGTTAAACTATTATTTAAAAGCACAATCTCGTAGTGCTGGTGCTATTGACTATTGAATAAAAACAGATCTTAAGCGTTACCACAGTGCCTTCAAAATATATTGTAGCATACATATTGTATTGTTCCACGTACCCGGTACAAGGCGACAGAAAGTAGGATTTTCTATATCTGGCTTGCACTTACGTCTAGTCTAGAGCCAGATTTAAGTCTTGGTGGACAAGAACTAGATGGAAGCATCAGTAACGCATGCATATATCTTCCTTCCTTTCGTTTTAAACGGGTGGACGCAAAGTGTCTGGCCGTTCTTTTATTTTGTGGTTGAAAGCACAACGAACGTATTCATCATGGAAATGAGCTCAAAACACCAGTGAGCAGCGTTAATAATTTCGAGCAATTTTGCATCGATAGTGTGGGTCTCTGCCTATGCCAGCGTGAAATGCACCTTAACGGCACAGTCAGATTCAGATTCATATTTATATTTATTAGCATGCCAAAATAATAAAACATATTCATATATAGCAGAAGATCCCGAAGTGAGAAATTGTGCTGGGACCTCCTTTACGAACGAATGACACAAGATGGGTAAGACAACAACAGCATAAGCAAAAGTTAATTTGGCGAAAGGTAAATTATAACAACACATTAAAAGGTTAGAATTTTGCACATTATACAAAAACTAGGACACAACAAAAAAATGACAAAACAGAGAGCTCTAGGAGTGCTTTTAAACCCCTTCTGGGCAACTAAAGAATAAGAAACAGCAATAGAAGGGCAAAGGAAATTGTACACTAAGTAATGCTAGAGATTATAATTACAACAGTGTTTTTTAATTCTCTATCTTTTGATGATGCCATTTTTACTGGGAGCATATTTGAGAATGCAACAGATAAACACTCTGTTCACCGCAATTCGTACGAACCTGAGGTAAAATATTGATGTTTTTGAAACATATCTTATGCCAATGGTATTGTCTGAAAATGAGAAAGGTATAAGTGGGTAAATGATTTGTTTAGATAAAAAGTACCGAAGTTAAAGGTAACATATTTCTGCAGTGATAAAATGAAGCCGATTTGTGATAATATTTTAGCTTTTTGATATGAGTTGTAAGCAACTAATCTAACAAGCCGGTTGTGCAAGGTTTGTAAGGAATTACAGTGGCTTGCGTATGTAGTCCCTCACACATAGCGCAATAACCAATTTTTGAGTGGATGAATGCGAAATACAAAGTGAAGAGTGTTTGATGCTTAAATGCACAGCGCGCTCTCAGACAGATTTTTGCACAGTGCGAAATTTCTTTTCAAAATTAACTATATCAAGCATGAATTTAAGATTGCAGTCCAATTCAACATCTCAAGAATTTTAGCTGTGAGACTTGCAGGTACAGGATGATTACAAAGAGCGATTGAAGGAGTCAATGTTGGTGACCATTCCTGGGATTTGAATAAAACAATTTTTTTTTATTCATTCGTATACAGTTCTTTTTTATGGCACCGATTCATCGGACACAATCGGTCGTTATTGAGGGTAATAATGAAGGCATATAAACATTTATCTTTGTTAATGATGGTTGCGTCCTGTACATGACTGAATGAGTTGTTTATTTGAACAGGAGGCTCAAGGCCGTTTCTTGGGGAACAGGGTTGTTAAAGAAGAGAAAGACCTCTGCAAAAGTATGCAGTTTGAAGAAACGATACAACTGGGCAAGTCGCTAACATCAATTAGAAAAAAAATGAGGCCACTATGAACCATTATGGCATCTCGATATTAGTTACCATTGTTTTAGAATTAAGTCTTGAAACTCTTTCTTTTTGAATCCTGTACTTTTGGGAATTTTTTCGTAGTTTTATTTGGGGGCCACTTACACATTTGGATTCACGTTGAGTAAACAAGTTACAATGATCAATCTCTAAAAATTGATCGAATGAATCGAGAACAAGTTCTGTCCAATTGGAATCCAAACTGTAGCAGTGGAAATATGTTAAATTTTGAAAGGCAACTTGTTACTTATACCTTGATTAGCTATTCAATTATTTTGCTAAAGAAAGGTAGTATACGTACTGACTGGTAAGCAATTTGTTATTAGCCTGGCGGTAAACCTGGACTACCATACTTCTGATAAAGTCGGCGTTGCCAGCAAGCACTGGTTGATTTTGTGATCAACTACTGAATCCGGTCACACAACAATAAATGGGGCAAATGCAACCTGACATCACTCAATGGGGCGGAAAGGCCCAGCGGCTCCCCGGAAAACATTAAAAACATATTAAATTTTGTTATATTCAACGCCTGCGACTGAAACTAGCCAAAAAGGAATCCCTTTACACCCATGAATAAATAACATCATTTCTTTACGTCCGCAATTTTATATCGGACCACCCTTAAACCTTCATAAGGAAAAACATTTAAAAGTGCCTTGCTGCATGCCAGAACTCTTGGCCGTCTTCCTTTCTTCTGTTATATCACTGTGGTCTGGTTCTTTTTTTTCTCGTGTTTGTGCATCTACAACATTCTAGAGTTTTTTTTTCTCAAAGTGGACTCTAATGCCAATTTTTTCACACGATCTTGCACCATGCATAAAATCAAACACTATCATCGAAACGTTGAGCGCTACACTTCAGAGAATTCTTACTTTAATAGTAAAAAAATGGCTTTCCTTGCCAGGGCTCATGACAGATGGCATCTTTGGAATTCCAGACCTATCTCGCACCTTATTGGGAGCCACAATTTTATTCGAGGCAAAATTGTGGTTATAACACATGTTGTTTCAGTATAATGATGCAGGAGGCCGAAAAATACATAATTTAAGAGATCTCTTACCCTGCTTCGCAAGAAACGGCCTGGGCTTACGTAGGATAATTTCTAAGAAGCAGTGATAATAGAAACTTCATGCATCAGCGAATAGAAAAATATATGGCAGAGTGATTGATATTGCTAAGCGAAAATCTTAGCATTAACTCTGCACGGCGCATTCGGAAAGTCAGGAATTTTTTTCACAACTACGCTGCCATACAGCGCCGTTAGTCCCATCAGTAACAATTTATGCGGTTAAGGGTGTTAAGTGACAATGCACAGGAGGCTAAAAAACAAAAAAGTAACATTGAACTGCACACAAGACGAATTCAGTGACGCAGCACAGGGGCTTTGCACTGGATGCTTTGCAGCACGGGGATCATGCTAACCATGAATTCATTTCCGCAGAATGCTAACACACCATTAGGATACTGAGCCATCCGAGAAGTAAATAAACTCCCTTCGTTATAACGAAGCCTCCCTAAGAACCAGCGTAGTTAAACTAATATTTAAAAACATAATCTCGTAGTGCTGGTGCTATTGACTATTGAATCAAAACAGATCTTAAGCGTTACCACAGTGCCTTCAAAATATATTGTAGCATACATATTGTATTCTTCCACGTACACGGTACAAGGCGACAGAAAGAAGGATTTTCTATATCTGGCTTGCACTTACGGCTAGTCCAGAGCCAGATTTAAGTCTTGGTGAACAAGAACTAGATGGAAGCATGAGTAACGCATGCATATATCTTCCTTTCTGGAGTTTTAAACGGGTGGGCGCAAAGTGTCTGGCCGTTCTTTTTTGTTTTTTTGTCGTTGAAAGCACAACGAACGTATTGATCATGGAAATGAGCTAAAAACACCAGTGAGCAGCGTTAATAATTTCGAGCAATTTTGTATCGATAGTGTGGGTCTCGGTCGACGCCAGCGTGAAATGCACCTTGACGGCACAATCAAAAGCAGACTCATATTTATTAGCATGCCAAAATAATAAAACATATTCTTCATATATAGCAGAAGGTCCCGAAGTGAGAAATTGTACTCGGACCTCGTTTACGAACGAATGACACTAGATGGGTAAGACAACAACAGCATAAGCAAAAGATAATTTTGCGAAAGGTAAATTATAACAACACATTAATAGGTTAGGATTTTGCCCATTATACAAAAACTAGGAGACAACAAAAAAATGACAAAACAGAGAGAGCCAGGTGTGCTTTTAAACCTCTTCTGAACAACTAAAGAATAAGAAACATCTATAGAAGGGCAAAGGGAAAAGTACACTAGGTAATGCTAAAGATTATAATTACAACAGTTTTTTCATAATTCTCGAACTTTTGATGATGTCATGTTTAATGGGAGCGTATTCGAGAATGCAACAGATAAACACTCTGTGCACCGCAATTCGTACGGACCTGAGTTAAAATATTACTGTTTTTGAAGCAAATC
Organism: Amblyomma americanum; assembly: GCF_052857255.1. Taxonomy (NCBI): domain Eukaryota; kingdom Metazoa; phylum Arthropoda; class Arachnida; order Ixodida; family Ixodidae; genus Amblyomma; species Amblyomma americanum. The sequence goes on along the minus strand of NC_135498.1, from coordinate 57,662,556 downwards.
TGGTGCCAATAGTATTGTCTGAAAATCAGAAAGGTATAAGGGGGTAAATGATTTGTTTAGATAAAAAGTACCGAAGTTAAAGGTAACATATTTCTGCAGTGATAAAATCGCCTGGATTAGTGATAATATTTTAGCTTTTGATGAGAGTTGTAAGCTACTAATCTAACAGGCCGGTTTTGCAAGGTGGCTTGCATATGTAGTCTCTCACACCTAGTGCAATCACTAAATTTTGAGTGGATGAATGCAAAATACAGAGTCGAGTGTTTGATGCTTAAATGCGAAGAGCGCTCTCAAAGGGTTTCTATACAGTGCGAAATTTTTTTTTCAAAACTGACTCTATCAGGCATGAATTTAAGATTGCAGTCCAATTCAACATCTCAATTGTTTTAACTATGAGAATCGCAGGCACGGGAGGATTACAAAGAGCCAATGAAACAGTCAGTGTAGGTGACCATACATGAGATTTGAACAAAACAAATTTTGTTTTTGATTCATTCGTGTGCAGTTCTTTTTTATGGCACCAATTCATCGGACACAATAGGTCACTATTGAGTTTATTAGGGCATATAAACATTTATCTCAGTTAATGATGGTTGCGTCATCTGCATGAATGAATGATTGAGCTGTTTGTTTAGAAAAGGAGGCTCAAGGCTGCTTGTTGCGGAATTGGGTCGTCAAGGAAGGGAAAGTCCTCTGCACAAAGTATGCAGTTTGAAGAAACAATGCAACTGGGCAAGTCGCTAACATCAATTAAAAACAAAAATAAAGCCACTATGAACAACTATGGCAACTCAATATTAGTTATCATTGCTTTAGAATGAAGACTTGAAACTCTTCCTTTTTGGATCCTGTCCTTTTGGTAATTTTTCGTAGTTTTATTGGGGGGCCACTTACACATCTGCATTCACGTTGAGTAAACTGGATACAATAATCAATTTTTTAAAATTGATCGAGAGAATCGAGAACAAGTTCGGTCCAGTTATCTTTGAGGAATCGAAACTGTAGCGGTGGAAATATGTTAAATTTTGAAAGGCAAATTGTTACCCATTCTTTGATTAGCTATTCAATTATTTTGCTAAAGAAAGGTAGTATACGTACTGACTGCCCAAGCAGCACAAGTAATTGGCCCAACATTGGAACTGTATTGGCAAAGTTGGTACTACAAAGGACCAGGATAGGACCACCCTGTTGCAATATTGGGCCGATGACCTGTGCTGCTTGGATGGTAGGCAATTTGCTATTAGCCTAGAGGAAAACCTAGACTACCATATTTCGGAAAATGTCGGCGTTGCCAGCAAGCTTTGGTTGTTCTTGTGAGCAACCACTGAATCCGGTCACACCCCAATAAATGGGGCAAATGCATCTTGACATCACTCAATTGGGCGGAAAGGCCTAGCGGCTCCCCGGAAAACGTTAAAAAAATATAAATTTTGTTATATTTAACGCCTGCAACTGAAACTAGCCAAAAAGGAATCACTTTACGCCCATTAATCCATCACGTCAGTTGTTTACGTTCGCAATTTGATGTCGGATCACCCTGAAACCTTCATGAAAAAACAGTGAAAATTGGCCTACTGTACGTCAGTCCGCTTTGCCGTCTTCCTTTTTTCTGTTATGTCGGACTGGTCCGGGGTTTTTTTCTTCTCGTGTTTGTGTTTCTACAACAATTCTGAGTTTAATGTCTCACAGTGGACTCCAATGCCAATTTTTTCACACGATATTGCACCATGCATAATATCAAACACTAGCTTGCGAACGTTTACCGCTACACTTAATAGAATTGTTGCTTTAATAACAAAGAAAGAAATTGAATTTCCCTGTCGCGGCTTATGACTGACGGCATCTTTGGAATTCGAGACCTATGTCGCATCGGGCGCCACGACTGTAAGGGAGAAAAATGATGGTCATAACATTTGTCATTTCAGTAGAAGGATTTTGGAGGCCGACAAATACATAAATAACAAAGATCTCTGCCCCTGCTTCGCAATCAATGGCCGTGGTTTAAGCAGCATCACTTCGAAGAAGCAGTGATAACACGAACTCCATGCATCAGCGAAAAGAAAAATCACAGAGTGATTTATAACGCTAAGAGAAATAGACTTAGCATTATCTCTCCACGGCGCATTGGAAGAGTCAGGAATTTTTCTCACGGCTACGCTGCCTTACTGCACCGTTAACCGCATCAATAACAAGTTATGCGGTTAAATCTCATAGTAACAAGGCACAGGAGTCTAAAAAATAAAAAAGGAACTTTAACTGCATACAAGACAAATGCAGTGATGAAGCACAGCAGCTTTGCACTGGATGCTTTGGAGCACGGTGATCATGCTGATCATGAATTCATTATCGCAGAATGCTAACACACCGTTAGGATACTGAGCCATCCGAGAAGTAAATAAACTCCCTTCGTTATAACGAAGCCTCCCTAGGAACCAGCGTAGCTAATGTAATATTTAAAAGCATATTCTCGTAGTGCTGGTGCTATTGACTGTTGAAAAAACAAGATCTTAAGAGCGACCACAGTGCCTTCAACATATATTGTAGCATACATATTGTATTCTTCCACGTACACGGTACAAGGAGACAGAAAGTAGGATTTTCTATAACTGGCTTGCACTTACGTCTAGTCCAGAGCCAGATTTAAGTCTTAGTGGACAAGAACTAGATGGAAGCATGAGTAACGCGTGCATATGTCTTCCTTTGTGGAGTTTTAAAGGGTGGACGCAAAGTGTCTGGCCGTTCTTTTTTTGTTTGTTTTTTTTTTGTCGTTGAAAGCACAACGAACGTATTCATCATGGAAATGAGCTCAAAACACCAGTGAGCAGCGTCAATAATTTTGAGCAATTTCGCATCGATAGTGTGGGTCTCGGTCTACGCCAGCGTGAAATGCACCTTGACGGCACAGTCAGAAGCAGACTCATATTTATTAGCATGCCAAAATAATAAAACATATTCTGCATATATAGCATAAGATACCGAAGTGAGAAATTGTACTGGGACCTCCTTTACGAACGAATGACACTTGATGGGTAAGACAACAACAGCATAAGCAAAAGATAATTTGGCGAAAGGTAAATTATAACAATACATTACAAAGATTGCATTTTGCACATTATACAAAATCTAGGAAACAAGAAAAAAGTGACAAAACAAAGAGCTCCAGGAGTGCTTTTAAACCCCTTCTGAGCAACTAAAGAACAAGAAGAAGCAATAGAAGGGCAAAGGTAAATGTACACTAAGTAATGCTAGAGATTATAATTACAATAGTTTTTTCATAATTCGATCTTTTGATGATGTCATGTTTAATGGGAGAGTATTCGAGAATGCAACAGATAAACACTCTGTTCACCGCTATTCGTACGAACCTGAGGTAAAATAATAATGTTTTTGAAGCAAATCTAATGCCAATAGTATTGTCTGAAAATCAGAAAGGTATAAGGGGGTAATTGATTTGTTTAGATAAAAAGTACCGAAGTTAAAGGTAACATATTTCTGCAGTGATAAAATGATGCGGATTTGTGATAATATTTTAGCTTTTCGATACGAGTTGTAAGCAACTAATCTAACAAGCCGGTTTTGCAAGGTTTCTAAGGAATTACTGTGGCTTGCGTATGTAGTCCCTCACACATAGCGCAATAACCAATTTTTGAGTCGATGAATGCGAAATACAAAGTGAAGAGTGTTTGATGCTTAAATGCACAGCGCGCTCTCAAACAAATTTTTGCACAGTGCGAAATTTCTTTTCAAAATGGACTATATCAAGCATGAATCTAAGATTGCAGTCCAATTCAACATCTCAACAATTTTAGCTATGAGACTTGCAGGTACAGGATGATTACAAAGAGCGATTGAAGGAGTCAATGTATGTGGCCATTCCTGAGATTTGAACAAAACAAATTTTGTTTTTGATTAATTCTTGTGCAGTTCTTTTTATGGCACCAATTCATCGGACACAGTAGGTCATTATTGAGTTTATAATTAAGGCATATATACAATTATCTCTGTTATTGATGGTTGCGTCCTCTGCATGAAAGAATGAGTTGTTTATTTAGAAAAGGAGGCTCAAGGCCGTTTCTTGGGGAACAGGGTTGTTAATTAAGGGAAAGTCCTCTGCAAAAGTATGAAGTTTGAAGAAACGATACAACTGGTCAAGTGGCTAACTTCATTTAGAAACAAAAATGAGGCCCCTATGAACCATTATGGCATCTCGATATTAGTTACCATTGTTTTAGAATTAGGACTTGAAACTCTTTCTTTATAGGATCCTGTACTTTTGGCAATTTTTCGCAGTTTTATTGGGGGGCCACTAACACATATGGATTCACGTTGAGTAAACAAGTTACAATGATCCATCTCTAAAAATTGATCGTGGAAATCGAGAACAAGTTTGGTCCAGTTATCTTTGAGGAATCCAAACTGTAGCGGTGGAAATATGGTAAATTTTGAAAAGCAACTTGTTACCAATTTTTTTGATTAGCTATTCAATTATTTTGCTAAAGAAAGGTAGTATACGTACAGACTGGCAGGCAATCTGTTATTAGCCTAGCGGCAAACCTGGACTACCATATTTTTGATAAAATCGGCGTTGCCAGAAAGCACTGGTTGATCTTGTGATCAACTACTGAATCCGGTCACACCACAATAAATAGGGCAAATGCATCTTTACATCACTCAATGGGGGCGGAAAGGCCTAGCGGCTCCCCGGAAAACATTAAAAACATATTAAATTTTGTTATATTCAACGCCTGCGACTGAAACTAGCCAAAAAGGAATCCCTTTACGACCATGAATAAATAACATCATTTCTTTACGTCCGCAATTTTATATCGGACCACCCTTAAACCTTCATAAGGAAAAACATTTAAAATTGCCGTGCTGCATGTCAGAACTCTTGGCCGTCTTCCTTTCTTCTGTTATATCACTGTGGTCTGGTTCTTTTTTTCTCGTGTTTGTGCATCTACAACATTCTAGAGATTTATTTCTCAAAGTGGACTCTAATGCCTATTTTTTCACACGGTCTTGCACCATGCATAAAATCAAACACTATCATCGAAACGTTGAACGCTAAACCTAACAGAATTCTTACTTTAATAGCAAAAAAAAAATTACTTTCCTTGTCACGGCTAATGACTGATGGCATCTTTGGGATTCGAGACCTATCTCGCATTGGGCGCCACGATTTTATTCGAGGCAAAATGATGGTTATAACACATGTCGTTTCAGCATAATGATGCAGGAGGCCGAAGAATACATAATTAACAAAGATCTCTTACCCTGCTTCGCAAGAGACGGCCTGGGCTAACGTAGGATCATTTCTAAGAAGCAGTGATAATAGAAATGCATCAGCGAATATAAAAATATATGGCAGAGTGATTGATATTGCTAAGCGAAAATCTTAGCATTATCTCTGCACGGCGCATTCGGAAAGTCAGGAATTTTTTTCACAAATACGCTGCCATACAGCACCGTTAGCCGCATCAGTAACAATTGATGCGGTTAACGGTGTTAAGTGACAATGCACAGGAGGATAAAAAACAAAAAAGTAACATTGAACTGCATACAAGACGAATGCCGCGACGCAGCACAGTGGCTTTGCACAGTATGCTTTGTGGCACGCTGATCATGCTGATCATGCATTCCATTCCGCAGAATGATAACCCACCATTAGGTTACTGAGCCATCGGAGAATTAAATATACTCGCTTCGTAATAACAAAGCCTCCCTTCGAACCAGCTCACTGAAGCTGTTATTTTAAAGCAACATTTGGTAGTACTGATTCTATTGGCTAATGACCCCCCCAAAAAATCTCAAAAGCGAACGCAATGCAATACAAAAAAACATATTATATCTTCCTTCAAGCACAAGGAAACTAACACTGAGATTTCGATGACATATATTTAGGAATGTTTTTATTGAAAGACATTCTTCAGTAGCTTCATGTGAGCCCTTGTCCACTGAGCCTTCAACAGCTTCTGAAATAAGCCATGTTTTCAGTGCCTTTCGTTGCGATTCACTGCACATGCATTTCCGCTCATCTTCGCTCACTTTCTACTCATTAGTTTGTAGTTCTGAACAGCTGTTGTTATTAACCAGCATTAAAGACACAAGATAGGCATTTGGCAAGCGCCACACGTGCCATGAGCAGAAGAAAATCGAAAGCTCGATAAAAACGCGTATTATTGCTTGAGGGCATAAAAACATGCACTACTAGCCTAGCATGGTATTTACTCCTTCTTATGAATAATGAGAATTATTAATCTAGCTGGCACGACTTTAAGCCATCTTTTGTAAAAATTGTATAGTTTTGCGTGAAGCAGAATTCACGGGACCAATTAGCGGAAAATCTTTGATATTTTAAAGCAGAGCTAAATATCATATCACTTGGTTTCGCGGTGCTGTGTGTTGCTTTTGAAAAGGCTAGAGAGGCCGGTTAAGGAAGGGGCATTGAACTGAATACAAGACCAATGAAGCCTTTAAGCAAAAGGGCTTTACGTGCGCATTTCTGAAGCAGAAAGATCATGCTGAGGAAACATTTTCCACCAGCTTCATCGCCAAACAAGGATGCCAAACCACAAGAGTGTTGAGCCATCACAGAAATAAATTTACGCCCTTCAGAGTGATCAAGTTTATCTAGGAAGCGGCTTCTTAAGGCGGAAACTTGGGCTAGTTCGAATGCATTCGAAATCATATTTGCTAGAGCTTATTTGGACACAAGGGACAAGAGAATGTCTGATCTGTGCTTATGTGTTCTTTTGTCTCTTATGTCCAAATAAGTGATAACAAATGTTATTTCTACGAAACTGCAGAGTTGAGCTATTTAATATATTAAATCATGACTGCTTGACACTCCTGCTATTGTAAGATGAAACCAAACAGCTCCCATGTGAGGTCACAGTGGATCATTAAAGGCATATGGCATAGTCATTCGAGCACTAAGAAGCGAGCAGCGAAATATCGGTAGCTAGCTAACCGATGTTATTTCCGAACCGTTATTCAAACCCACTCTTCAGTGCCTCCCTCTAACGCTGCTGTATACTTAGCCTTGAAGGATCCTGCGATGGTGTGATATGCGCGCGACATTCTGTAGGTTCAAATGCATTTGTGACTAGGCGGTTTATTTACTCTGCTTATAATTTTTCACATATGTTCCCACCGGTTTCACTCGATAACATTTATTTCTAAGTCGCTACAACAGTCATGCAGTAAAATAGAAACATAACCGAAGCCTGGTAAGTGGAACGCGTGCTTGAAAAAAAGGGGAAACTTTAAAACTTAGTTACATACAAAACACACTACCCCTCTGAGGGCATTCAAGCATGTTTTACTAACCTTCCATGTTGTGTATAGACCGGCGTGAGTACGCAGAGCCAAGCTGACGGGCAAGACTTACAACGATCCTTGATTTGAAGTTAGCCTGTGTTCTGTGTGCCAGATTTTGCGCCAGAAATTGGCCCAAAATGTCGCAATATTTTTTATTTGATACGATACCGTAAAGTTGAAATATGAAGCTTCCGCATACCGCTAACGCGAAACCTCGACAACCCATGACCTCGGGGCGCTCAGCATAATAGGAAAGCCACACCCCGCAAACGTGGATTCGAGAGAGGACGAGCGGTCTTGTAACGTCGGTCGCCCAAGCTCTGCACGACAACTTGCCGTCGATACCATGGTCTAAATGCACGAAATGACATTTAGGACAAAATACTTACGTGGAATATTCAGCCGTGCAAGGACGTTGTGCGCGTTCAGGGCTGAGCGAAGGCTACGCCACAATTCCGGCGTTCGCTGGGGCGTATCTGATAACATAAAAACAGTGGAATTCGGCATGGCGCTTTACTATACACAAAAGCTGCACGCGTTCAACAAATACACACACAAATTCACGTACTCACACACAATACATACTGCATCAAGCACACAACCTTCGTATGAAACCGTTGGGGAGGCGCTATGAATGGGAGCAATATCAGTATATCAGTCGCACGAGTGCGTTTCGCAGAAGCTGTCCGTGAATTTCTGTTGTAGGTAGTAACCGGCCTCTGAAATTTATAACATGAAGAGCCTTGAACGCATAGCAAGGCACGTCTCTAGACAAAGCCAGATAAGTAATTTATCGTGAATTCGGCTTTTCATCGCACAACAAATATTTCTTCTCTCGTTATATTATTGCCATATTAGCTTTTTCTATTTCCTGCGATGATCCTATGTAACGCCCCTGCTTTGCAAGCTACGCTTCTAGCATCGAAAATAAAAAATCGAACCGTGTTACCACGCGGTACCGAAAAGATATTCGAGCAGGTGCGCTGCAGGTCTTGGCAATAGAGGCTTTTCTCTGAAGCCACATTTTGTGTTTGATGGAAGGTTACCAGCACCAGTACACATTTTGCATTTGAAACAACGGGGTGTATGTCCACGACACAGCTTGGTATGTAGTGCAAAATAAAGTCATTGAAAATGGCATAGAGAAAGATCATATTATCTATAAATATCTGATTAAATTTCTCACGGACCTTACATGTGCTCTAATAATTTTCTGTACACGTTCCCGCTTCGTCATCCCTGCTTTCTCCCCGGACGACTGTTGACGCCAAGCGCACAGTTGTTTAGCGTCATCAAGTTGGCCTAAGAAAGATATCCGCGCAAAATTTTGCTTCATTAGCTTAGAGACTGCCACCGACACCGGACACTACTTGCTCCCGAAGGTTGTGTATAATGCATTGTGGGCTTAAGCGATGCGCCACTGCTATGCAATGGCAGGTGCTGCCATCGGTACGGCTTGTGCGACCCTAGTTGCTCTTTCCGAGCAACCTCCAGCGATATATCATTAATTTAACCTCAACCCGCCATGGTGCGCAGTTTACTCACAATCCGGTGGGCAGGCTGTGATGACGCCGCAAAGTTACATTGCCTAGGGGACCCACCTGCCTCACTTCTCTGGGCATTTTTCGTGCATATTTAGCTCACGGTCAACGACGCCGACGCTGACGCCGGATTTTCTGCGACACCAGATCCTTAACTATAACGCGTTAAAAAAAAGGGGTCAGATAATGGGAAAGCAGGGCCGTGGAGCATTCTGGCACCACGAACTTCAGGGTGTAGCATCAGCAAACAGCTGAGCTCTTCGACAAGCGAAAGGCCCCACTCCGGCGGTAACATTATCATGGCCTGCGCAGTACCATGCCCCCTTTCGGCTACTCTTGCCCCTTTGTTCCTGCTCATATCTGCGAGGCGAACACTAGGCACCTGCTCTGGATTTACCCCTCTCTGCACGCCATCCGGCAGAAACACCTGCTCTGATATGGGCAAGCCCCGGGTAGACAACCGGATTTAGAAGACCGGATCCTGGAGGCGCTCAACTGGACTTTGCTGGAGTTCATTAATGAAGGCTGATTGTGTCTCTATAGGTGCAAACGCTTTATGCCAGAAGGTACACTGTTGCAATAAAAAAAAGACAGCGGATGGCCATGGCAAGCAGTGGCCGAGAGCGCAGAGGCTGAGGCGTCCCTAGCTAGCATGTATTCCAGTTAAGTCGTCACATAACCCTCGGAGACTCAATGGCGGAGGAAGCTTAAGGCGTAGACGAGATTTTGTTTAAATTGTATGTTAATCATTTGGTCAGCGTCTTGGAAAACGGCACAAAACACGAGCGGTACGCAATGGTTCCATATATTTGTGTTTGACAAAGACTTTCGATGTGTATGAATGCCAACAAAGGACAGCCTAACACACATGTATTCCTCCAGAGCGGTATGCCGAGGTACAGCATGTATTGCGCTTTGTGTGTTCGGCATATGAATACATGACTGTGTTATAAGCAGCGGTAGACACGAGCAAAATATTGTTATGTAGTGGGAGCCGGAAACCTAATGCCGTGCAATGAAAACACATCACCCTCTGGAGCCAAAATTACAGCTTAACAATCCTGCTATCTCGTGACAACGAAGACGAGAGACGACATACGGGAATCTATCGTCTCAGAAGATTTTTTATATGACATTTTTAGTCGACTTGCATCGTCAATTTTGCTTCATGGAATGCTGTCTAGTTTCATTTGAAACACAGCGAAAAAATTCTTGCCGCTCGACCAGACATCAAATACGGCAATTCTGCTAAAGCAGGATTATGCTTAGGCGGATATGCGCGCATGATTTGGACTGTTTCATGTTTTCATTTATTGTGTCTGCGACCACTCTATTTGTGCACTGGCTTTTATAGACTGTTTGACATCTTACCAATTCGGGATGGCTCGCCTCTTCTCTTGAATAGATGCATGGGCAGCCCCCTAGTTAGGAGGGTGCGGTAGGGAGGCGGCTGGTGGTTGATCATTCTGGAGTTTGAAGGCTTCATTCTCCGAGACTACAGACAGACAAGACATTTTTTACACTGGTACAGTGATACTGCTTTCGCAGCAAACTCGTGTCATCCAGCTTAACTTTTCACGGTCGGAGCACGAGATACAAAGCTTTATATGTTAAGATAAAAACAGCATTCCATTATGCAGCATGCGTAAATGCCCTGGAAGCAGTAATACGGGCTTTCATCGAGTGACCAACAGCTGCTTTCAGGGCACGCATTCCTGTTACGAGGTTCCCAATTTATTTCTATTCCCCTGAGTGATAACAGCTTCTTAGAATTAAAACTTGGGGAGCTTTCTAGTCAGCTGCAATGGATAAATGCGAAAGCACTTGCATTTGAACGTCAGGAACTTTTTCTGAAAATCATTCTTGCACATGGCACTTTCCACTTATCCCTTGGATGACTTCATAAACATTTTTTTACAATTCATTGTTGTCAAACACAAGTACACATCCCAAACGCACTTTACAATCATACACACTACAACGCATCCAATGTATGCCCCTTTAACAAGCTTGAACCAACTACCACCCATTTAGCAGTGTTGTTTTCTCTCAATCTAGGCAGTGCAGTCACTAACAGCGTGCTTTGTATATAATATGTATATGTGCCCTTTCTCTCAATACATAACGTCGTGTTGAAACACATGTTTGGAAAAAAAACACCTTACTTGAATATGCGTTGTGTGCCCGCCTGCCATGCAGAGTTCCTAGATTCGAACCCCAATGCCAGCCTTTTCTCGAACGAGGTCACTTGAGGGATACGACTTCCTCTGGGAACATTTTGCGGACAACTTCAGTGACAGGTTTTCCTCTGCATGGTGCCTATAATGTTTTCGGAATAACAAACTGAATGAAACTACTGCTAAGCTAGCACAAATGCCTAAGCACACTCACAATCCGAGTAGTCACAAGAGCACAGAAACACGCTATAAAGCGGTGGGCGGGTGCTTTAGTGTTAACTACACAGGTGCGCAAAACACGCTACACTGAGAAGCACTTTTGTTATAAGGATCGCACGAAATTACAGCGTACGCAGTCGTTGAAATTCTGTCGCTCTGTTGCTTGTGATTGAACAAAGATGTTACAGAGCCCTTGGTGATGTGTTGTCTCCGAACTTATAGCTCTTTTGTTTTAGCTTATACAAAAGCACCACTCAAGAGCGCTTTAAAATTAGAGTTAAGCTGTGCAGTCTCTTGGAGAGAAGTTGTTATTATGGGCGACGAATTTTTTTCGTGGTAGCTCATTATTCGCGTTGCGTGTCAGCCTTCTATGACCGTACAGCTGATAGAAAATTCCGGTTCTGCAAGATCACTCTCACATAAAATACCTAGTATAAGTTCAGCGTTCTTTATTGCTGCATTCTTCTTGCATTCCTTCTAAAGCAAATTTTCTGCGTCGTCTCTGGAGCCTATTGTACAGAGAATTCTGGCATCGCCATGAAGAGCCAGCTGCATTTAATGGCTCTACATAAAAAAAGCGAAAAAAGTTAAAAGACTGTCGTGCTAAATGTCGGCAATAGAAGATCGCCATTGTTCTCTATGCACATGCCAAGCAATCCGACCATGTTTCGCTATGACATTTTGAACCCATTGTTTTTTTGGCAGCAGTATAGAAAAAACAAAGTTTGCAAAGCCGCTAAACGATCTTCGTTATCTAGGAAATCTAGGAATTTCTGTCGTCCCAATTCATGAGTTATGAATGAAGAGCGCATACACGTACGCAGCAACCCTTAAGAAATGTGTTCATGGCACACTGCGCGAACGCTTGACTGAGAATAAAAGCTTTGACGAGAACGGTTCACTTGAGTTAAGTCAGCAGTGATTAATTTTGTGGTGTATGAAAAGTAACGCTAATCATTGTAGCATATTATAGAAAATGGCAGCATACCATATCCCATGCGGCCTAGAACCCGGAGAGAATCAGAAAAAAAGAGGCTCAGCTTATACAGCACGATCGCATAATACGATAAAACTGTCTAGAATTTTCACGTGAGCCTTGAGGTTGAAAATAAAATGGTAGGTCTTTAACGTAGTCAAATCGATTATACGTGCGAAAGCATGTGTTTTTCCTGATTGGCTCGTGGCTCATAGCCTAACAGGCTCCTCACAATATTATCAAAGCACTTGGTTCCATTCGCAACGCAAGTGTGACAGTTTCTAAGTGCTATTTTCACTTCCAAAGTTAGCTGTCTAGCTTGAAAAACAGCGACGGCTTTATCGAAGTAAATGATCATGCAGGACCAGAAACGCAATATAGACTAAACATCTGGCTGGTCGCTACATGGACCACGATAAAAGGTAGTCCATGCTGATTCAAGTAGTGGAGGTCCGAAGACATGAAAATGGGTCCGCGGGGTAATTTCAGCCGGAGCCACAGAAGCTATGACGTAGCCCAAGCTGACGAGATTTTCTGCCGTGGCGATACACTGCACATGATTGTCTTGGGAAGCTGCGCTGGGAGCCCATGAGCGACGACCACTTTATACAATGGCGTCTCTATAGCATGTAGTTAACCAAGCCGGCAAATCATCCTTGAACACTCGGCTGCGGAGTAAGCTTCATATTTGGAAAAAGTTTCGCATGGGCCGCCACGCTGCCTGGGTGGAAATGGCGATCGGTTGCTGGCCCGAAAGACGCGGGTTCAATCCTGGCCGTGTCGGTGTCAGTGCACGTTAAAGATTCTCTGGTGGTCGAAATTTCCGGAGCACTTCACTGCGGTGTCCCTCATAGCCTGAGGGGCTTTAGGACGTTAAACAACCATAAACAAATCAAGTTTGGAATGAAGTTGTCCTGGTCGCAGTCTTATAGGGAAAGGAACGAGACTAGTGCAACGTAATATGTGAATGAAATTGTGCTTACCGGTAACGCTTGGTGTGTATGCACGGCAACAAAACACGGCGCAGCACGCATCTGTGGGATGTCGTTTCTGCTGAACGACGAATCTCAACATAAAACGTACAAACTTTTTATTAGCGATGGCAGCGGACGAGCATACCAACGCTGACAAAGAGCATTTATTTGTACACCAGATAATATTTAGACACGAATAGTACATAAGGTGATCTCGAAACCACAGCAGCAAAAGAAAATGGTCAAAGCAGTCACCAATTCCGACAAAAAAGAAACAGGTACCGAACAAACCAAAAAATCTATGTACAGTAAACACCATGGCACGGCCTCTTTCCAAATCCAACATACATCTTAGTACGCGGTGGAAACAAAAATAATTTAGTTCACCAGACAATAATTAGACCCGAATAGCACATAAGGTAGTCTCAAAACAACAGGTGCAAAAAAAAAATTGGCGAAGCAGTCACCAATATGAACAGAAAGAAACACGTACCGAACAGGCCAAAAATCTGTGTACAGAAATACTATGGCACAGACGCTTTCCAAATCAAATATACGTACACTTCAGTACGCGGTGGTTAGGCAAAGGAGAAGGGTGGAGTGAGGGGAAAGGGCGGGGGAAAGTTACCATCTGCATACTACACTTTTTCCCATATATAGGCATAAATAGGTAAGGGGGTTGTTCCCGTTACCACGACAAACTCAGGGCATACGCATTGAATATTATCTGGTACTGCATGGGTGGGAGCACGACTCTGTTCCCATGTGCGGAAATAAACTGGGTCGACCAGCGCCGCAAGAACAGCGCTTCGCCGCCTACTGTCAGCTCTTCTTCTAGGAATTCCCACACAATGAGGCGCACGCTCCTCAAAAGCGGAAACATGGCGCGTTGCCGTCTTCCGCGCACTTCGGCTAAGTTACGTCGCTTCCAAAGCACGTACTACATCACTACTGTGATCACGAGGCGCTCAAAGATTGAGTGCCTTCGCGAGTTGCGCTGGCGCAGGCGCACCCTAAACATCCTGTAGATCAGGAGCCACAAAGTACGTGCTACGACGCAGTCTTCCAGGGCGTGCCGTTGTGTCTCAACAGCGCCACAATTGGTGCAGCGCTCATTTGGTACGACGCCCCATCTTGCGAGACGCTCCTTTCTCGGCAGTACTTGCCAACGGCGACGCCATTCGAATTCTTGTACTTCTTTTGGCAACGGGCTCGAAACGAAAGACTGCCACTCTCTAGGAGATGTTTTTTCTACCTGGTCAGCACTGAGCTCTAAAACAGCCACCGGCGCACTAACACGTGCCACTGGTGTTTCGCGTATATCCGCGTCCTGAAACTGGCGGAGCCAGAAACGGAAAAACTCAGTTGCCACTTTGTAAAAGGACATAGGTTGCTCTGCCAGAGGTCCCGTGTGTCGCTGCGTTAGGAAGAGCCGACTCCCAGTACCCAACCAATACAGGACTAGTGATCGACCCCTGTAAGCCTGGGCCGCCAGCAGGTCAAGAACTGCTTTGGTGGCGAAAGCTCGCGCTGTTGCCTGCCAGGAGGGTAGGTTCAAACCTCATCTCTCGCGTTCCGCGGACAAAAGTTGCCGTGATACGGGGGCCGGCTTTTCATTCCACAGTATTTGGCATGCGAGCGAGTTCAGCTTCCCTACCACGCGACGCGGCATCGGAGCAATACGCGCAACGAAACAAGCGTACGCAGCTGCGCAGGTACGAAAGAACAGTGCTTCGGCGCTCAAAGAAAGTTCGAGGTGTGCAATCGAGTCTATGGCCAGTCGCGCTCGAGTGATGGCGTCGTCCCACGATTTTGGCGACACACCTGCTGACTCAAAAACGATTCCTAGCACTCGCACGCCATCGACGAACTGGACTCTCCCAGGCAACGATTCCTGAAACGTGCCAAAGCTCAGTGCTTGGCTCTTCGCGGTGTTCAATTGAGCCCCTGAAAGGGCCGCATATTCGTTGAAAACCTTGAAGAAGGAAAGGAAACTGTCCGCATCTCGCAAGAACAGCGAGAAATCGTCCGCGTAAGCGGACACAAACTCTTCCCTGTCCCGGAAGGGGGAAGCCTCGGATAGCTGGGTGATCCTCAACTGGACGGAGCAGGGGGTCCAGTGAGAGCACGAAGAGAGCGGGCGAGAGGGGACAACCTTGTCTAACTCCTCGCGTCACGCAAACCTTCCCGCTCAACGCCCCAATCAAAACCAGCTGACTCGACAGCCGCGAATATAGGGCACCTACTATGTTAGTAAATTTGTCCGGAAGGCCCAGGCATGACAAGACTGTCAACAAGTAGTCGTGCTCCACTCTATCAAAGGCTTTGCTTTGATCGAGGGAGATGAAACAACCGTTCAATTTTTTTTTGCCTGAGCGTATGCAAAAAGGTCGCGTGTGAGAGCCAGTGAAGAGAAGATTGATCTACCCAAGACTGACGAGTTCTGGAGCGGGCTGACCGCGTCGCCTAAGCGCGGCTTCAAACGGTCGGTTAAAACCGTAGCGACAACTTTGTAGTCCATGTTAATCAACGTTATTGGTCTCCATGAACCTGGGTGCGAGAGGGGGCATACCTGGCTTGGGGATGAGCATTACGTGCCCCAATGAAAAGGACGACGGCTTCACACCTTCCGGAAGCACTGAATTGACTATGGCTGTTAAGTGTTCGCAGAGAATCTCAAAGAACGCCGAGTAGAACCCGGTAAGCATTCCGTCTGGGCCGGGAGCTGCGGACGCCCTCATACGAGCTAGCGCCGCTCGCACTTCTTCCTTACTAGCCGGGCCGTAGAGCGCTGCCCCATTTATTTCCGGGGACGTGTATCGCCCACACAGCTCTAGAACCCTACTCCTTAAATTCGCATTTCTGCTGGCATGTTCAGAGGAGAACAACGAGGCGTAGTGGGCCGTGAAAACTTGAGCGATATCTGAATGAGCAATGGAGTGCCGGCGGTCAGGCAAGACCACGCTTTCGAAACGTGAAAGTGCTTTGCTTTCGTGTTCCCCCTATCGGGTGCGACGGAGTTCTTCTGCCGCTACTCGGGGGGACGTTGTTGGGTCGGGCGAATTACTCGAGCTCCGAGCTAGGAGCCCGTAATATCGCACGCGCTGCGATTCAAGGTACTCGCTCATGAAGAGCGTAAGAGTGCTTCCGGCCTCAACGATGCGAATGCGCCGCATCAAGTCGTTAAATTCGGCAGTTATTCTAACGCGCCTGGCTTTACCTTCTCTTGCTAGAATCTCGTGCCAATTGGTTTTTAGGTCGTCCCACCAGTCCGGAGACAGGTCTTCAACCTTTGGGAGGGTCTCCGCTAGTGTTTGGCGAATGGAGGCCAAACTAACTTCATCATGCAGAAGCGCGGGGTCCATCCTCCACCTACTCTGGTCTGCCGACTTTCCGGATGACGCGTTCACGCGCACTGACACGGGTGCGTGGTCGCTGATGCCCTGGGCGTCGGGCGGAAGGCTTACAGTCCCGCATGGTACGAGAGCGGGGGGGTGGGGGGTGGGGGGGAGATAAACTCTGTCAAGGCGGCTAGCGGAGTAGCCTCGCTTCCACGTGGCCACAAAGTCTTCATCATCAAAAGCAACCCATGCATCCGTGAGCTGAGAGCGTCTCACTGAAAACCCTAATTCCCTGGCATGGTACATAGATGTTCCTTGGCCTGGGCCGCGTACATCTCGCCAAGAATCTAGCACGCAATTGAAGTCACCGATAAGCACACACGGCACATTCTGGTCCAGATAGGTACCAATTGCTTTAAAAAAACCATTCGTCTGACTGCGTCTGGCAGGCGCGTACACGTTAATGAAACGAGTTTTCCGATTTTCCAAAAATATGTTTATAATAATGGCGCGACAATCGAGACCGAAAGTGCAAAGTGCGCTCGTCCTGTAGGTGTTTTTGATGAAAACCACACCGACACCACATGATCGAGAGGTGGTCAACGAGAAAAAAGCGCCGACATGAAATCGCCTACGAAATGCTGACGCTTCTGCTGGGGTACGAAAATTGCATTCTTGCAAGAAAAGTAAGTCTGCACCTACTGAGCGAGCGAGGTGCATAACTTCTAGCTGCTTGGCTAGAGCTCGAAAACCCCGGACATTAAAGGTAATGAAATGAATCTCAGCCATGTTTAGCCATAGAAACGAAAGCATTAACACTTGGAAAAGGGTAAAAACAAAAGTGTAGCTCGCACCGACTCACAAGTCGTGTGGCGCGGTGGTGGTCGCAGAACGGGCGATGGAACCGGGTGGCTCGAGGACGCTGCCGCAGCAGGTAAGTCCCTTTAGAAGCTAAGGCGCAGACAACGTGGTTGTGGTGCGTGAAGTGTCTTTCCTTGACTGCGCCATCAAAAGTGTCCGTGGCACGCATGGTTCGGGTGGAGCGTAGGGTGCTCTGGTTCATGGTAAACACACTACACATACCACTCACACCAGCGCATGCCGCCACCAACTGCGCTTGCACAAACCGAGGAACTTGTGGCGAAAACACATGCTGCAGGGACACATCGACACAGTAGTCTATGCTGCGCAGCGTACCACTATTCACACAGCACTGGCACTTCATCGCGTGCATTGTTGATGAAGGCGCGTCGAACTGCTGCTGCTGTCGACGGAAACAGGCTGATATCGGCGCGAGCCGGGTGCGCGGCTCTAACGCGGCCACCGCGATAAGGGCGGCGGCGAGAAGGGGCGGGCGGCAGAGACGGCCGGTGAGATTCTTCGGCGCAGCCATGGCTTCTACTCGTCGGAATCGGAGAAGTCCATCTGGGCTCACCCTCTTCCGTTGTTTTTGCCTTTTTCTTTGGAGCAGTGGCAACTCTCGACGAGGCCCCGCTGTCTGACGAGGAGCGCTGGCGCTTCGGTTCGTCGGGCTCTTGTCCCTTCTGAGATGGGCACACGGTGGTCGCTTGGAGGCACGGGCGTTGTGTTTTTGGGACACAAGTGTTGACAGGAGCTAGGGCTTCAGAGCCGGCGCCCTGTGGCCCACTAGCTGTCATCACCAGGTCCGCTACCTGGCTGATAGGGTTGACCAGGCGAGGGTCCTGTGGGGCGACCTCTGGAGTCGTCGACTCCGCCTCCGTACCGCTTTGCTGTCCTTGAGCTGGCGTTGGCTGCGAGTGAAACAAGGCAGCTTCTAAATTTTCCAGGTCAGACAGGGCGTCTGACGACGTGAAGCCCTTAGAGACCTCTTCGGCGAAGGGTGGTTCCGCCTTGTCCGTCACTGGAGTGCCGGGCGACCCGGGATCCTCCGAGCCGTCAATGACTGTGGCTGTCGAGGTGGAGTCGTCCACCTCGTCCCGGCGTGGAGCCGGGGTTGCCTCGAGCACGGCTTGACGCGTATTCCCCGGAGCTGCGAGGGCGGCCGCGTAGGAACGCGGGGCGATGCAGTCCGAGGTGACGTGCTTCCCGCCACACCGCTTGCAGCCCGCGTCGCACAAGTCGCACAAGTCCGCCCCGTGGCCGTACGCAGCACAGCGGCCGCAGCGCGTGGCGGTGCAGGTGGCACCGAGGTGACCTTCCGCGCCGCAACGGGCGCACACCTTCCTCATTCCACGGTATTCCAACATAGCGCGGTGACCCGCAACGGTAATAAATTTCGGCGGCGCCCGCTGCATGTCGAGCTTCACCAGGCGAGCGCCGCTACGAACATGGTTCCTTGACTTAAAAACGGGTTCCGTGACTGCCCTGACCTTGCCAAAGGGGCGCAGGGCGGCTGCGAGTGCGTCGTCACTCACGCTTGGTTGAAGTCGCCGCACCGTTACGAACACCACTGGCGCAGGAAGCTGAACCAGCGGCACTTGATGACCGGCCACGAGCAGAGAGCCCGCGGCCAACATTTTCGTGGCTTGCGCCATCGAAGTGACAGCTGCTAGGAACTTGGTTCCGCCGATGTGCTGCAGATACTGCAGCGCCCCCGACACCGACGACCTCCTCGATGGCATCGATCAGGTCGTCCGCCGGGACGGGTACCGGCAAGTTGAAGTTGAAACATTGCGCCTTTGTGGGGCGCATCGCAGGCGGCGGAAGGTCCATCTTCACCAAGCCTTGGACTCCGCGGCAGCAAGCCGGGCGCCGGGTCACGAGCAGCAGGGCCTCCGGAGGCACTGGGTAGCGTACAGGGCTTCCTACTCACACCGGGCAGTCACGCTGACAAAGAGAATTTATTTGTACACCATACAATATTTAGACGCTCCTCTCGGTAGCGGAAGCAAAACAGCCGCTCTTTCCAGCCGGGCAGCCTGTTTTTGTATCCACCGTCGGTGACGCAGCGGTTGCGCTGTGTTTTATCGGTAACGCAGTCCAGCGTGAAAACCGGATTACGCTGGGCCTCATGATAACAAGGCGGAGCTGCGCGGAAATATGCGCAGAGTGTATCGCCACACATCTATTCCTGCAATCTGTATGTCCAAGAGCAGCAAGGATTCCGCTGGGAAAGCTTTTCTTCTAAAGCTCCAATAACAATTCACTATCGAACAGCTCGTAATGCTCATATCATAGCGCGATGCGCTTCCACGAAAGTAATATGCGGATTCGCAGATGACCACGAGGGGGCCAGACACCTACCTCTGCGCGGACGCAGCTGGGTCCGCGCATAAATGCGACGGTGCAAGTGTGGACAGTGTTTGAGAGTATGGAGGCCGACAAAAGCGGGGTTTCATAGCACCCACTCGGTTCCACGTCACCCAAGTCAACGAACTTACCTCAAATACACTGCATAATGTCCACATCCACGAAGCCTCTCAACATTCCAAAGGCACGAGAGCAGGTGATGAGCCTTTTGAGAACTTCCTTCGGCGCTTAGAGGTCGGAGCAGTGGTCTCTTGGTCATAAACTGACAAGTTTAAAAACTCCATGATTGGCGGTGGTACATCGCCTTCATTTTAGTGAACGCGATGCCATAAGACAACATCAAGAGCATTTTGATTGAACGTTTTGCTCTTGCTGACGATGTGTGCGCAATGACCTCGACAACCCCATTGCCATGGCTCGTTGCAGCTAAGTGCAATAAGGCGACCCTGAATTCGATGTGATAATCTTCATTTACTAGTAGTAGTGCGATGACTGGAAAACACGATACTTTTACCCATCTACAGCAGGCACCATTTGCTAGGGATCAGATGTGCGGCGGTGGTGGTTATAGACATTTTAACCAATAAAGAATTTTGCGCTTCCAAACTGCAGGGAGTAGCCCTTAGGTCCGACAGTTCAAGTCAAGCCGCACCTGCACCACGTACGGCGCTATCACGCGCAGCCTACTGTAGCATGGGCTCGGCACGGGCCCGGTGGACGAATACGAGGCTCACTGGTTGAGTGGTGGTGAAGAACAACATTTATTGAACGAACTTTGGATAACACGACACCGCGTAGCCAATTAAGAAGTACACATACACGACAGAAGACACAAGACAATACAAGAAACCGAAACCAAGATCTACAATATAACACATACACACTACTATTTCCCATCTCAACACAGATTTGTCGTCACGTTGAGACGGCAAACCAACAACGAACCTTTAGTTCATCCGTATACTTCCCACATTTGCCAAGCAGAGCCTTCCGAGCAGCTTCAACTGCATGTTTTACGGCAAGCCTCAGTAACACCAAACACGTCTTACCTCCACCAGAAGGAACCTCCATCTATTCACCCACAATTGCGTGTCACCGTCAAGCAGTAAGGTCCGCCTCAGACAACCCTCACCCAACAGAAGGAGCCGGCCTATCATTCACCGCTGCACTTCATCCGCGGACCTCTGTACCCTCCTTCTCATGGGGCTTATAATTGCCACAAGGAAACCAGCACAGGTACCAAAGGACCACGTCGTCACGCAGCAACGCGTTCTGCCATTTCCCGTTAGCAGCAGCCGACAGCGTCACCGAATGTGCTCAACGTCATGCAGACATAGAACAACTACCGACATCTCTTAAAATCGGCAAAGAGGCTATCAAGGCCCCACTGGAAGATTTCTGGGGATAGCAACCAGCTCCAACATCATAGCTCGACCTGTTTTAGGAATCACCACTCCACTTTAACCGAGAATGCAGTCAAGAAAGTGACCGAATTACCCGCTCACTTCTAGACACCAACGGACCGGCTTCATCTGCCATAAACAGCTGTCTCTTGCGTTCACCGAACACCGTAGCTGCTCGAGTAGAGTCAGCACTGTCCTGATCTCTGAGACATCGAAGCGTGGAGGATAATGCCATCCGACTGACAACACCTACAAGAAGCATCGTCAATACAGCTGCAGCCGCAGATGTTTTACGTGCGTCAACTGGACCCGTCGCCGGCACTCAGGATGTGCGGAATCTTGCTTTCCCAAAGGCGCAGCCAAGATATACGACTCGTACCAAAATGCTTTCCTGGCTTTTGAATTAGGTTTTATTTGTCATGATTGACAATGACACGAATTTCAGGAGGCTTTTGGACTTCACACTCCTCAGTCGTAAGTTCACCTGCAAGATGAGGACACTTTGGCGGTCACTTTGACTTGCTAGTAGAAGAAACAGGCGAAGTGAATATGGGAATAAACATGGCGGTTCCTTAACATCAAAATCGCTCCACGTCACATAAACGGATAATAGTGAAACCCAGATCTTGCTATGCTAAAACTGTTCAACCGAGCAGTTTAGTATGGCGACATCGTGTTCTGCGACGTATTCAGCTACTGCGTGCCACCACAGCGCATGCGCAGATGACGAGGTACCGGTAAGACGCGGCACCCTCTGGGCCGCATACGCTTTCACTATGCATAGTAATAGTTATGGGTATGAAACAATGCCATGCAGCAACGTTAAAACGGAGTGTTATGCTAAAACTCTTCTCCCTGCCGCTGGCAAACAACTTTGTGATATTGCTTAAATAGGGACTATTATCTGGCAGACGGTTATATAAATGCCTTTATGTCAAATTGCATCAATAACTAAAGCCGAAATCAGCGTCAAACTACGTTGTCACAAGACAGTGAACGACAACGCCATGCGCGGAACCTCCTAATTCCAAGGGGGGGCATCTATAAACCAGAGCACGGCGAAATCAATGTTGTGAAGTCTCTGCTGCAACTGCGACGAAACGACACTAACCTGCTACAAAAGCGGAAAAGCGGCCACGGTTAGGAATAGGGCTCCCGTCAGGGATATTCTTTCACTTTCCATATATGACTGTTCACTGATTTTTGGCCTTTCAGAAATATAGCTAAGCACCTCGCAATAACCGTGGCAAGCCCCGCTCCCAGTATACCCATGCGAATGGCTTGGGTACACGGTACCTTTCCATGTTAAAATGTTGCTCATAGAACTTTTGTTTTGATTTACACGCGGGAAAAACATATGCAGTAGCGAAAGCTTTGCTAGCGCAATATGTTTAAATTGCGTGGGGTGGCGCCTAGAAAGACTGGAACGGCGCTCATCTCAAAAACAGTCGAGATGCCCCAATTGCTAACGACGAGACACCTGTGCGCCTCTCTACAATAAGACACGCGTGTCGTACAATAACAACGTAAATCAGCTTCATCATCATCATCATCAGCCTCACTACGCACACTGCAGAACAAAGGTCTCTCCCATGTCTCTCTAATTAACGCGGTCTTTTGCCAGCAGCTCCCACAGTATTCCCGCAAACTCCTTAATCTCATCCGCCCACCTAACTTTCTGCCGCCCCTGCTACGCTTGCAAATCAGTATTAGTGGACGACAAATAAAACAAGCATCCTTTGCATGCATGTAAAGATATTGAAAAAACTCTTAACAGGTAGCAAATTTTTCTAGGTGTCGAGGCCAGTGCCATACCCAACAATTCTGGACAAAAGCATTTTACCGCTTATGAAAGCAGCTAACTGCGCAGCTACCGGAACGCAGCTACCAGAACGCAGAACTAGCTGACCCGCTACGCCGAGGCGAAATCCCTAACGAACAGAACAGCAGCAGAAGTCCCCAAATTTTTCGTGGAGTGCACTATTCTGTGACATGGCGTCACCGATGTGCTCGTCACGGACAGAGGAGCAGCATTCACGGCGGAACTAACGCAAGCTATCTTGCGTTACAGCCAAACCAGCCACCCGAGGACAACTGCATACCATCCGATGACCAACGGACTGACCGAGCGCCTGAACAAAACCGTCGCCAATATGCTCGCCATGTATGTCGATGCGGAACACAAAACCTGGGACATCATCCTGCCTTACGTCGTCTTCGCCTACAACACCGCAGCGCAGGAGACCACCCAGATGACGCCGTACATGGCACGGAGGCCGCAACCACACTAGACACCATGTTGCCCAACGTTACCGAAAAAGAGAACGTCGACGTCACAGCCTACCCTCAACGCGCAGAAGAACCCCGAAGACTTGCACGCTTAAGGATTAAAGACCAGCAGCGGACCGACGCCAGACGCTACAACCTACGAAGACGCAACGCAGAATACAAGCCAGGAGACCAAGTCTGGGTTTTGCCCCGCTATTTCGGCCCGCATAAGGTTCTTCGTCGGCTAGGTGAACTCGATTATGTAGTCATTCCTTACGCAATGACTGTATCCCAGCAACGCCGCGTACGACCAGAAGTTGTCCATACCGTCCGTCTGAAGTCCTATTATGCGCGCTAAAGGACGTTGCATTTCCACACTCTATTTTTGCAAGATGAGTTTTGTTTGTATCTAGTCGCATTATTTTGTTTTAATGCATCGCGTCGATGCTTCTTTGAAAGGGGAGTAATGTGGCAAATCTTTGCAGAGTTTGTTCATTCTTCAAACCTGCCACCACGCCGCTTTATCGCTTTGTTTGCGACGCAAGACGCGGCTAGATTTATCTCGATTGATCGCAGCCTGGCAGAGCTGATTCTACGTTGTTCCAGAATGTTCTAGTAACTTTGCTCGCTTTATCTAAAAAGTACGCTATCAGCTTTAAATTAATCACGGCCGAGAGCGGTGGGCATTCTGTTCGACGACCGCCGAGCACGCTTGTCACTTCGCCGCCGCCGAGTGATTCAGTCCATTCTGGGTGCAAGTCAGCCCAAAATAAAGTTTTGTTTAGACACCGTCTTCGCTGCCGTTCTGCTCCTCGGATCGCCGTCACCACTTCGTGACAATATAACGGAACATTTCACTATAACGATCAATATATTATGCCCTATTTACACCTTCCGACATTATGCTTGTAGCTTTCCATGCAAGAAATGCACCATGAAAGACGCTAACTGTTGTAGGCCTGATATGCTGGTTTTTTAATCTAAATACACATCTGATGAGTTGAGGGCATGACACTGTATTTGCCTCAATGCGTTTTTAACACACTGCTTATACCCAAGAAATTTGGCCTCCCGAGGGTGACAGACGCTAGGAAGGCGACATTCCGTAAAAGGCACGCTTCTGCATGCACAACTGCTGAATTTATTTTTCCTGGTCAACCGAGAGATTAAACAGACACAGTAGGGAACCCTCGCACTTGACCTGTTAAGTGCATTTGAGGCATGCCGATAGCTTCTAGGGTGCGCGCAGGGAAAGATTTTTCTTGATACTATCCCGCGAAAGAAACAAGAAACAAACATTGCTCACTGTAATGCGTGCAAACGAGCTGAGAATAGCTTCAGAAGTAGTAATGGTTCTTTTCCATTAAAAATAAAAAAATAAATGGTCGCGTGATTGCTACATAACCACTACTCTGTAAGGTGCGTGCCTGAAATATCCTGTGTCCGAGAAAAGGCGCAGCAGCAGTATTTTCACGTAGCAATACACACACACACACACAAATATATATATATATATATATATATATATATATATATATATATATATATATATATATATATATATATATATATATATATATGTATATAGCAGACAAGGTAAACGAAATGGGGGATTCGTTTTGAAAAACTTAAAACTTATGAAGGGAGCCAACAGTCACCGAAGCCAAGGTGCATAGGAGAATATATTTTTAATGTGTAGCGCTAATCAGCGGGATAATAATACTTAAATTAATCTATCGTTTAAATAAAAATACTTATAAATCAGCAGAAAACACAACCATCGCGCCTGTGGGATCCGAACCCACGACCTCCGAATATCGCGTCCGGTGCTCTTACCAACTGAGCTACTGCGACGGCTGTCCAATCTGCTGCTCTCATGGGTATTTATGTTTATTGGGTGTAAGCGAACCTTGAGAGTGTTCACCAGCGCCACCCTCGTCCATAGCGGCGGACGTAGCACGTCCTGTATTACCGTGAGTGTGACGTGGAACGTCGTCTAACGGCGAGGGCGGAAACTGTGCGAGAGCCCTCTTATGCTACCTATGGCATCAAGACTTCCAGAACCGAGACACCTTGGTTTCGGTTACTGTTGGCGCCCTTCATAAGTAAGTGTATGTATGCACCGTGACCCGACCATCTTCAGCGGTACAGATGACACGGATGTGGAGAATTGGTTGACCTCCTATGAACGCGTAAGCGCATACAATAAGTGTGGCTATAGCGTCAAGCTCACCACGTTATCTTTTATTTGAGCGACGTAGCCAATCTCTGGTTTCGAAACCACGAGTAGTAGTAGTAATAACTTTATTCATAGAAATATATGGGCGGGTCTCGGTGTAGAGCCACTCTTCCCATCTTTTATGTGGTCTGTGGCTCTTGTGGAAGGGTTGGAGCCCCTAGTCCAGGGCCCCACTGAGTCTTGCCGCCAGGTTGGCTTTCCGGACCATCATTGCCTGGACCGCCGAATCCTCGCTGGAAAGCATCCTCTCTCACTGCTCCACACTCGGGATTCTGATTATTGCAGCCGAATTTGTTCTTTTTTCACACCACGTTGTATGAATTAACGTGGCTTTGACCTCGCAACACGGGCATTCGCTGCTATATAGCCCTGGGTGGAACTTGCTTAGCATGTTTAGATTCGGGAAAGTTCTCGTTTGTAGCTGTCTCCAATAGACCGCTTCCTGCTGGCGGAGAGTTTTGTGTGGTGGGGGATATCTAATCCTGACCCCCTTATAGTAATTCAGAATTTCTGAGTATCCTAAGGGCACTGGTTCCGCGTCAGGCTGCTCGAGGCTGGTTTCGTTGGAGGCTCGGTTTGTAAGCTCTCGAGCTCTCCTATCCGCCTCGACATTCCCCGCGATGCCTGTGTGTCCCGGTACTCACATTATTATGTGTTGTAATTGGTTTTCCTTCGGCGGTAATTTGGCTGTCTTTAGGATGTGGAGCGCTGCCCCCCCCCCCTTTTTTTGCAATTCATGTAGTTCCTGCATGCTGTTTGCGAGTCTGTTAGAATTATTAAGGACCTTTGAGCACGGTAGCCCTCTGCCGCCGGGCGATGGCAGCCTCTTCGGCCTCCTCAATCGTGTTATCCCTGATAGTTGCGCTGGCTATTTCTTTGAGTTCATGATTTATTGCCGTTGCAACCGCTCTATTTCTGTTATGTTGTCTAGTTCTTCCGTATGCAGCCGCATGCGTGTACGTAATGTTTTCTTTGTTGGCTAGGTTCTGTTGCACATACTGTGCCCTAGCCTCCCGTCGCTCTTTGTGCAGGTTCGGATCCATATTTTTGGGAATTGGTGCTACCCTAATTGTTTGCCGCAGTTCATCAGGTATTCGTTTTGATATTTTTATCTCTGACAGCGCACCCTCGTAGCCGCATCGTTTGAGCAGCTCTGTCCCTGTTTTGGTCTTTTTTAGCCTCTGGATCTGAGCTACAAGTTGGGCCTCCCTTAATTCCTCAAAAGTGTTAAGCAGGCCTAGAGCCATTACCTTCTCCGTGGAGGTTGATTGCGGTAGGTGTAGTGCTGTTTTGTATGCGCCTCTAAGTGTCGTGTCCGCTAGCTTTATTTCTGCTTTGTTCCAGTTGTAGTACGGTATGCTGTATGTAATTCGGCTAACCACTAGGCTCTTTACAAGCTTAAGCGTGTCGCTCTCCCGCATGCCGTGTGTTTTCCTAGAGACCCTGGTTATCATGCGGGCGACCTGTGTCACCGAGTTCTGTATTAGTCTGAGCGCTTGCGCGCACCTTTGGTTGGACTGAATCCACATTCCTAATATTCTGATGGTTGTTCTTTCCGGTATGAGTTGCCCTTCTAGATAACCATTTAGTTTTAGCTCTTTTGTTTCCGGTGCGGATAGGTTGAGTTTACCTCGCCGGACCCTTAGTAGTTCTGATTTTTTCGTCGAGCAAGTCAAGCCCCTGTCTCTAACATAATTTTCTACGCACGTTGCGGCAGCCTGCAGTTTCGCTTCCTTTTCACTGAGTGAGCCCTCCGTGACCCACACAGTGATGTCGTCCGCATACATTGCATGCCTTATGCCTTGTATGGTTTCTAGCTGTCTAGCCAGCTTAACCATTGCTATGTTAAAGAGTATAGGTGAAATCACTGACCCTTGCGGCGTTTCCTTATTGGGTGTTTGAAAGCTCTTGGACCTGATTTCCCCGAGCCCTAATGTAGCCGTTCTATTTGAGAGGAAAGGGGAAAAGAAGAAGACGAAAACCTAGTGGGTGGATACGTGTCTGCTTCTAGGTCTGTGTTTTCGCTTTTCGCTGTCTTCTCGTGTGTGGCGTGGGTCGGACAGTGCCCTCCGTGCGACCGAATGCTGACGACGCCCCTACGGAGAAATTCCCGGCACGGCGGGCGCATTCTCAAGTGAGAAAACCCAACCGGAACCCTCAGGGGCAAGCTAGGCTTAGCTCGGCGCTGCCGAGAGAGGCCGCGCTACGCGTCTGCATGGATTCTGCGTTGTCGACGACGGCTACGCGGATGCCCGCTGTGTTGCCACCTGACGCAGCCTCCACGTCCACGCAATCGTCAGCGCCTCTAGGCCTCCAGCCTGCGCCGTCTTCCGATGCTACGACTTTGGCCTGTGACATGGACTGCTCTACCGCCTCCGTGCCCGTGGCACTCCTTCAGGAAACTGTGCCCGTCGCGCCAGTTCAGTATTCCCACCAAGGGCCGTCACCAGCGTCTGAGCCTCCTCCACAGATGCCTCCCGTGAGTCAAGGCTCTCTTCCGCCTGCTGCGAACTCGTTCCGCGTTACCATCAAGCCTACATTGCGCTTTGATATGACTGCCATCCCTGCCCGGAATGTTCAAGCCACAATTGACCATGCCCTTGGCTCTTCGAACTACTGCGGGTTTGTCGTCCATCGCCCATCGAACACCATCACGGTAAACTTGTCATCCTTGATGGACGCCCAGAAACTTTGCGCAGTTACGCGGATCCCCCTGGATGACAGCAAGCATGTCCCGGTGCAAATATATTTTGCATCTGGTCCTGACACACTCCGCTGCATGGTTTATCATGTCGACAGCACGAGCCCTCCCGAGGAGGTGCACGCAAATATTCGCTGCTCAACTCATGTTGTACTGCAAGCACGGCCTATGGGTCGCCGGGGCTCATACCTGCTCATCCTGCAAGGCCCGTTGACTCTCCCGAAGTACCTTACCTACTACGGTGCGATCGTCAAACCACAGCCCTTCCGACCTCGTCGTATTTTTTGCTATCACTGCCACAAAGAAGGACATATGCAAAATACCTGCCCTAATCCAGCAGCTGTGGCCGACATGAATGAACCAACAGCTCATTGTGCCCTGTGCAAATCGCGGGACCATGACATTCGCTCCCCCGCTTGTCCAAAGAAGAAGCAAGCGAAGAAGTTTCACAAGTCGCCTGCAAAAATGGATGTTCCTACAAGTAATCGCTTTGCAGCTCTCGCATGTGACGACAACGACTTCCCTGAACTTCCTTTATCTGAGCCTGCTGCTCACCATATGTCTCCTCGCCAGCGTACATATGCACAAGCGGCTCACCTTCCCGGATCAAATGGTACGCCCAAACGGCCAGTGCATCCATCACATGTGGATACTACAGATGAAGACACAGCTTTAGACAATGCAATCGCGGAGGCTCGCCGCCGACTAGACGAACTCACCCAGCGCCGGGAACAGCGTCGTTCTCAATCCTCTCGAAGAATTCTCATAACTCGGGAGCAATCATCAGAGGAATCACCTAGGGTAAGCACTGGCCCACAATCAGGTGCCGACCACCTGTTAGCCGTGACTACCCCGACAGTGGACAAGATATTAGCGCTGATGAAGCAGGTGACATCCCTCATCGTGGAAGCTCTTCGGCCTCGTCATGGATAGCGTATCATCATCGGTGGTGGTGCAGTGGAACTGTCGCGGTTTCGCTAATAAGGCCTCTGAAGTGAACATCCGCCTTCGCGACGGAAAGCTGAGGGCATGGGCGTTCCTACTGCAAGAGCATAATGCACTCCCACGCCTTTCAGGTTTCTGCGCATACCATTCACCATCTATCCCTGATCGCCGTTGCACCGCCTCCTCCCTCAGCCCAGGTAAATCTGCAATTTATATTCACAGTTCAGTTCCGCACACACCGCTCGACCTTTCACGGTGGTGCAACACACGTCAAGAGGTTGTCGCCCTTCTCGTAAAACCTGCACGCACACCCCTTATTCTAGTTTCTTTTTATAGTCGTCCTGGCTCCGCATCTCCCAATCTGGGATGGGTTCGTTTTATACGTTCTACCAACTCGGGTATCCCTATTCTAGTTGGCGGTGACTTCAACGGCGCACACACTGCGTGGGGTTACCCATCGGATTCCTCAAGGGGTTCACACATCCAAGGGAGCTTTTCAGATCATTCCTTTCAACTTTTAAACCACCCGAATACTTCTACCCGCCCACGAGGTGGCCCGTATTCACCTGATTTGACTTGGTGGTTAGGCCCCGGTAACCCTCGTTGGGCTGTTGATTCTGATACTTGGGGTAGCGATCACAGCCCTATTTTTATCTCCCTCACGCCTACGCGTCTACGGAAAATACGCCGCACTGTACGCATAACATCATGGGATTCTGTACGCGCAGACAATCATTTATCTACATTCAACCCCTCTTCAGCATTGTCTACTCTATCTGATGTTCTCGCTACTCACACTATTACCACTACTGTAAATGAAGATGACCCAAACCCGGACATACATCTCTTGAATCTGTGGGCTCTTCGTCGCCAGGCGGATCTTTACGCTACTCGTCACCCCGATGACCCTTCGGCTCTTCCTACTCTTCACCGCGCTACCGCACGGGCGCGGCGCTATGCAAAGCGGCTAGGCAGGCAACGCTGGGCTGCATGGTGTGCCCGCCTGTCCTCTACGCAGGGCAATCGACATCTTTGGAGAGTGTTTCACGCCATGGAGCGCCCTTCTCAGGTTGCAGATTACACAGAGAGCATTCGCCTCGCGCTAAATGTGGATGAGGACACATTTGCACAACAAGCGGCCCGTCAATTTTTTCCAAACCATGACTGCACCGCTACGTCTCCACCTGACTTATCAGTAACAGAGCCCCCCGATGGGATTACTTCTGACCTCACCATGGCAGAGCTGCTGGCCTCCATTGACCGTTTAAAAACTACTACTACTCCCGGGCACGACGGCATACCTAACTCCTTATTCCGTAACTTGGAAGGGAGGGCTTTGGAAACCCTACTTGATACTTTTAACGAAGTGTGGCTTTCTGGCGTCATGCCGGGAGACTGGAAGCATTCTATTGTGGTTCCAATCCCCAAGTCAGGTCAGCCTCCAGTATCTCTCTCGGCCCTTCGTCCAATTTCCCTTACCCCTACCATCTGCAAGCTTTATGAAAACATTCTAGCCGCACGCTTATCATGGTGGCTGGAATCCCATGATTGTTACCCAGATTCCCAAATTGGTTTCCGCCCACATATTGGAACGGAGGACGGCCTTGCTACTTTGGCTGCTGACGTGCTTGACCACTCTCCACAGAGTCACCTTGTACGAACCGTAATCGCTACAGACATAACAAAGGCATATGATAACATCCTTCACTCTGCCATTCTTGCCTCCCTTCAAACTCTTGGTCTCCCTCACCGGTTCCTCCTCTCCATTCACGCCTTTTTAGCAAATCGAACCTTCAGCGTGCGTGTCCACGGAAAGCCCTTTGGTAATTTCACTTCCAATAGAGGAGTGCCGCAGGGCTCCGTTCTCGCCCCCACATTATTTAATGTGGCTTTAATTCCTCTGGTTCGAGCCCTAGAGACCATCCCATCTATCCGCGTGCTTGCATATGCCGATGATATCACCTTGTGGTGCTGTCATCCAGATGCGTCTATTCATCAGTCGGTCCTTCAACACGCGCTGGATGTATTGACATCTCGCCTCCCACCTTTGGGTCTAACACTCTCTCCTACTAAATCATGTTTCATTCGAATTGGAAATAAAGCCGCCTTACGGAAAGCTCCCCCTTTAAATTTTACGGTACATAATTCTCTGATTCCTCAGGTAGAAACTGTTCGTATTCTTGGTCTTCTCCTCCATACATCTGGGACTGGCACCCCGTGGCTGACAGCCACCCGTAAATCGGCTCACGCTACTCTAGGTCTGATTCGTCGCATAGCTATGCGCTCTGGTGGCGCACGTGCTCATACGGCCCGCCAGCTTGTGCGCTCTATCCTTCAGCCACGGATAGTATATCAGGCTCAATTTCAACGTCTCACCCGCAGACAGTGGGACTCCCTTGAAGCTATCAATCGTGAGGCTATGCGCGTCATAACATATCTGCCTCGTTTAACACCCATACCTGTGCTACAGGAGTTCGCCCAACTTAATACACTCAGTGAGATCATCGACCAACGGGTGGCAAATAGAGCTCGAAAACAGTCTCTCAAACTTCATCGTTTAAAGACACTTCCACCGTGGTCCTATTGCCAGCTCACTGACAATCGCCCCACTGTTTCCCCGTCGGTATCAGCAGCGTATCTGCCTGAAGGGTGCATATTATACACGGATGCATCTCATTCTGCAGAGAGGGGAGTTACTGCTGTGTATAGTCCATCTCATCCGCATCTCAACTCTCGCGCGACGTATACTGCGGATACGTGCACTCCCCTGGCATTGGAACTTCAAGCCATTTACAATGCCATTGCTTCCCTTCCGCTCGTTCCAACATTCAATACAGTTCACATTTACACCGACTCCCGCGCCGCCCTTAAACAGCTGAAGGCTGTTCGACGAACGTTCCAGATTTCACAATCAATTCATGTGCTCTGCGCAAAGTATCCATGTCCTGTGCGCATACACTGGATTCGCGGCCATGCCCAGGATCCACATAACATTCAAGCGGATGCTATGACTCATCTTCATACATTAGACGATCCGCCACCTTCCCCTCTTCCCCCAGATCCGTTCCTGTCCCACGTTTCCGATTCCGAAGTTCTGCGCCAGCGAACACGCGCTCTAATTCCTCCGTGTTCGCACCCTCTCCCCCGTAGTCTTACTCGGCAGGAGGAGGTATCCGTGCGCCGGATTCGGGCAGGGGCGGCTCTGACACCATCTGTCCGTCATCGGTGGCGTGCCAAAGATCTGCCACTACCTGACAGGTGCCCTCACTGTGGCGCTGCACCAGACATATGTGATGTGCGGCACTTGTTGTGGACGTGCCCAGCGACGGCTGCTATCAGAAAACGGCTCCTCAGGGAGGTGGGCCTGCGGTGGAACCGCGAAAGTGACTTCGTGAAGTGGACAATGGACAACCGTTACATTAACAACCTCTGCGACTACCTCAGCGCAACGGTTCTTCACTCCTTCTTTTAACTTTCAATCCCGTGCATTCCTTCCCCCTTTCTTTTTTCAACTTATGCCTCATGGCACACTTCTCGAATAAAAAAAAAAAAATTTGAGAGGAAAGCTCTTACGTATCCGTAGACTCTTTTCCCGCAGTTCAAATCGTCCAGGCCTGTTAGTATGGCTTCGTGGCTAACGTTATCAGCAGATCCATTTATGTCTAGGGCCATGATTATGCGTTCGCCGCATCTGGATACGTTGGTTAATATTTCGTCCATGATCTGCAGCAGGACGTCTTGCGTGAACAGTTTTGCCCTAAATCCAAACGTGCTATGGGGGTATAGCTCGTTTTCCTCCACGTAATATTGCACCCGCCTGGTCATAATTCTTTCGTATAATTTCATCACAAGGCTGACATCTCAAGCTGGGCAGCTCTAAAAACCAGTCTGACAGAAGTCTTTGGCTGTCCCTCAGTGCGAAAGCTTCGCGCCGAGCAACGCTTGCGAAGTCGGACCCAGCAAATCGGTGAAAATTTCAGCAGTTATATAGAAGATGTCGTCGACCTCTGCAAGCGTGTCAACCCTCCTATGAGCGAGGCCGACAAGGTCAGACACATTATGCAAGGGATTGAGGATGATGCCTTCCAGATGCTCGTCGCCAAAGATCCCCAGACTGCCTCCGGTGTCATCGGCTACTGCCAAAGCTTCAATGAGCTGAGCAAACAGCGCCTTTCTACCCGGCAAGCAGGCTTTCAGGAGGCCGCACTTAGCAGCTTGGCTCTCACGGGAGACGGTGCTCTGGGCCAACAGTCGCTCCTCCAGAGCATCAAGCAGTTTGTACGTGAGGAAGTCGCATGCCAGCTATCTTTGTCTACCTGCCCGCCTACGCCTGCGCCGGCGCTCGATCCCAACCTACAGCATGTTATCGAGGAGCAGGTCGCTGAAGACCTGCCACCTCCTCCTCAGCCATCCCTGATCGCGGCTCCTCTGACGTACACCAATGACATGGTGCGGTCGCGGCCCTCACCTGCTGTCCGTGTCTACAGGCCACCTACCCGGCAGTTTGAACCCCAGCGACCTCCAACCCCACCTTACCGTCCGGTTGCCCGCCCCCGATCACAGCCGCAGCCCCTCAACGCCTGGCGCACACAAGACAATCGCCCTATTTGCTACGCCTGTGGCGTCGCTGGTCACGTTGGTCGTTTGTGTCGCAGTCGTGACCACTGTCCCTACGATTATAGGCGTGAGCCGACGTACGACCTTCCGCAGTCGTCCTCGCCTGCGTCACACTTGCCGCCTACGGATTCTTCTGCTCCTAGTTACCATCACCGCTCCCACCGCTCGCCGTCTCCTGGCCGCCGTTCCCGTACTCCGATGCTCCGCCGCCAACCCGCCGTACACGCGGAAAACTAACAGCTGCAGTTACGGAGACAAGAACTGTGTCACCAGCGACTCACTCAAGACCTGTTTCTGTGCCTGCCAATATTATTACTGCGTTCATTGAGGGAGTCGCCATCAAAGCACTCGTTAACACTTGCGCAGCCGTTTCCGTTCTCAGTCACGCCCTCTGTCGCAGACTCAAAAACGTGACGACGCCCCTTCCTGCCGTTTCTCTC
Organism: Amblyomma americanum; assembly: GCF_052857255.1. Taxonomy (NCBI): domain Eukaryota; kingdom Metazoa; phylum Arthropoda; class Arachnida; order Ixodida; family Ixodidae; genus Amblyomma; species Amblyomma americanum. Next base: position 57,628,164 of record NC_135498.1, on the reverse strand, counting down.
CGCACCGCCAGCGCTCAGGGCATTCGGCCGTTAGCCGCCTGCACCGCCCGCCTGCTCATCTAGAACGTTCCATACACAGTCGACTTCATCGTCCTCGCCCGCTCCTGTCACGACGTTATCCTTGGTTGAGACTCCCTCTCCTCACATCACGCTGTTATTGAGTACGCGCGTGCTCAGCTTGACTTGTCGCCCTAGAGTGGCGCTCCCTTAGACGTACCCGGTGCTGCTGCCGCTACTGTGGTCGTCTCAGAGGACACATACGTTCCGCCTTGCTCTTCAGTTCTGGTGCTTCTTCTTGTGCTGCTCTCTCAGATGCAACTGTCACTTATACCCCTTCTTTACGATGCGGTGACAAGAAGTCTGTTTTGCTGCCTCATGCCGTGCTGACAATTGTTCGTGGCTCTAGCGCTGTTTATGTGACCAACCATTTCTCCTGCCCTACCACTTTACTCCGTGGCCAATCGCTTAGTAGTGCTGCATTTCTCGATCCCGCCTCAGCATACCCCCTCGTCGATAGCACGGCCGGCATTCACGTCAGTGCCATTACGCCTGTTTCCATCACCAGTCAGTCTTCTGTCGATAATTTTCACCGTTCTTTCGACGCCGCCCCGACGTCTACCCAAGGAGACCAGCTTGTCGCCGTTCTGAACCGTTTCCAAGCTTCGTTTGACTACCAGAAACCTTCCTTGGAGTGCATCACCACCGTAACCCACTGCATTGACACTGGAACCCATGCCCCTTTGCGCCAAAGTCCGTACCGCGTGTCAGCCGCTGAGCGCCGCCTCATTGACGAGCAGGTGACCGACATGCTCAAGCGCCAAGCGATACAGCCGTCGCACAGCCCTTGGGCATCGCCAGTGGTCCAGGTCAAGAAAAAAGACGGTTCGATCCGGTTCTGCGTGGACTACCGGCATCTGAACAAAATTACACTCAAGGACGTTTACCCTCTCCCCCGTATCGACGATGGCCTCGACTGCCTGCAGGGCGCTGAGTTCTTTTCTTCATTGGACTTGCGTTCCGGTTACTGGCAGGTGCCGATGGCGGAGGTCGATCGCCCCAAAAACTGCATTCGTCACACCCGGCGGGCTCTATGAATTTAATGTCATGCCTTCGGCATCTGCAATGCACCCGCCAGATTCGAGCGCATGATGGACAACATATTCCAAAGGCTCAAATGGCACACATGCCTTTCTTATCTAGACGACGTTGTGATCTTTTCCCCGGACTTTTCTTTCCACCTCCAGCGTCTTGAGACTGTTCTTCGCTGCCTGGCCAACGCTGGCCTCCAACTCAAATTTAAAAAGTGCCGCTTCGCAGCTCGGCAGCTCAATATCCTCGGACATGTCATGTCGAAGGATGGCATTCTCCCGGACCCGGCCAAGTTACGAGCTGTGGCCGAATTTCCGAAGCCCACTTCTGTAAAAGATCTCCGCAGATTCGTCGGCCTCTTCTCCTACTTCCGCCGATTTGTCCGCAATTCGCCCCTATCATCGACCCCCTGACCAAGCTCCTTTCAAGCCACGACCTTTCGGCCTGGTCGCTAATCTGTGATGAAGCGCTTGCGACACTCCGTCGCCTCCTGACCACTCCACCAATTCTGCGTCACTTCGACCCTTGTTCTCCGACAGAACTCCACACCGATACCAGCGGCATCGGCCTCGGTGCAGTACTCGCTCAGCGCAAGCAAGGCGTTCACGAACACGTTGTCGCTTACGCTAGCCGGACACTCACAAAAGCTGAAGCCAATTATTCTGTCACCGAGAAGGAGTGTTTAGCTATCCTTAAGGCGATCGTCAAGTTTCGCCCCTACCTGTACGGGAGCCCTATTGCTGTTGTCACCGATCACCGCGCCCTCTGCTGGCTGTCCTCTTTGAAAGATCCCTCTGGTCGACTGGTGCGCTGGGCTTTGTGACTCTAAGAGTACGACATTCGCGTTCTGTATCGTTCCGGGCCGTAAACATGCCGATGCTGATAACCTGTCACGTTCCCCTGTACCGTCTGAGGCAGTGTCTTGTATATCCGCCCTGCCTTCTACGACGTTTGAGTCCGCTGATATGGCTTCCGAGCAATGCAAACTCCCAAGGATCATTTGCCTCATAGATCTCTTATCTGGCCAATCGTCTCGACCTCCTTCCCGTGTTCTCCGTCGTCAGTCCCACCATTTCGCCATCTGAGACGAGCTTCTTTACCGCCGCAACTACCTCCCGGATGGTCGCAAGTGGCTTCTCGTCACTCCCACGCATCTGCGTTTTTTTCATTTGCTCTTTCTACCACGATGGTCAACAGCGTGCCCAAGCCGGATTCTTGAAGACCTTAACCCGTCTACAACAGCGGTATTACTAGCCTGGGATGGCCCGTTATGTCCAGTTCGTTCAGTCCTGCACCGCATGTCAGCGTCGAAAACATCCACCTCGCCGACCCGCCGCTCCTATGAAACCGCTGCCTTGCCCAGCGCAGCCCTTCGAGCGTGTTGGCACCGACCTCTACGGCCCTCGTCTCAGCACATCAACCGGGAACCGCTGGATCATCGTTGCCATGGACCACCTTACACGCTACGCGGAAACGTCGCCTTTACCATCCGCTACAGCCCACGACATTGCATCCTTCATTCTCCATTGCATCATTCTTAGCCATGGTGCCCCCAACGAGCTGCTCAGTGATGCAAGTCGTGCCTTCCTCTCCGAAGTTCCAGAAGCTCTCCTTCAGGAATGCAACATCGTGCACCGCACCAGCTTCGCCTACCATCCCCAGACAAATGGCATGGTTGAGGGCGTTAACCGCACTCTCGACGACATGCTGGCCAAGAATGTTGCTTCCGACCATTGTAACTGGGACCGCGTTCTCCCTTTTGTCACATATGCTTATAACTCCGCTTCTCAAGCCACGACCGGATTCTCTCCTTACTTCCTCCTGTACGACCGTGAGCCTTCTTGCACAATGGACACGATTCTGCCTTACCGCCCAGATGCTTCCGAATTTACAACTCATTCTCAATCCGCCACTTATGCCGAAGAATGCCGACAGCTTGACAGCGGTCCTTCACTTCTCACGCCCAGCAGCAACAGAAAAGCACGCGTGATCCCTCTGCACTTCCTTCCGCTTACCTTCCTGACTTTTTGGTCTGGCTCTGGGTACCCTCCTCAGGTCCTGACCTTTCCTTCAATGTTAGCAAGTACCAGAGACCCTACCGTATTCTTCAGCAGACATCCCCATCAATTAACTTTCGAACACCTTACGCCATCCCCTGATCATCGTCGCCGAGGCCGCGCCATTGTCCACACGACCCGCCTCAAACCATACTACGACCCCTCCGTCGTCACATCGCCCTAGGCCGCCAGGATGGCCCCCTTTCGCCCGAGGGGAATGTAAGACTGGCCTTCGGCTTTGGAATCTTCAGAGGCTGGCGCTTAACGCAGAAGACGTTGAGAAGCGCCGAATGCTCCGAAGCTCGAGCGCCGAACGCTCCGTCCCTAGTGCGTGCTCTTACTGACGGCTCCCGCAGGTATTGCTGCGGGAAAGAATATATTTACAGCTATGTACACCAGAGAAGGAACAAGTACGATCGGCACTCAGAACACAGTCAGAACTTCGTTGTCGTCTTCATCTTCGTCCACCCGTTCACTCGCTCAGTCTCGTCGTCGTCTTCCCGCTTCAGGACCCCCGGCTGATGAGACGCCATCTTGGCGTTAGAGTGGCGACGGATGGACGTCGTGATAAGGTTTTAGGCCGCAGAAATGGACGACGTCGGTGGAGGGGCCGGAGGACGATGGCGAGCACGCAACGGGTGCAATTTCATAGTTCACGTGACACGGCGCACCACACGGCAAGGGCCCCGGTAGTGAGAAAGGAGCTTCTCGGAGAGACCGACGCTGCGTGACGGCGTCCAGAGAAGGACGAGTGATCCGGGTTCATATTCGACCGCCCGGTGATGGCGGTCGTAGGAGGACTTCTGGGAAGCTTTTGAGGCACGGAGCCGAATACGGGCTATTTGGCGCGCCAGCGAGGCCTGGGCGATGGCGTCCTGAGCGTAAGCAGTGGTGGTGACTGAAGAAGACGGCATGAGTGTGTCCAAAGGCAAGATGGGGTGCCGACCAAACAAAAGGTAGAAAGGGGAATAGCCGGTTGTGTCATGCCGTGAATAATTATACGCAAAAGTCACATAGGGCAAGGCAGCGTCCCAATCTCGGTAGTCTGGCGAGACGTACATTGCTAACATGTCGGTGAGCGTGCGGTTGAACCGTTCCGTAAGCCCATTGGTTTGTTGATGGTAAGCTGTCGCGAGCTGGTGCTGCGTGGCACACGAACGAAGAATGTCATTAATCACTCGGGACATAAAATAACGACCACGGTCTGTGAGCAGTTGACGAGGGGCGCCATGGTGAAGAATGACGTTTTGGAGACGAAAATCGGCGACATCGGCAGCGCAGCTGGTGGGCAAAGCACGCGTGTTGGCGTACCGAGTCATATGATCAGTTGCGACAGCGATACACTTGTTGCCGGAGAAGGACGTGGGAAAAGGGCCGAGAAGGTCGAGGCCAACAGGAGACCGGCAGGCAAAGTGGAGGGCCTTTTCTGACGTTGACACAGGTCGCAAGCGGCAACGTAACGCTTCACGAAACGATACAGGCCAGGCCAAAAGAGGCGGTGCCGCACTCGAGCGTACGTGCGGGACACGCCAAGGTGGCCGGCTGTCGGCACATCGTGCAATTCTTCAAGGACAGAAGAGCGTAGATGTTGGGGTATGACGAGCAGCAATGGAGGACTATCGGAGCGTAGATTGCGGCGATATAAAATGCCAGTCTGGGGCACACAAAGTTGCAGAGACGGAGATCGGTTTGCAGAGCGGAGGCCATCAAAGATAGGGCGTAAACATGAGTCGTGGCGCTGTTCGTTGGCGATATCGGTGAAAGCAGTGATAGCTAAGAGGCAGGGCAGGGTCTCAGCGTCTTCTAGGTCAGGTGGCTCCACAGGGTACCGGGATAAACAGTCAGCGTCCTGTTGGCGACGACCGGACTTATACACTACAGGGTACGAATATTCTTGGAGGCGCAAAGCCCAGCGACCAAGGCGACCGGTGGGATCTTTTAGTGAAGACAGCCAACAGAGAGCGTGGTGATCAGTGACAACAGCGAATGAGCGGCCGAACAGGTACGGGCGGAATTTAGCTACAGCCCAGACAAGGGCGAGACACTCGCGCTCAGTAATGGAGTAATTTTGCTCTGTGGCGGAAAGTAGGCGGCTGGCATAAGCGATGACGCTATCTTGTCCCTGTTGACGTTGGGCTAGCACGGCACCCATCCCATATCCGGAGGCGTCGGTGCGAACCTCTGTGGGAGACGACAGGTCAAAATGGGTTAAGATGGGCGGAGAGGTTAGCAATTGAACGAGGGAGGAAAATGAGTGCTCTTTGCTCTTGAGCAGGGCCCCAGTTAAAGGGGGTGTCGTTCTTAAGAAGGTCGGTGAGGGGGCGAGCGATGCCGGCGAAATCTGATAAAACAGCGAAAATACGAGCACAATCCGACAAAGCTGTGCACATCTTTCGACGACGTAGGAAGAGGAAAGTCCTTGACGGCTTGAATTCTGTCTGGGTCTGGGCGGGCACCAGCAGCATCAACCAGGTGTCCGAGAAAAGTGAGTTGGCGGCGACCGAATTTGCATTTCGATGAGTTCAGCATGAGTCCGGCGTTACGGAACACTGTCAGAATACTGGAGAGGCGTTCGAGGAGCGTGGCAAAAGTAGGCGAGAAAACCACAACATCGTCAAGGTAGCAGAGGCAGGTCGACCACTTAAAGCCGCGAATAAGGGAGTTCATAATTTGTTCAAAGGTAGTCGGCGCGCTACAGAGTTCGAATGGCATGACTTCAAATTGGTATAAGCCATCAGGCGTCACGAAGGCGGCCTTTCGCGGTCTTTTTCATCAACGGCAATTTGCCAGTACCCCGATCGAAGACCAATTGAAGAGAAATATTTGGCGCCGTGGAGGCAATCTAATGCATCATCGATCCTTGGGAGAGGATATACGTCCATTTTTGTGATTCGGTTTAGGTGCCGGTAATCAACGCAGAAACGCCAGCTGCCGTCCTTCTTTTCTACCAGGACAACTGGTGAAGCCCAAGGGCTTGACGAGGGCTCGATGATGTCTTTTGCGAGCATCTCGTCCACCTCTTGATTGATGACGGTGCGTTCAGCGCTGGACACGTGGTACGGACGTCTGTGAATAGGAGCGGCATCACCAGTGTTTATGCGATGCGTCACTACAGAGGTACGAGCCAAAACATGGGCATAAACCTCGAAGATGTCGCGAAAAGATGAGAAAAGGCACCTAAGATCGTGAGAAAGCATCGGCGGTAGGTCAGAAGAGATCATGTCGACGTAGTCGTCCGTTGGTTTCTCGGTTGATGTGGCCGCAGGCAACAGGCATTGGTGAGTAGAAGGTAAGCAGGTGTCCACGACTGATATGACACATTCGGCAGCCGGGCAGAGCGTGGCGAGTGAGATGCCTTGCGGGAGCGGTTGGATAGACGAGCCGAAGTTCAGAACCGGAAGGTACGCTCGGTTGGACGACATTGTACAGACAGTGTGCGCAAGCGCAATACTTCACGAGAGGGTGACGTCAAGGTCCGGAGTGACTAGGTAGGGACCATCAAAGACAGGAGGAACAGATGAGAAAGAAATGTAAGTGGCGGCTTTAGGCGTTAGACGGACGAAGTCGACAGCACAAAGGCGAGGTACAACTGGGGACGGTGACTCAGCAGAAAGGGGAACGTCAAACTGGGCAACACTGGTGGCGCAGTTGATGAGGGCTAAATGCTCAGACAGGAAGTCGAGGCCAAGAATGACGTCATGAGGGCACTGGCACAGAACAGAGAATATAACGGATGTATGGCGGCCGGAAATGGTCACACGGGCTGTGCATAGCCGAACCACAGGAGGCGTTCCGCAGTCGCCAACGCGAAGAACGGCTGCTGGTGCAGGGATCAGTACTTTTCTGAGGCGGCGTCGAAGAGTTGAACTCATGACGGACACGTGCGCGCCCGTATCGATCAGGGCTCTCACAGGGACTCCATCGACATGGATAGCGAGCAAATTTTGGTGTGCGCAGAGGGCTAAGCGAGGATTTTGGGACTGGGGCTGTACTGCAGCATCACCTCCAGACACTGCAGTGTCTAGTTTTCCGATTGCGAGCGTACGTAGGAGCCAGGAGAGGAGCGACGGCGTAGGGGCGAACGAGACTGCCGACGCAGGGGGACGGGGAGCTGCTGGGGCGGGAAATCTGGCCGTTGACTGTAGCACTCTGCCGGGCTGGAGGGGGCGTGAAGTGTCTGGGCTGTTCGTCGTTGCGGTGAGAGCTGAGAGGATTGTATGCGCTACGACGGGACCAATAATTGCGACAGTGACGGGAGATGTGGCCAATACGGTGGCAGAGGAAACAAATGGGCCTGTCGTCGGGTGTCCTCCAGTCGTTAGGGTTACGTCGACGTGGAGCGAAGTAGGAAGGTCGGTCAGGAGCAATCGCAGTGATGTCGGGTGGGGATGAAGGACGTACGGGGCTGACGGGTTGGAGGCCAAGATTTGCAAGCTCTTGACGGATGACGTCTTGCACGATAGAGATGGTGGGCAAGTGGTGGTCGCCATCACGTAGGTGCAGGGAGGCAGGGGACATGCCTTCGAGTTCGCGTCGAATGATGCGGGTCATATTTTCTGGAGGCGCAGGAGTTTGCCGGTGCAGCAGGTCTTCACATGAGGAAGTGGCAGCCGTGTTGGGGAGGCGTGTGTACGTTGGCTAATGCGCCTGCTTTTAGCTTCCTCGAAGCGGCGACATTCCTTAATAATGTCGTCGACTGTAGTGAAATTCTTGTAGAAGAGCAGGTTGAAGGCATCGTCGGCGATCCCCTTCAACACGTGACCCACTTTGTCAGATTCGGGCATGTTATTGTCAACTTTGTTGCAGAGGGCCAAAACGTCCTGACTGTACGAAACATAGGATTCCATAGAAGTTTGAGTTCGGAATGCAAGGTCCCTCTTAGCGGCGAGTGTTCGGCCGAGTGGCCGTCCAAACAGGTCGCGCAGTTTCTGCTTTCAGACGTCCCAGCTGGTCAAGTCATCTTCGTGTGTCTCGTACCAGACTCGGGCGGTGTCTTTTAGGGAGAAAATGACTTTGGCGAGCATAAGGGTTGGATCCCAGCGGTTGTATGTACTCACGCGTTCATACATCTGGATCCAGTCGTCCACGTCAACGTTGTCGGTGCCAGAAAATGGCCCAGGGTCACGAGGAGCAGAAAGAACGAGTGATATGGCATGGCCGATGGTGATGTTTGCTGGCAGGCGCACCTCCATCAAATATGTTGCGGGAAAGAATATATTTACAGCTATGTACACCAGCGAAGGAACAGCTACGAGCGGCACTCAGAACACAGTCAGAACTTCGTTGTCGCCTTCGTCTTCGTCCACCCGTTCACTCGCTCAGTCTCGTCGTCGTCTTCCCGATATATATATATATATATATATATATATATATATATATATATATATATATACAGCATGCACTCAACCAAGCCATTCGATCCTCGGCTAGAGGACATAGAGGGCATGGTACTTGCCGCAGCGGTCGCGACATGTGCCACAATCTTCCCGAAAGACAATAATTCAGTCAAGACTTGATAATTCATTCATTGCAAAAATTTTACACAAATCTCACTAAACAAGCCCCGTGTCCCGCTGTGGCCGCCTCCTGTGGTAGCCCAGAACGCGGGTGCAAGAGATTGTGCCGAAGCGCTATCAAAATCGCGGTACCCAGCGTATTCTTGTTCTGGTATCTAGAACAGAACATCCCATAGTGTGGTCAGCTGCAACACAGGGGAACTCGAGTCGACAAGATGATCCTGCCCTGCAGACCCCTTGAGTCATTCCGATGGTGCGACCGAACTGCCGCTGATACTCGCTTACAAAGTAATATGTGATGATTTTTTTTTACTATTCGCAAAAGGGTTTATTGTCGGAGTGTTTGAACAAAACCAAAGACGAAAGGCTTTCAATAGATACTCATGTTAAGCACAGGAGGCCGGCACCCCGTAATTCACGTTCGTATGCTCGCCAGGAGTATACAGGACATGACCAGCTTGGCGCCGTTCACTTTTGTCTATGGGAGAGAAATATAGATAAAGCTATGCTCTAGATTCCAGGCGATAACCAGCCGTCCTCTGTTGCAATCAATATTAAGGAGGTGCGTCAACTAGCACGTTTCATCTTCGGAAGGCAAGAGGACAAATTTATGGCAGGCTAAAGTTTTCACACAAAAAATTTTCTAAAATCCCAACGACTCTGCTTGGGTGCTTAAATTGCGGAATAAATCGCGAAAATTACTTATGGCAAACGCTGCGGATTTATTCTTTTTCTTTGCATGTAAAAAACGCGGTCAATAATGAGCAATAAGGTTTGAGAGAAATTTTTCCTGGTTTTATACGTATTGTAACGCACTCTGCACGTACTGAGGCGTCTATTTAGAACATTCGCTGATAGAGACGGAGAGCTCAACATGACCATTTCGACCACCTTCTTGCAGCTCTACGCTCCTATTCTCCTCCACTTCGTGGTCAATACAAAGCACGTGAAAATATAGTATCATACCCTTAAATAACTGCTGTTAAGAAGCAGTTTCCTATAGACAAGCGTCATGCCGTAACGTCAAGGAGAAGCGGCGGCGCTGGCGTCAGCAGTGACTTTCATTCTGTTGGCAACAAGCAGCGTCCACATTGAGTGCGCCACGTTTGCGTGCTTTTGAGCATAATTCACGGCGTGACAATAAATTGTGGTGCAGTTGGTCGAGCCGCAATGTAGAAGAAAGGAAGCCGCATAAGTTTCCAAAAGTTTATTGTAGTCACATAGACGCGAAAGCGACGGTCAGGGGTCGAGGAGCAAGACGAGTTGGGTTACGGATCGGCTTCACGGCTACCATTGCGTCTCTGCATTTAAATCTAATGAGTTGGTTCGCATCTCTTGATCCCCATCGCCGCTCTTCGATCGGGTAGCGAACAGTGGAACAATCCAGTAACGCCTGTAACTCTATCGTTCTCATTCTGTCGTGCTCTCAGCATAAGTTTAGGCCCGATATTCAGTGTGCTTGAGGTCGTAGGTTGAATGCAGGGGGCCATTTTCAGATGCTGATCACCCGGACAACGTCTCGCGCATCACTTCGCACAAAAAAAGAAAGAAAAAAGAACTGCTGCCAGTCGCCTTCAGCGTACACAGCGTGCCGCTAAGTGCGCTACGTTTGAAGCAGCATCGGACTCGGGTAGTAGCCTGCACGGCGCGTAGTTTTTTCTGTTTTTATTTTGGCGACCTTAAACAAGGGTGTCGTTTCAACACCTGTCCAGCGACGCTAGTGCCTCGACAAAGTCACGCAGTGTTATTTCCCAGATTATTTGAATTTCCAACTGTCGGTCTATCACAGGCTGCCGAACACAGCAAATGCCATGTCCACGTAAAAAACCACTCCGATTAAGCGGAATACGCAGAAATGAATGTAAATTCTAAAATAAAAAGCAAAATGATTGATTTACATAGCTTAGCAGAGTGGGCGTAAATTTCGCTTGGAGCTCGAGGAAAACGCCTATACATGTGCTTGTGCATCTGTCGGATCACATTTGCCTTTTTTATTTCTGACACTGAAAGCGCTCGAAAAGACAATGACGACAGAATAAGAGAGACATGCGAGAGAGAGGCATGCATTCTGTCATCCTTGTGTTTTTGAGCGCATTCACTGTCAGAATGAAGAACAATCTCGCCCACTCACTTCCATTATTCAATTAGCATTATTTAAAGCAAGTATATGACTTACATAAGTGTTAAGTAATTTCCAAGGTTTTGTCTGGTTTATGCAGGTTTAACGTCCCAAAGCTACTCAGGCTATGAGGGACGCCGCTGTTAAAGGCTCCGGAAATCTCGACCACCTAGGGGTAAAGTTCTTTAACCCGCACTGACATCGCACAGTGCACGGGCCTCTAGAATTCCGCCTCCATCGAAATTAGACCGCCGCGGCCGGGATCGAACCCGCGCCTATCAGGTCAGCATCCGAGCGCCATAACCACTGAGCCACCGCGGCGGCTAAGTTCCAACGTCTCCGAAGTTGCGCGGCTCAGCGAAAACAGGAAGCACATCACAAGGTTCGATATGTGGAAAAGCTACTTCACGTCGCGCATCACGTCGTCCACTCTTGCACTAGCAATCAGATATGCTACATCGGCCCAGAACTTGAGATCGGTGGAAGATTAGTTCCTCCCCATACCTCGCACTTTCGCCCGCTGTAGCCGCTCTGTTACTTATCGGGAGCGGATAAGCATCCGATGCAGCGCTACGCCTGCTGATTCTGCCTCCGAACAGATAAAAAAGTGCAAACCTATTCTTCGAACATCAGCAAAAACATTTCTAACCAAAAGCTATAGGCATGCTTTGAAATATTCGCAGACACGATTTGGTTTCGAAGGCAGCATCGCTTGGCGCAGTGTGCGCATGCGGCGCTTTTGCCTCCGCTTTACGTCGCTGCCGATCGCAGCGCCACGTTTGTTTACAAACATGACGCTTGTCTATGTGACTTTTTTTCATCTTTGCTGCTTCGGCTATTTGCTGGCATTGGCAAGACGCAACCGGCGTTTGAGCTTAATTCTGCCAAACAAAACAAAAATACACCAAACAATGGCTGTTTTAATGCTTAGCTGCCTATTGAACTCACTGGTGCTCCACGTATAGGTACAAGGACCAACATTTTCGTTGGCCATTTTCAAAAGAGACGCGAGAACCAATCGAAAGAAACACTCCCTCCTTTGATACGAGGGATCACCAAAAGATTTCTTAGGGCCTTCAACGTCGTTTTTGAGCCTCCGCGGTGGCTGAGTGGTTATGGCGCTCGGCTGCTGGCCCGAAAGACGCGGGTTCGATCCCGGCCGCGGCGGTTGAATTTCAATGGAGGCAAAATTCTAGAGGCCCGTGTACTGTGCGATGTCAGTGCACGTTAAAGAACACCAGGTGGTCGAAATTTCCGGAGCCCTTCACTACGGCGTCCCTCATAGCCTCAATTGGTTTGGGACGTTAAACCCCTACAAAACCGAAACCAATCAACATCGTTCTTTTTGTTGTTCTTCGCATGCAAGGCTCAGTCTGATATAAAAGAAACTGTGGTAATATTTAAGGACTAAACATTTAGCATAACTCACTTTAATATTCCAAGTGAACTGACGCACAGAGTGAAATGTAGTTAGAAGCAGTAGATCATTGTCCAGATCCACGGCTTGATTTTTAAGCTCGACGCCTACGCGGTACAAGGCGACATAAAGTAGGGCGCTCCTAATCTGGCTTGCACTTACGTCTAGTCCAGAGCCAGATTTAAGTCTTGGTGAACGAGAACTAGATGGAAGCATGAGTAACGCATGCATAGATCTTCCTTTCTGGAGTTTTAAAGGGATGGACACAAAGTGACTGACCGTTCTTTTTTTTTTGTCGTTCAAAGGACCACGAATGTAGTGATCATGGAAATGAGCTCAAAACACCAGTGAGCAGCGTTAATAATTACGAGCAATTTTGCATCGATAGTTTGGGTCTCGGTCTACACCAGCGTGAAATGCACCTTTTCGGCACAGTCAGAATCATATTCATATTTATTAGCATGCCAAAAGAATAAAAGATATTCATATATAGCAGGAGGTCCCGAAGTGCGAAATTGTAATGAGACCTCCTTTACGAACGAATGACACTAGATGGCATACAGGCAACAACAGCAAAAGTAAAAGATAATATGGCGAAATGTAAATTATAACAACACATTAAAAAGATAGCATTTCGCACATTATACAAAATCTAGGAGACAACAAAAAAGCGACAAAAAAGAGAGAGCGAGGAGTGCTTTTAAACCCCTTCAGAGCAACTTAAAAACAAGAAACAGCAATAGAAGAGCAAAGGGAAATGTACAGCAAGTAATGCTAGAGATTATAATTAACACAGTTTTTTCTTTAATTCGCGAGCTTTTGATGATGTCATGTCTACTGGGAGTGTATTCCAGAATGAAAAAGATGAACACTGTGTTCACCGCAATTCGTACGAACCAGAGGTAAAATATTAATGTTTTTGAAGCAAATCTGGTGCCAACGGTATTGTCTGAAAAGCAGAAAGGTATCAGAGGGTAAATGATATGTTTAGATAAAATAACAAAGTTAAATGTAACATATCTCTGCAGTGATCGAATGACTTGGATTCGTGACGATGCTTTAGCTTACTGATACGAGCTTTAAGCCACTAACCTAACAGGTCGGGTTTGCATGGTTTATAAGGATTTACAGTGGCTTGCATATGTAGTCCCTCACACATAGCCCAATAACCAATTTTTGAGTGGATGGTTGCGAAATACAAAGTGAAGAGTGTTTGATGCTTAAACGCACCGCGCGCTCTCAAACGGATTTTTACAGAGTGCGAAATTTTCTTTTCAATATTGACTATATCAGGCATGAATTTAAGATTGCAGTCCAATTCAACATCTCAACAATTTTAGCTATGAGACTTGCAGGTACGGGATGATTACAAAAAGCGATTGAAGGAATCAATTTACGTGACCACTCCTGAGATGTGAACAAAATAAAGTTATTTTTTTATTCATTCGTATGCAGTTCTTTTTTATGGCACCAATCCAGTGGACACAATATGTCGTTATGGAGCTTATTAATTGAGACATATAAACATTTATCTCAGTTAATGATGGTTGCGTCTTCTGCATGAATGAATGAATGAGCTGTGTATTTAGAAATGAGTCTCAAGGCCGTTTGTTGGGGAATTGGGTTGTTAAGGAAGGAAAAGTCCTCTCCAAAAGTATGCAGTTTGAAGAAACGATAAAACTGGGGAGGTCGTTAACATCAATTAAAAACAAAAATGAGGACACTATGAATCATTATGGCATCTCAATATTAGTTACGATTGTTTTAGAATGAAGACTAGAAACTCTTACTATTTGGATCCTGTTCTTTTGGTAATTTTTAGAAATTTCATTGCAGGGCCACTTACTCATCTGGATTCATGTTGAGTATACAAGTTACAATGATCAATTTTGAAAAATTGATAGAGAATCGAGATCAAGTTTGATCTAGTAATCTTTGAGGGAACCAAACTGCGGTAGTGGTACCATGTTAAATTTTGAAAGGTATCTTGATACCCGTTTTTGAATTCACTATTCAGTTATTTTGCTAAAGAAGGGTAGTATTCGTACAGACTGGTAGACAATCTGTTATTAGCCAAGCGGCAGACGTGGACTACCATATTTCTGATAATGTCGGCATTGCCAGCAAGCACTGATTGATCTTGTGATCAACCTCTCAGTTCGGTCACATCACAATAATTGAGACAAATGCACCTTCCCATCACTCAATGGGGGCGGGAAGGCCCAGCGGCCCCCTGGAAAACATTAAAAACATATTAAATTTTGTTATAATCAACGCTGGCGACTGAAACTAGCAAAAAGGACTCCCTTTACGCCCATGAATAAATTACATCATTTGTTTGCGTTTGCAATTCTATGTCGGATCACCCTATAATCTTCATGAAAAAAAACAGTGAAAATTGGTTTGCTGTACGTCAGTCCGCTTTGCAGTCTTCCTTTCTTCGGTTATATCGCCGTGGTCTGGTTCTTTTTTCCCGTGTTTGCGCGTCTACGACATTTTATAGTTTAATGTCTCAAAGTGAACTCGAATGCCGATTTTTTCACATCATCTTGCACCATGCCTAAAATCAAACACTAGCTTGGAAACGTTTACGGCTACACTTAATAGAATTGTTGCTTTAATAAAAAGGAAAAAAATTGAATTTCCCTGTCGCGGCTCATGACTGATGGCATCTTTGGAATTCGAGACCTATGTCGCATTGGGCGCCACGACTGTAAGGGAGCAAAATGATGGTCATAACATTGGTCGTTTCAGTACGTGGATGTTTGAGGCCGACAAATGCATAATTAACAAAGATCTCTGCCCCCTGCTTCGCCAGAAACATCCTGGTCTTACGCAGGATCATTTCTAAGAAGCAGTGATAATGGAAACGTCATGCGTCAGCGAATAGAAAAATATATGACAAAGTGATTGATATTGCTAAACGAAAAAACTTTGCATTACCTCTGCAGGGCGCATTCGGAAAGTGAGGAATTTTTTTCACATCTACGCTGTCATACAGCACCGTTAGCCGCATCAGTAACAATTGATGCGGTTAACGGTGTTAAGTGACAATGCACAGGAGGCTAAAAAATAAAATAGTAACATTGAACTGCATACATGACGAACGCAGTGACGCAGCACAGGGGCGTTGCACTGGATGCTTTGCAGCATGGCGATCATGCTGATCATGAATGCAGTTCCGCAGAATGATAACACACCATTACGATGCTGAGCCATCCGAGAAATAAATATACTCCCTTCGCAATAACGAAGCCTCCCTCCGAACCAGCCCACTGAAGCTGGTATTTCAAAGCAACATCTGGCAGTATACTGATGTCATTGGCTAATGACTGAAAAAAATATTAAAACGACGGTAATCCGTTAAAAATATCATATTATATCGTCCTTCACGCACAAAGAAACTAACACTGAGATTTCGATGACATATATTTTGGAATTGTTTACTGAAAGACATTCTTCAGTAGCTTCATGTGAGCCCTTGTCCACTGAGCCATCAACAGCTTCTGACGGCATGAAATACGACTTCTTTTCAGTGCATTTCGTTGCGATCCACTGATCATGCATTTCCGCTCATCTTCGCTCACTTTCTACTCATTAGTTTGTAGTTCTGAACAGCACTTGTATTAATCAGGGTAATAGACACAAGATAGGCAATTGGCAAGCTCAACACGTGCCTGGAGCAGAATATAATGGACAGTTCGATAAAAACACTTATCATTGCTTGATGGCATAAACTCAGGCACTACTAGCCTTGCATGGTATTTACTCCTTCTTACGAATAATGAGAATTATTAAGCTAGCTGGCACGTCTTTTAGCCATCTTTCGTAAAAATTGTCTTGTTTTGCGTCAAGCAGAATTCACGGGACCAATTAGCGGAAAATCTTGAAACAAAAGTGTTTCATTGCGAAACTACATCCGCTGTCCCAGTTTTTTTCTTCCGCTTGAATAAATAGGAATGCAAAGCGCTCATTTCGGCTTCGTAAGCTCATGTAATTTCACTTAACGGCTTGTCACTCAGTAGTCCGTTGTTCAAGCAAAAGGTACATAAATATCTTGTCAGCGGTAGATAGCAAAATTTTAGCATAGCGCCATTGTTTACCGCTGCCGTATAGCACTGCTCTACACATAATCATCGTGATTTGCGCTACTTTTGGCCATATTAAAAATTATTCACTGCGGAATTATTATAGGTTTAAGTTGTTTTAGGCAAATTATTTTCTCTAAGATATACGTTGCACACCGACTCATAACAGCCAGTCTCGAGGAGTCGCTCTTTACACGTGTACGCACTACATCTACTCCATGAATGGCGGCTCTAAAAGTTACTAGATCTCGAGGCTAGATTAAGCGGCATGTGATTCCTTGGCATGTGCGCAGAGGATTGTTAGCTTAATAACAAAGAAAAAAAAGTGAATTTTCCTGTCACGGCTCATGACTGATGGCATCTTTGGAAATCGAGACCTATGTCGCTTTGGGCGCCACGATTCTATGCGAGGCAAAATGGTGGTCATATCATTTTTCGTTTCCGTACAACGATATTGGAGGCCGACAAATGCATATTTAACAAAGATCTCTGCCCCTGATTCGCAATCAATGGCCGGTGTTTTAAGCACCATCACTTCGCAGAAGCAGGGATAATTCAATCTCCCTGCATCAGTGAATAGAAAAATGACAGTGATTGATATAGCTTAGAGAAATAACCTAAGCCTTATCTCTCCACGGCGCATTGGAAGAGTCAGGAATTTTTTTGCACAGCTACGCTGCCATACAGCTCATTTAACCACATCTTCAGAAGAAATGTTTTGTTTTTCTTTAAGAGCAAATTCTTTTGATATATATCCCTTTGAATAAATAGGAATTGAAAGCGCTCATTTCGGCTTCGTAAATTCATGTAGTTCCATTTAACGGCCTGCAATTCTGTAGTCCATTGTTCAAGCGAATGGTACATAAACATCTTGTCAGCGGTAGTTTGCATAATTTTAGCATAGCGGTATTTTATACCGCTATGCTCAAAGGCTACGCGATGATTTCAGCGTTCGTTGGGCATACCTGATAACAAAAAAATGGCGGTGGTTTAGCTCTGGTTAAACCTGGGGCTAGATTACGCAACTGTGACAAATTCTTTCACAAATTAATGACAGTGACGTCAAAATGACGACACGATGAGACGTCACCAAGTGACGCAACGAGGATCAGCCAATTACAGCACGGCGGCGCCCCGATAGCATTCAAGAGACCGTCTGCTTATTTTTTTGTAAAAAGAAATAAGAAATAAGCAACGATGAAAATAATTAATATTTCATTTTGTCAATCCATTGTGTTTAAAGTTCGAAAATTTTGAGCAAAACAAAAGAGTTCGAAGTTGTGCTTTTAAATTGACTGGTGGGTAACTTTCGGTGCCGCGGGGGTGGGCTGACGGCAGTAAGAAGGCCGCTTTGCACTGAGGCAGCTGTTTCACGCCGTGTTATTGGTTTTTTTTTGCGCGGCGTCTGGAATCGAGCTACTGTGCGGCTGTCCTAAGTGCACAGAAAAATTTTAACGAATGCAGTGAAGGCTACGTGACTATACGTACCCAGTGAACTTGCAAGAAGCGCTTGGTACGAAATCGACGAAGGCAACTTGTTGAAGTCTTTGTTGTTCAGCTCTTTCGATCAATGACAAAAATGCCAAAAGGTGAGCTGTTGCAGTATGTGACGAGTGGTTGTTTGTTTCTTTCCCCTTGGGAAACAGAAGACGACCACGAAGTGCCATTTGCTGGGAAATTAAAGTGATTTGCCAGCATAAGCGTGTCTTATTTATATGCAGCTGTGCGTCACAGAGGTGACGACGGCACGCACCCTTCTGCGCGCCAACTTTACAATATCCTGCGCCACCCGCTGCACGCATTTCCTCACCGTCGGTTGCGCGACGCCGACGTTCGCCTCGCTACTAACGGCAGCCTGAAAGCCGCCCGTGGCAAATAACCGCCGTGCACACAGCACCTGCAGCACCTGCACCGACAGCGCACTCGCACGCAAACCTCCCAGTTCATCGCCGACTTCGTCGCAAAGCCACTCCACCGTCTGCTTCTCCAGTCGAAAAAGGCTTCGAAACAGCCTGTCCGGCAAGTCAAACATAATCAGACGTGTCTTCGTGCGCTCTCCTTCGCCGTTGCTCGCGCCGGCGCAGTCGCCTCACTCGTATCGCCGCGTACACCGCCGCCATATTCTGTCGCAAAGGCAACGGTCAAATTTGCGGCTTCAAAACTGTGACAAAAAACTGTCAAATAGCGACTGCATAATTAGGTGTGCAACGTCATCACTTATGCCACATCCGTGACGTCATCTGCAGCCACTCATGACGCAAAAAGGCAATATGGCAGCCGGCCACGACCGACCAATAGGAGCGAGGCTTACTGACACCTTTGCGACAAGTTTTTGCCAATTTTCCTAATTGACAGGTACGTAATCTGGCCCCTGGAGTGAAGCGATAGCTACAGCTGGCCAAGTGGAACTTCGTCACGTGACCAACCACGTGACGAACCACGTGATCAGCCACGGAGCCGCGGCGCCGGCAGCTGCTCCGCACCACGTGACCAACCACGCGACAGCGTGGCCGCGCAGCCACGCTGAAGGCTTCAAATGCTACCTTAATGAAGCTATCGCTACAAAAATAAATGCGGCATGGCGCCTTTCTATGAAAAAAAAGCTGCACGCGCTCAACAAATACACACACACATTCGCGTACTCACACACAATACATAATGCAACAAACACTGAACCTTTGTATGTTTGCCGTTGGGAAGGCTCTATGAATGGGAGGAATATCAGTATATGAGTCATACGAGCGCGGATCGCAGAAGCTGTCCTTGAAATTTCTGTTGTAGCTAGTAACCAGGCTGCGAGTTTTGTAACATGAAGAACCTTGAACACACAGACAAAGCACGCCTCTAGGGAAAGCCAATTATGTAGTTTATCGTGAATCCGGGTTTTCATCGCAACAAATATTTCTTCTCTCGTTATATTGTGGCCATATTAGCTTTTTATATTTCCTGCGATGATCCTCAGTAACGCCCCTGCTTTGCAAACTACGTTGCCAGCATCGAAAATAAAAAAGCGAAGCGTGTTCCCGCGCGCGAGGCTGAAAAGATCTTCGAGCAGGTAAGCTGCAGGTCTTGGCAATAGAGGGGCTTCTCTGAAGCCACATTTTGTACTTGATAGAAGGCTACCGGCTCCAGAACACATTTTGAATTTGAAACAACCGGGTGTATGTACACGACACTGCTTGGGATGAAGTGAAAACTAAAGTCATTGAGAATGGCACAGAGAAGGATCATAATATCCATAAATATTTGATTAAATTTCTCACGGATCTTACATCGCGCTAGTCATTATCTGTACACGCATTCCGCTTCGTCATGCTGCTTTCTCCCCGGAAGACTGTTGACGCTGAACGCACGGTTGTTTACCGTCATCAAGTTGGCCTAAGAAAGAGGTCCGCGCAAAATTTTTGCTTTATTTGCTTAGAGACTGCCGTCGCCCCCTGACATTACTGGCTCGCGAATGTTGTGTACCATGCACTGAGCGCTTAAGCGATATGCCACGGCCCTGTGATGGCAGGTGCTACTAGCGGTGGGGCTTGTGCGACCCAGGATGCTCTTTCCGAGCAGCCTCTAGCGATCAATCATTAAATTAACTGTCGCCTGCCACGGTGCTCAGTTCACAATACGGTGGACAGGCTGTGATGACGCCGCAAGATTACATTGCCTAAGCCACCCACCTGGCTCGCTTCTCTCGGCATTTTTTGGGCATTTTTAGCTCACGATCAAAGACGCCGACGCTGCCACCGGATTTTCTGCGACACGAGCTCCTTAACTCTTTCGTGTTAAAAAGAAGGGGTCCGAAGATGGGAAACCGAGGCCGGGGTTCCTGGGGCGTCTATTTGAGAAGTTTAATGACGTGGGCGGAGAACTCAACCCGGCCAGGCCGACCAGCTTCCATTTTCCTCTACGCTTCCGATTTCCTCGGCTTCGTCGTCGACACAAAGCACATTACACTATTTTCATAAGAGCATCTTACAACTTTTCATTATTCAAAATTATTCCCCGAAAATGTTGCACATGATCGTCATGATTGGCGGTACTTTTGACAACGTAAAATTTATTTACGTTGGAATCATTACATGTTTCCGTAGTTTCAAGCAAGGTATTTTCCCTGGGATATACGTCGCACACCGATTCATAACTGCCAGTCCTGAGGATTCGCCTTTATACGTGTACGTACTATACATCTACTCTACGAATCGCGCCTCTAGAAATTGCTAAATCTTGAGCCTAGAGGTTAACCGGCCTCGTAAAGTTCATTTTTCCTGCTCTGCTGCAGGAATGCATGATTTATAAGCGTGTATGGACCAGTATTGTGACATTCCTTGGCATGTGAGCACAGAAGAATGCAGTACGTTTAATTCTGGCTTTTAAAGCGGCATTCCATTTCAACAACCTTTGATATTTTAAAGCAGAGCTGGAAATCACAAATTAGTTTAGCACTGCGGTGCGTTCCTTCTGAAAAGGCTAGAGAGGTGTCTAAGGAAGAGACATTTGACTGAATAAAAGACGAATGAAGCCTTTAAGCAAAAGGGCTTTACATTCCCATTTTTGTAGCAGAAAGATCATGCGGAGTAAAAAATTTTCATCATCTTCATCGCCATATAAGGATGCCAAACCACAAGAGTATCGCACCATCACAGAAATAAGTTTACGCCCTTCATAGTAACCAAGTTTGTGTAGGAAACTGCTCATTAAGGCTGAAACTTGGGCTAGTTAGAATGCATTGGAAGTCATATTTACCAGCGCTTATTTAGACACAAGAGACCAAAGAACGTCTGTTCTCTGCTTATGTGTTCGTTTGTCCCTTGTGTCCAAATAAGCGATAAAACCTATGGTTTATAGGAAATTCCAGAGCTGAGCTATTATGTTAAAGCATGATTGCATGACACTCCGGCTATTGGAGGTTGAAGCCAAACAGCTCCTATGTGGGGCCACAGTGGACCACTAAAGGCATACGGCATAGTCCTTAGAGCACAAAGAACCGAGCAGCGAAATGTCGGCAAATAGCTCATGGATGCTATTTTCGAAACCTTTATTCAAAGCCACTCTTCAGTACCTCCCCCTGCGCTGCTGCATACTTAGCCCTGAAGGACCCTGCGATGGTGTGGTACGGGCGCGACTTTTGGTAGGTTCAAATGCACTTCTGACTAGTCGGCTTATTTACTCTGCTTTAAAATTTTCGCATATGTTCCCACTGGTTTCTCTGAATAATATATACTTTCAAGTCACTATCACTGCCACGAAGTAGAATAGAAACATGACTGGCGCATGTGAAGCGGAACACGTGCCATGAAAAAACTGGCAGTGGCTGAGCTCGGCTACGCCAGGATATACGTAGCGAGAGGCAACTTTGCCTCGCTGAGGTTGTTTTTCGGAAACTCGAATGGTGTGAACAGTCACACGACGGGCCTTCATATCCTCTTCTGTTGGCTCCCGTTCACTGACGCCTCTCATAGGCTTCATCTCAGCGGCTATGCGCCGTCTATTACGCTCGGCAGTCTGGCATCTCCGTTTGGGAAGGCGTTCCTCTCTCAGTTCACGCGTCTGCGCTGCTCTCTCCGCCTTCTTACGCTTATTCTCTCTTTGTTGAGTAGCCAACTGCCAGGCGACAACCTCGGGATCGGAAGGGTTAACCTTCTCTTTTCTATATATAGCGCCGTTTACCAGCGGCTGGACTCTCCTTCCCTGCATCCACGTCAAAAGTTGTGATACAGAGGACCATTACATCTCCGCCTTTTATACGCAATGCTGCGCATGCGAGGTTTGTTTTCACTTTATAGAGCGGCGTGAGGCGAGGCGGCGACGAAGAACGCGGCGCCACAGTGGGGTCTCTTTGGTTAACATGGTATCGGCGCATGCGCACAATTGCTCATACTCTTGACGTCACGCTCGGCTCCTATGGTGGAGCGAGCGCGCGGGCGCGTCCTCGGAGAACTTGCGGGGGCCATGAGCCTCAGTGCTTCGGTGTACAATTTTCGACATTGGCGCGCTGATGGGGAAAGCATTGGTGACATTTGAGGATGAGAGCATAGAGTATGAAGACTCAGAAAGTTTAATAAAGAAGAGAACAAACTTCTTGTGAGGTTTAGAAAGGTTTTCGAAATAGCTGTGCTAATGAAATTCTTCCACAGACTCCCGCAGCGGAATTCTTTAAGCTGTGAACAAAAACACACCGGACGGCTAGCAGCTGTGACTCGAATTTCAGCGCCAGCATTGCAGAGAAGCAGTACTAAATTTTCGCGCCTGCGTTGTTTGGCTTGGACGTCAGCTGCGCACACTGAACATGAACACCGCTTGTGGCAAAAAATGATTGAGCACTCTGTTCGTCTCATTCTTCATTCTTCGTCCTGCTGTGTGTGTTTTAGATCCGCTCTTCACTTCTTGATGCTTTAATACCAAATAGCCCGCCAAAACGTACCGCAAATTATTGTCCACTTTCTGGAAGTGTTAGTCTTTCCTACGTTAGCCCACGTCGGATTTGCACTTATGAAACAACGCACTGTGTGCCGTTGACGATGGAAGCACAATCCCGCATGCAACGAGATTTTAACCACAACCGCGGAGGTCGTCTGGATAGCATTGTCATGAGCTTAAAACATCAGTGAAATCTTCTCCAGTTGTTAACCGCAACAACATTGCAGGCTCTGAGGCGGGGATATGCTGCTCTTTCTATCGCAAGCTACTTTGCATATTCAGAGGTGGAAAATTACCTCACTGCTTGAGGAGCATGCCATGTCTCATTTAGGACGTTGAGGGCCGTTCACTTTGAAAACGGCACTTGACGTTTAGTGTGGACGCACTATCGAAGAAAAAAGCCGCTAGGACGTGTGAGAAACCTTTTCTGCCCATACTCGTCATGTTCTCTGTAATCAGCTTGTGTCAGCACATTAGTCTTACTTTCACCTATACAAGTCTGGACTGAAGCTACCGGCAATTAAAGAAGTCACTAGAAAGATTTAGCACATCATGTACCGCGCTACAGTTATTTTACCGGAGTAACGGGGAGACCGCTGCGCATGCGCGACTTTTATCGGAGGCTACCGCAGTACGGGAAGCACATTTTCCCGTGATACCGTAATGGCCGACGGCGTAAGCCTTCATTCGAGCAGAAATCCGCACTTTATTGCCTTTCAGTTGCTTCGCAGGCCACGAATCCAAACGTTTCAACAGAGACCTATTCTCGGATTGGAGCTTTTTCAAGCTACTACACACAATCATACACATAAACGCACGAAATAAATACTTAAGTATCAATTTTGGATACCTTAAGAGCATTCCAGACTAGTTAGAAAGAACGGCTAAGTGCGTCCGCGTTTCCATTCATTTTGCCCTTCTTGTGCTTTATGTCGAAGTGATACTGGTACAGAACCAAGCTGCACCTCAAGAGGTGATTGTGCTTTGATGTCGTGGTTTGCAGCCAGGAAAGGGGACAATGGTCAGTCTCTAGGATGAATTTGGCGCTTCCGAGATAGCATTGTAGTTTCTGGATAGCCCGAACAATGCAAGCACACTCTTTTTCTGCCGCACAGTACCTCATCTCTCAAAAGCTCAGTTTTCGGATCAGGTAGAACATGGGATGTTCGTTGCCATCGTCATCCCTCTGGCAGAGATCGGTACCTAGTCCTCAATCACTCGCTTTACATTGGACCGCAAATTGCCGGCCGTAATCCGGAGCTCGCAAAACCGGGCGGCTAATCAGTACCGCCTTCAGGTTTGAGAAGTACGCGTCCTTTATTTCGTCCCAGATTACATTTGTCGGCTCTGTCCGGCGGAGAGCATCGGTCAGGGGGCTTGCCAAAGCTGAATAATCACGGATGTTGTTATTATAATATCCCGTGAGCCCTAGGAATGTAAAGAATGTCCGTCTTTGTTCTAGGCTGCGGGTAGTCTGCTACCGCCAGTATCTTAACCTCACTAAGTTTCCTGAAACATTGGCCTACGTTGTGACCCATGTAGTCAACGGTTGCCCTTGCAAGGCCTCACTTCTCGGCCTTTACAGTGAGCCAAGCTCGGCGCAAACGGCTTGGCTTTGCTCTCAAATGCAATAAATGGTCCGCCCATGAATCTGAGAAGACAGCAAAGTCGTCCAAGTAGGGCACCACAAACGCTTCACAGCACTTTATAACCCAGTCCATTGGACGGTAAAAACAAAACGGAGCATTTCTGAGCCCGCAGCTCATCATCGTTGATTGATAGCTTCCCGTTGGAGTGACGAAAGCTGCGCATCTGCTGGCGAGCTCAGTGAGCGGCACTCTCCAGTACCCTCGAGTAAGGTCCATCGTAGGTACATGGGCTGCTCGACTGACTTGCTCCACTCTCTCCTCGATATTGGGTATAGGGTACACTTGATCCTTCGTGAGAGCATTTAACTTCCGGTAATCTACTACAGGCCTTGGGTCTTTACCCGGAGCTTCCTCCAAGATCATGGGCGAAGTGTCTTCGCTTTTGTAGTGTTTGGTTACTCCAAATTCCAGCATGCGCTCTACCTCCCTATCAATGATATCTCTCTGCCTTGGAGAGAGTCGATAGCACCATGACCACACTGGCTCCTCAGAAGTTAGCTCAATATCACACTTAATCATATCAGTTCTGCCCGACCAGCATAAGAAGCAGTCATCAAACTCTGCTATCAGTTCGCCGAAATCAGACAACTGTGATTATTTTAGTTCTCCTCTCCGCTCAGTCCTCGTGAAGAGTTCCTGCACGCTGCTTTCTTCTCCACCTTGACAGATAAGGTTGCCTTCCATCTACACAGGAAGGTTCACTGTTAGATTTACCGCTGCCTCTCTCGATTTCTATAGCCCCAATTCAATCGAGTAAACGATGAACGGACACTTATAACCAGAATTTTTAATGGAGAGCGTTTATGGCGGAATTCTCCGCGCATGCGTGAGTAAAATACATTTGGTGATAACTATTGAAGCTTCACGTTTGCAAGAAGTGAATTATTGTGTTCATTGCGAGAAGTAAGGCGAATCATGGCGGCATATTATAAAAGGTGGGGGCATGCGGTCATCAACCTAGAGAGAAGGAAACCACATACTCAGAGTATGCAGAACAGTAGCATAAGGGCGACAAATGTGCCGAGTATTACCAGGCCAGCCTTTAACTTTGGAAAAAGCAAAGATATTCTTTGGGATCTTCGACTGTTCTAAACATGGCATCGTAGGAGCAGTAAAGACAAAGCTGGAGTAAGACATTTCTATGGATCCCTTATGAATATCTTAAAGTGACACGATCTCGCAGCAAAGAAAAGCGCGAAAATTGTAGCTCTAGACTCTATATCAAATGTGAAGTAGTGAAAATATGTATAGTGAAAAAGTTTGGAGGCGTGGATACCGGTCTCACGTAGGCGTGTAAATACCTGCGCTGCTAGACCTTGCCGCAATAACTTTTTTTTATACAGAAAATGCTTTTACGCCCTATTATCACCAAAATCTGGCATAAAGGTGATGGTCTCCAGAAATAAAGCTTACTATAGCCGATAGTGAGTTTCGAACCAGCGCTGGTACGAAAAAAAAAACAGCTTCATCTTTCGATGCATTGCACCACTCGACACTGCCGAAATGTTTTTATGCAGTTATTGATTGGAAAAAAAATATCCAGTGTCGTTGTGTCGAAAGATACACCACCGGTGTATCTCCCGGTGCGTGCTCAAACCGCTAGCCTCAAAAATCGACCCCGCATTCGGCAGCTTTACATGAGTGTCTCGCAGGTACTCCATTTATGAAGAACGTTCTTGAGCGTCTGGTGTAAGAGCTCCTTGAGTCTATTAGAAATCGGTCGACTTGGAACAGTGGTTACAGAGTAAGAGCCTATTCGCTCCACGAAATACTTGGTCTTGCGAAGGAAACAGCGAGCGATTATATCACGGATTATTTTAAAGAATACGCGACGACTAAAATCTGCTGTCGAACTCTATATTGCATTTTCTTTAGTTAGCGCATCTGAAAGATACCACTTCGACTCAGGCGTCAGAAATATCTGGTGCAAAAACCTGCGGAAAAATTTGTTCCTACATCTTGGAGAAAATTATGTGACACTTTGCTATGAGTGATGCGTTAAGGCGATTGCAACGACCCGACATTATTTTGTTTAATTTCACGCTCTTTTCCACTATCATACTGATGTTCCTTGTGGTTTAAATGGATACTAATAAAACACTTTTTATCATATGTTTTTGATGCAAATGAGAGCTTCACTGAGAAAGCTAAGAAGTTGCACGCTTTTACGAAGAAAAAATTGTCTGTGGTTTAGCACTGGTTAACCCAAGTCGAATGGCGAAAGCTTCGTTTCCTCGGCACGTCGTCTACGCAGCGTCTCATTCCGACGCTCTCGAGAATTCAAAGCGGTCTCTTCCGCAGTTGAAGAGTCACTAAGGGATGTGTCACTTCTTCTAGCAGCATCTGCGTTACGACACTTCTCGAGTCATGCGGCGCGTTCTTCTGGCGTCTCTTGAGCGCGTTGTCTCTTGCTCGCTTCGTTCTGTCGTTGTTGGGTCTCTTTCGCGCTCTCCATAACGACTACAATATGCACGCCGTTTAGCTAAACGTTGTTCCCCCTCTTCATCCGTTTCTTCCGCACGCCGCCGCTTCTTAGCTACAGCACATCGTTGCAACTTCACCTATACACATCATCCGACATACCGTGGAGGATTCGCTGGGACGACTGCGACGAGCCGAGTTGGGGGGCCGCTTTTCCACAGCTGGCATGACGTCACGTAGAGCGAGCGCCTCCCCCACGGCAGCGGCGCGTGGAGGATTCGCTGGGACGATCGCGACGAGCCGAGTTGGGGCCCCGCTTTTCCACAGCTGGTAAGACGTCACACATAGGTCACGCTAAAGGTCAATGGTAGATTCTCTGGGACGACGGCCAAGAGCGGAAACCTCGAGCAGTATTGCTTTCTCAATAAAAAGGGGGCAACACAATCTTTCTACGATTTTTTATCCTGTTGTCGCAACATTCCGCCGAAATTCAGGCTTGAAAATGCGACGCCTCAGCAACCTGGTTATTCCTTTACTATTAAGATGGTTATATGCGTGTGGTCAACTGTTATCCTTCTTTAAATGCATCACATGAAATTCCTGTCATGGCATACAAGCAGGCTCGAACCCTGTAATTAAAGGCCGTTCAATGTTTTACAGCAGATGCGAATCCCGTGCAGGTTTTCTGCGGTGACACTAGAACCTAGGAGTAGGCGCCAAAGTATCCTCTTCTGGTAAAAACAAAGTCGTCTAATAGCTGCGGAAAGTCAGGTTGTTGAACCTGGCATAAAAAAATCAAAACGGCATAAACAAGTCACTCCGCGAATTATTGCACTACGAACAAGGCATTCCTGCTGCTTGGCTGCTGATTCCATGCTTAGGTGTCCATGTGTATCCAGTGTACTCCTGTGCTCCCGGCCAGACGGTATTCCATCATACCATTGAGTTCAATAAAGATTTGGCAGTGAACTTAATATAGAGCGTATCAAAAAATTTTGCACATTTTCCTTTCAGGTATTGGCAATTTGGGCCAGTTGGTTCTTTAGGAAGAGGCGAAGCAGAGCGAAGAACGCCGACGATTGAAGAAAAAAACACATGCACTGACTACTAACAAACGGAAACGCTTTTATTTGTGTATACAGCACATATCATCTAGCAACAGAAACATTAGAAAAACTGTGTGGTCTTAGGTAATAAAAAATAGTTTATGGTGGTTTAATTAATGTTCCAAAGAAACACAGGCTATGCTGGACGCCGTAGTGAGGCGCTCCGGAAATTTCGACCGCCTGGGGTTCCTTAACATGCACCGACATTTGCTCGAGAGCTCAATTTTAGGCTCAGGTAGAGGACGGGATATTTGTTGCCGTCGTTGCCGTTGCATTAAAGAGGAATCTTAAATCATCCTTTTACCGCGGGAACTCTCTCTATACGTTCTGGCCATTCTTAGAAACTTTGAATTATTGTCCCGTGCGGGCGATTGCTCTAATTAAATCGGAATAAACGTACCGGCTCCCGCCTATTTCTGCACTCAACGCGGTACGTAGGAGTCTACCAACGTGTCAACCAGTCCCCTGGCGGCTTGCCGCTCTGCCATCGGTGGAGTGATACGTAAATCCACGTGTATTGTATTTCCGTAGGCCTAATTTGCGGCTATATTGTCTGTGACTGAAACTCTTTATTCACAGAAACCTAAAAACTAAACAAAAGCGAAAGCGAAGTCGCCACTATACTGCCTGGAAGGCACTCCACGCGTTGATTCACTCCGCCTATCTACTGCGTTCGGTTGAAAAAAAGGTGGAAGTCGGGACATTGAATCCAATTTTTTAGCGCAATTGGCCGCACAGGATAATAATTCGAAGTTCCTGAGAATTCCCGGAACGTGTAGATAGAGTTCCCGTGGTAAAAAGACGTGTTCATATTCCTCTTTAGTGCTCCTTCAAGGTGGTTGGGTTCGTATTGATATGCATCGATGTGATATCAATGAAAGTAGCAATGTCGCCGCACCAACGACATACATCTACGTTTAGTGTTGACTAAAAGCGATTGAGGTCGCGGACATTATAGAATGGAAGGTCTGCACTCTTCTGATAAGTTAGGAGCGCTCAATGGAAAGGTGTTCGGGGGGGGGGGGGGGGGCGGTATAGGCCCCTGTATAGAGGCAAGGTTTCTAATCGCGCGTCGTAGGGGTAGATAGGGAGAACAGAACTGAAGGACAGGAGGCCCCTCAGTAACTATAATCGCAAGCTATAGTTTAAGCCCTGATGTTTCTAGCCAGGGCCTCGCAGATCTGCCATCGTCGAAGAAAAATTAGGAGCCTTCAAGGAAAAGGTGTTGGGGGGGGAGAGGGGAGTATAGGCCCCTGTATAGAGGCAAGGTTTCTAATGGCGCGTCGTAAGGGTAGATAAGGAGAATAAAACTGAAGGAGAGAAGGCCCCGCTCGGTAAATATAATCGTGAGCTATAGTTTAAGCCCTCATTTTTCTAGCCAGGCCTTCGCAGCCGGGAACCAAGGAAATGAAACATTGACATTGTCATGTAGGAGAATATACCTCAGGATGTGGAGACCTTGCCTCGAGACGTGACCGCATGTGTAAGCTCGGTCGGCGGCATCGGAATCGGTGAAAGTATGTGAGTTCCGGGAAAGGGCGTCACTCACTTTAATGGCGAGGGCAATAGCAATCGCCCCAGTGGCGGTGGGGTCTGGTGCCCGGATGAAAGCGTCCAGGTATGAAATGTTGGTGCCGTCTGTGAATGAGTATAAGAGACAATATCCGCATGGACGGCTATGGCGGTGATGTCCTGTCCATACTGTTTGGAAAGATGCCGAAGGGGGGCCTGTCTTCTGGCTGTTTGAAGTTCCTGGTGCATGTGGCGGGAGATAGTCATAGTGGACAGAGGTGGGGGATGTCAGTGGAGAGTACGCCCGTGAGGGCAATGATCTGGGAGGCATGGCGTTGCAAATGTGGCGGAGGTAACTGCTGAGGTCGTAGCAAACGAGTGCTTTCGGGGGTGAGGTCCGCGTCACAGGTTTATTTAAAAGAGTTTTGAATGTCCAGGGTGAGGAGGCGGACCACGGACGTCCACAAAGCTTAGAGCCGTCTTGTAGGGGGTGCGGATTAGGAGGTCGGCTCGATTCAGGGTAGTGCCTGTATGTTGGTGATATGGACGGTCATATTGCGTGCCCCTGATGGCCAAGGCCGTCACTAACCAAGTGGTGTATTCCTGACGCATGCACTTAAAGTGCCGTGCTATGCGGCGAATCATGCTCTCAGCGTTAAGGATTAATGAACGAAGAGATGTCATGATGTGTGTTGTTTGCAGTCGTGCTGGATCCAGAGGCCAAGGACTCGCCCAAGCGAGCCCTCCTGAATGATAGGTTTAGTAGTTTTTTTTTTATTCGAGAAGTGTGCCATGAGGCATAAGTTGAAAAAGGAAAGGTGGGGAAGGAATCCACGGGATTGAAAGTTAAAAGAAGGAGTGAAGAACCGTTGCGCTGAGGTAGTCGCAGAGGTTGTTAATGAAACGGTTGTCCATTGTCCACTTCACGAAGTCACTTTCGCGGTTCCACCGCAGGCCCACCTCCCTGAGGAGCCGTTTTCTGATAGCAGCCGTCGCTGGGCACGTCCACAGCAAGTGCCGCACATCACATATGTCCGGTGCAGCGCCACAGTGAGGGCACCTGTCAGGTAGTGACAGATCTTTGGCACGCCACCGATGACGGACAGATCGTGTCAGAGCCGCCCCTGCCCGAATCCGGCGCACGGATACCTCCTCCTGCCGAGTAAGACTACTGGGGAGAGGTTGCGAACACGGAGGAATTAGAGCGCGTGTTCGCTGGCGCAGAACTTCGGAATCGGAAACGTGGGACAGGAACGGATCTGGGGGAAGACGGGAAGGTGGCGGATCGTCTAATGTGTGAAGATGAGTCATAGCATCCGCTTGAATGTTATGTGGATCCTGGGCATGGCCGCGAATCCAGTGTATGCGCACAGGACATGGATACTTTGCGCAGAGCACATGAATAGATTGTGAAATCTGGAACGTTCGTCGAACAGCCTTCAGCTGTTTAAGGGCGGCGCGGGAGTCTGTAAATGTGAACTGTATTGAATGTTGGAACGAGCGGAAGGGAAGCAATGGCATTGTAAATGGCTTGAAGTTCCAATGCCAGGGGAGTGCACGTATCCGCAGTATACGGCGCGCGAGAGTTGAGATGCGGATGAGATGGACTATACACAGCAGTAACTCCCCTCTCTGCAGAATGAGATGCATCCGTGTATAATATGCACCCTTCAGGCAGATACGCTGCTGATACTGACGGGGAAACAGTGGGGCAATTGTCAGTGAGCTGGCAATAGGACCACGGTGGAAGTGTCTTTAAACGATGAAGTTTGAGAGACTGTTTTCGAGCTCTATTTGCCACCCGTTGGTCGGTGATTTCACTGAGTGTATTAAGTTGGGCGAACTCCTGTAGCACAGGTAAGGGTGTTAAACGAGGCAGATATGTTATGACGCGCATAGCCTCACGATTGATAGCTTCAAGGGTGTCCCACTGTCTGCGGGTGAGACGTTTAAATTGAGCCTGTTATGCTATCCGTGGCTGAAGGATAGAGCGGACAAGCTGGCGGGCCGTATGAGCACGTGCGCCACCAGAGCGCATAGCTATGCGACGAATCAGACCTAGAGTAGCGTGAGCCGATTTACGGGTTGCTGTCAGCCACGGGGTGCCAGTCCCAGATGTATGGAGGAGAAGACCAAGAATACGAACAGTTTCTACCGGAGGAATCAGAGAATTACGTACCGTAAAATTTAAAGGGGGAGCTTTCCGTACGGCGGCTTTATTTCCAATTCGAATGAAACATGATTTAGTAGGAGAGAGTGTTAGACCCAGAGTGGGAGGCGAGATGTCAATACATCCAGCGCGTGTTGAAGTAGTTTGTTGCCAGACAGGCACAGGTGGTCTATCCAGTGAATCCAAAGACCTTCAAATTTCACAGTGGAGAAAACCCCGATTCAGAAAGTGAAAACTTCCTGCGGCGACTATTCGTGTGCTTGTGGATGCATGCACCGTCTGGAGGCAACCAGAAACACCGGTCGCAATATGTCAGCATTATGTTCTGAAGAGCGCTTTTCTTGCTTTTACCTCCTAATTCATCTCTGTGACAATTACGATAATGAAATTTTGTTACTGTATTCGTTTCGCTGATTTTAGTGCGAGGAAACTGTATGTTTATCAATAATCTCAAGGTTTGTACACAGTTTACGTTGTTCACCACAGGTGTCGCTGAAATCAATGAACACCTGAATTTTGGCGGTCACGGACCGCGGTTTTTTGAGGTTTGGGCCTCATGGGAAGTCCTGGCAACTGCTAAGATTGAGCGCAGTATGTAGAAAGAATTACGTGGGTTAAGAAAGCAAGGCTGAATGCCGGCTCTGTGATGTTATCATATTTTCATGTGGTGAACGGCTATTATAATGTGCATTATGGTTAAAACTATTGCGGGCGCTCCAAGGGGCCTTAAGAGGCTTGAGTGCAACGGTAACGCATAGTAACTAGCTGCGATAAATATCTCAATTTGATAGAAAGAACGGGGGATTACTTCAGTGACACTTGTCCTGTAAAAGCTATTACAAGTTTTCATCTAGCCGTGGGCTGCAATGAGTAGAGCATGAAGGATCGGATTAAATGCATATGATTCAAACGCAAATGGGAGTGATTGTTTGTTCGATTTGTAAAAATACAAAATTATGACACATTACCTAAGCTAAACTAGTCATGCCTAAAAGGTTCAATGAGAGCGCCTGGCAAACGAGTGCACGAGAACAAGGTCATTCTACAATCATTTGCAGTTTCGAGAAACTAAACCAATAAGACAGTGAAAAAATTTATGAAAACGCCAGACAACCTTAGTACGCCCAAAGAAAATATATTATTTGATAATAAACTTAGTGTCAGTTGAAGTTGAAAAAATCGTAGGGGACATTTAAGCTCTGCCTTAAGGCTATGACGCAATAGCTAATGGGTTAACGCTCATATACGCAGAATTGGGCATTCTTTACTTAACATTCATACATCCATTGGAGTCCTCACACCACTCCTTGCGCAATGGCGCAGCGGTTAAGCGACGCTCCACTTCTGTGCGTTGGTAGGTTCTGCCACCGGTGAGCCTTGTGCGAACAGGCTTCTCTTCCCGAGCAACTTCTCGCTACCAATCATTAATTTAACTGCCACCTGCCACGGTGCCAGTTTGCTCACAGTCCGGCGGGCAGGTCTTGATGACGCTAGAGGGTTACGCCACCTATGTGACCCACCTACCTCTTAGGAAGTTTCTCTAGGAATCTTAGAGCGCAGCTCTTAAGCGTGCACCTGTTCGTGGGTTCAGCCACGTCGCCGCCGGCGGGGTACCCGAGCCAAATCACAAATAAACATTGCCGCGGCTAGAATTCGCAACACAGGCGACGCGAACCGATCAGCTTAGCTGGCCACTGTCCGAGAGCACTATGTTATCGCTGCCATGTGTTAAACTGCTGCAAGTTCTCGCGCTGTGCATTTCACATCGTCGTCTTCTTCAAATTATACATTCCCGCTCGGCCTGCATTGTGCATCGTCCTTTTCATCAAATGATACTACTACAGAACTAATACCGTCGCCAGACGTGCCGACGACCCAGCACAACAAAACAGGCCTACAGAGCCCGGCACACCAACAGAGCTTCGCACAAATTTCGCCTTAACGAAAACTGTAATCTTCCATGCAGATGTCTGTGAATATTTCGCTCACGCCTAGGAGGCCAACGACGACCGCGCCTAATTTTCTGTTAGACGAGCTCCTTAACGCTTTCGCGTTAAACCTTCTGCCGCTTTCGCTATAAGAGGTACAAACCTACGCCGGTTTACAATATTCAATAATTTTTCGTCATATATATTTAAAAGAAAGCTGTTCATTCAAAAACAACACCCAAAATGAGCCAGAGATGAGCAAGAGTATATCTAATGCTACGCTGATGCAATTTGGGATTTTCACAATCCGGGTCGACAATGCAACACCCCCGCCACGCACTTTGCGGCGCACACCAAAGAATCGACGCACGCAAGAGATACGCAGCTTCCCAGATTCCGGGGCATATGGCTGTTTAATAACTATCCTTAGCTAGTATAGCGCAAGAATGATCTACTTCTATATATGCGATTTATTCGTGCAGCATGCGATCAGAAATTTCTGTTTTTTCGAAAACCTCAAAACGGGCACAGCGAACATGAATCCTTTAGGAAGGGTCACTGAGCTCTTCGTTCTTCGCGGAAGACATGCAGAAAATGAAGAAAGAAAGTTATTCATGACTTCTAAACTTGCAGACTTTTGAAAACTTTGTAGACGTACATAGCATATCAGGACCTCAACATTTTGAACACAGAGCACAAGGTACTGGAATGGAAGGGCATACCTTTGTGGTATAAAAAAGCAGACTGCCACATTGCCTGCAACCTGTTCGTAAAGAAAAGAAAAAAACTCTGCTTGAATATGAAGGCATGGTGATTTCGCAAGTCAGAAATAGTGCAGAAACCGGTAATGTTTCAAAATTTGGCGTCATTGGCCTTTTATTTATACCTTAAAGAAAAGTTGAGCATCGCTTTTCCACTCAGTTTTCTACGCCATAAATATCTCAAGTAAAAAACGTTGGAAGTTCAGCATCCTTATGTAGCTGTGCATAGTATGTTGAGGACGCTGCTAACAAGAAACCAATGTTTAATGCTGCGACTAATTTAATGCTGCGGCTACAGAATTTTATGTCGATGATGTTGATAACAAGGTTCAAAGATAGCATCGTCATTGAACTATCGAAGTGCAACTGCAACGATCCTTGGCTCCATTTCTCAATTCTGTTTTTGTTCGACTCAGTGCCCACGTTGTCATCGTCTCACAAGTCAAAATGGAACAATGTAATAGCTTCGAAAAAGGATTCAAAATGTGCTGCGCTAAACTCGATTTCTAGAAGAAGAGCAGTTTTTCCATCCTGCATTTACGTGGTGTTAATGGTGAATAAACACTTGGGCTAAACCACAGTTAGGAAGAGAGAAGCTATTATCGTGAACAACATAAACTAGAAGCAGTGCATTTGTAGATTGCATTATACATCAATAAATGGTCAAAAGCTCCCGTCTCGGGCTGTGCCTGATTAGGCAGTGGAAATAAACGCATTTTAATTCAAGCCTTAAACCCATTTCCACTCCTCTCACTTACACTGATCAGCGATGCATGCGCTCATGAAATAGGCGGCATACGTATTTTGAGAGCACTAGATTCCTGTCATGAAACCCTACCAATTTTTGGTGCATTTAGAGTACGAGCGATTGCTGCATAAGCTTGATGTATTCACGAACGTGCATTTCAAATTAGGCTGATAGTCGCCATGCGTAATAGGCTGCCGAAACTGCAACGTTAAGCATCGCCGCTCATCCTGATGAATTGTGGCTTGGTTGATCGCTGCTTGAGGAGGTCGAGAAACGGGCGCAGCGAAGAGTGCAATTCTGGAATTGTTTCGTCAAGTTCAAGGAACCGATGCTCGAAGAGTGGTCGGTAACAGCGGCGCTTCCCCCGTAAGAAACCTGCCATGCAATTTGCCGCTACCTGTGTCGCCACTTAGTGGCCACATGCCTTAACGTTGAGCAGGCGAATAAGTGCTGGGGCTATTAGTCGCGGCCTTCGTTTTGCTTAGAGAGTGAGCATTTTATGGAATTAAGCTGAACTTCCTCACCTTAAATGGACTCTTTGGTCTACTGTGCGGCATCAACTGGCACAGATCCGAAGCGGAAGAATAATGAGCGCCCGTACAGCTGCGTAACAGAACACAGTCGCGGAGGAGGTAAAGGCGAGAAAAGACTGCCTCCCGTCGAGGCCACGGAAAACTTCCCCTGGCGTTTAACGCCGCTGTGCGATCGTTTGCTCGCTTACCCTTGTCTAGATGCGACTCTCTGCAACGGCTGAGTTAGCACGAGGTGTTTTTGCCTGTCGCACTGGCGAGTGACTCGATGGACGAGTGTGCGCCTGCGTTGCGTTTGTGCCGGCACACTCACATTAGAGTGCGCGTAAGCTAAAGAATGCGTTTGGCTCAAAGAGTTAGAATTGACCGGTGCAGTACGTAGTCAAGGGGAGGGGGGGGGGGGGGGGGGAGGGGCTAGGTATCGGTACTA
Source organism: Amblyomma americanum (assembly GCF_052857255.1). Lineage (NCBI taxonomy): Eukaryota > Metazoa > Arthropoda > Arachnida > Ixodida > Ixodidae > Amblyomma > Amblyomma americanum. The sequence continues at coordinate 57,592,209 of NC_135498.1, read as the reverse complement.
GCGGAGCGCGAAGCGGGGCGCGTAGTCATGCTCAACGACGACGGGGCTGTGATTATAACCACCGTGCTGGCGATATGTGTGAACTGCTGCTATGCGTCGCTTTCCCAGCGAGAAACTTCTGACTCCTCGTCATGTGTTCGAACACAGCTGCGAAGAGACTCAAGAACCTTGCAGCGCTGCGATACTTCACACTGATATAAATCAACGGCGTTTGTTATGTCGGCGAAAGGCTTTGGTATTCGCTAAATTCAGGAAGGAGATGATAGCTGGCCATTGAGCAATAATACATAGGTTGCGTTGTTATCGTGTAGGAAGCTCAAGATCATCTATCACGTTTATATGATGGGCTTTTTGGTACAGTGTGCGAGACGAGTAGTCAGAGGATGCTTAGATTTACTGAAAAGTTGATCGTAAGTACGACATAAACAGGCGAGATGAGTCTAAAAGAAAATGGAGCAGAGAGAAGCGGCGCAAAGATGTGTCAGAGTGCACCGCGGCGGTTCGTTGCGCACTGGATTATTGACGCATGTGCCTGATATCTTCAAAGAAATCTCTGATAAACGCTTTATCGCTTAGCGCTTGCTTACCCACCGGCTTCCCCCATGCTTGCACCACGCTGGTTCACGGCGCCCGCTCGTGCATATTAACGAAGTAGTCGCAATTATTAACGCAGCACGCTACTTCCAACCGGTAATCACGATAATCAAAGCAGTCGTGTCGACAGCTGCACTTGCTTTGCCTCTGACCTTTTCGGCGTTGTCGCAAGCTGCGTGCAGCAAACTCATATATCAGGCATGATGTGAAATTACAGAGCGAAATTACGAGAAGACTGTATATGCTGTTACCAAAGGTATCACAAGAAGGAGCAACAGGCATCACTTTAACTTCCTTCTTGCTTTCAATCATTTTTGTGTAAACATCACACGGATGTACCTACTGAGGCTACAGACGTAAAGTGTGCAAATAAACTAGCGTAAACCAAATATTTTGCTAGGTTGAACGTCACATGCATGCTTATTTCGTAGCGACAGGCGCTGTGTCGTAGCGCCTTTGAAGTTCAGTTTTAGAACGTTGTGTACGATGTTTTGGGGCAGGGGCTCACTCCAACCCGGGCTCCGTTGGGTAGGTAGCGTGTCCGAGCCTTCGGGTTGAGGAAAGATGGAACTTGAAGTTTGGGAAAACGAAAACAAGCGGATTTAATGGCACTTTGGTGAACTAATTTACATAAATAAGAAAGAAAGCAGAGTCAAAATTCAAGAGGTCATGCGTCGAGCGGCTGGATGAGCCTTGGTGCCAGGGACCAGATCTCCCCAAACATTGAGCTTCCCCTGGTTGAGAGCTTCTTACTTCGTTATTTGTGGCACCGTTGTCTTTTCGCATTTGATTTCTTGCCGACAGTACACTTTTCTACAATTTTCGACCGTACTGTCACAACTACCAACCACACTTCAAACCTCCGAATGCAATGCCTTAAGGACATTCGTACTCTTCCGCGATTACAATAGCTACAAGCGCATGCACTACTGTAGTTTTTTTTTAAATGCCCCACATGAAATTTTATTACCTTCCCCAAGCATGTAAAGGAAAGCCGGTGAATGGTATACGCCGGATGCTAACCGCACGAAGACTATCAGCCGTGACACTTCTAGTAAGCGCCGAAATTCTCTGTGCTGTGACGTGCAGAAGCAGGGCGGTCAAATAGCTTTGGAAGGTGACGATGGTGTATCTGGCATCGGAGATGAGATCCCAGATTGAAGCCCTTGTCCGCGTTCCGTTTCTAAGGCCGTCGAAAACCACGCCGAGCGTTTAGCTGTGGTGAAGAGTATCAGCTTGATAGCCGAGGGCATCCAATTAGGCAAACAACAACTGCTTCATCTTTACGCAGGGTAGAAGAGCAGTTGGCCCTTTTACAATTGTTTAAACATCTCATGCTGTCGTCGATACCTATCTAAATTTCATAAGCTACTGCTCACCACCAAGTTCAATTCCCTACATCCCACCTTACCCATCTTTTCCCACTGCCGATTAGGAGACTTTTTTCCGCGCCCGCGACGTGGTATTATGGTCTCGCGCTCGTACTTCCTTGTCATTTATATTTCAACGGCGGGTTACCAAACTGAATAGCCCTCCCTTAGACCTATCCATATAGGTTTACATGAAAAGCGGAATGCAAAGCATCTTTGAAAAAGCTGAGACACTGCAAAAAAGTAGTTCTTTTTAACTAGGCGTGCTGTTTGACTTTTGAAACTTTTACGGCAATGAGCGATATTTAGGGATTAAGAACTACGAGTGCTAAAGAGGCAATGCGAAAATGACGGTGGGTAGTTAGTCATGCACTGTTAATAGGAAATAAGAGTGCTGCACCGGGTGCTCCCAAACGGGGAAGAGATCAGCACCTTGCGGGCATGTGCCCAAATAACGCGTTGGAGCTAAGGAGCAAGTCAAAACATTTCTAAAAGACGGGATATAAAAAAAATACGTTTTTGGCAGCGAGAGTGGATACATCGTTGGCTCATGTTTCTATAGCTGCGGCTGCTACAGCTTATGCACGGCTGAGAGCACTAACAAATTTAGCCTTTCAAATGAATTCTATGAAGAGAGCGAATTTGCGCTGGTGCGCGTAAACATGTTTCTGCGCCAGCATCAATAAATCATTTTGCAGCGTTTGATGGCACGCACTAACATCTCAGCTCAAATATGCAGTACATTATAATCTTAAGCCGACAGCGCAAGGCAGAAGAAGCAAATTTGTATGATCGAAACAACATGTAACGAAGGCGTAACCTCCTTCTTCTGCGAACTTGCTGACGCAAAAGGAGTGCGAGCTCACCAATTCAGTTGTCGTACAGAAATGAAGTAGGCAAGGCGAAGCACGATGCAAGCGGAAAAATATGCAAAGACCCGCGTAAGGAAAACGACAAGTTAAAAATCTCGCATCAGGGAGTTGAAGGTTACTCCGTGCACTATTCCAGCGTCGTATATCACGCGCCGGCTCAAGCTCTCTCTCATAGAAATTCCCCGCATTTTAATACGTGCAAGCTATTCTAGTGTGAGCCACCTCTTGAATTTCAGGATATTGCAGCGCAAGGGCGTAAGGAGTGCCGGGTATTTTATCATACGTCCTCGGAGAACGTTCGGGGGCGATGAGTCTCAGGGTTTCGGTCTACAATTTTCGACAATGTCAGTGCTGACGGCGAAAGCTTTGGTGACATTTGAGGATGACAGCATAGGGTATAAAGACTCGGAAAGTTTAATAAACTAGAGAACAAATATCTTCTTCTGAGGTTGAAAAAGGTTTTCAAAATAGCTGTGCTAAACAAGTTCTTCCACAGAGGCCCCCAGTAAAATTGTTTAAGCTGTGAACAAAAACACACAGGACGGCGAGCAGCTGTGATTCGAATTTCAGCGCCATCAATGCCGATAGGCCTTTCTAAATTTTCGCGCCTACGTTGTTTGGTCTGGGCGTCTTCTGTGCACACTAAACATGAACACCCCTTGTGGCAAAAAGTCAGTGAGCGGTCATTTCGTCTCATTCTTCATTCTTCGTCCTGATGTGTGTGTGTTTTAGATGGCCCTCTTCACTTCATGATGCTTTAAAACCAATTAGCCAGCCAAAACATCTTACTGCCAATTATTATCCTCTTTCTAGAAGGGTTCGTCTTTCCTCCGTTAACCCGCGTCAGATTTGCTCTTGTGAAAGTACGCACTGTGTGCCGTTGACAATGTAAGCAGAATCCCGCATGCAAGGAGAATTTAGCCACGATAGGGGAGGTCTTCAGTACAGCGTTGGAAGCAGTTTAAAACATCCGTGAAAATCATCTCTAGTTATTAACCGGAAGAACTATGCATGCTCCGAGGCGGGGATCTGCTGCTGTTGCCATCGAAAGCTATTTTATATATTCAGAGGTGGAAATTTACCTCGCGGCTTGAGGGGCACGTCATGTGTGATTTAGGAAGTGCGCTAGAGGGCCATTCACTTAAAAAAGGGCACTTGACGTTTAGTGTGCACGCACTATCGAAGAAAAAAGCCTCTAGGACGCGTGAATAGATATTTATGCCCATAAGCGTCAGGTTCTCTGTGGTCAGTTTTTATCAGCACGTAAGACTTACACCAATACAAGTCTGGACTCAAGCTACTGGCAAATCAAGAATATCAAGTACCGTGCTACGGTTACCGTTACCGGAGTACCGGGGAGACCACTGTGCGTGAGCGACTTTTACCGGAGGCGACCGCAGTATGGGCCGCACATTTGACCGTGATACCGTAATGGCCGACGGCATATGCCTTTATTCGAGCAGAAATCCGCACTTTATCGCCTCTCACTTGCTTCGCAGGACGCGAATTCGAATGTTTTCAGTAAGCAGTGACCTATTCTCGGATTGGAGCTTTTTCATGCTACTACGCACATTCACATACATAAACGCACGAAATAAAAAACTGAAGTAGCAATTTTGGATTCCTGAAGAGCACCCCTGACTGCTTAGAAAGAACGGTTATGTGCGTCAGCGTTTTCCTTCGTTTTGCCCTTCTTGGGCTTTATGTCGAAATGATACTGCTGCAGAATCAAGCTGCACCTCAGGAGGCGATTCGTCTTTGATGTCGCGGTTTGCAGCCAGGAAAGGGGACAATGGTCCGTCGCTATGATGAATTTGGCGCCTCCGAGATAGCATTGTAGTTTCTGGATAGTCATACAATGCAAGCGCACTCTTTTTACGACGCGCAGTACGCTATCTTTGGAAAGCTCAGTTTTCGGCTCAGGCAGAGCACGGGATGTTCGTTGCCGTCGTTGCCGTTGCACTAAAGAGGAATCTGAACTCGTCTTTTTACCGCGGGAACTCTATCAATGCGTTCCCGGCATTCTTAGAAACTTCGAATTATTGTCCTGTATGGCTGATTGCGCTGGTAAAATAAGTTTAAACGTCCCGGCTCCCGCCTTTTTTTTTAACTGACCGCGGTTGGTAGGAGGAGTCAACCAGCGCGCCAACCAGTCGCGCGGCGGCTTGCCGCTCTGCCATCGGTGGAGTAATACGTAAATCAAAGTGTCCAGGAGTATTTTTATTTCCGTGGGCCTAATTTGTTGCTCTATTGCCTGTGAATGAAACAGTTTATTCACAGAAACCTAAAAAAACTAAATAAAAGCGAAAGCGAAGCCGCCAATGGACTGGCTGAAAGGCACTCCACGCGTTGGTTGTCTCCGCCTATACCTACCGCATTCAGTTCAAGAAAAGGCACGAGCCGGGACGTTTAATACGATTTAATTAGGGCAATTGGTCACACAGGACAATACTTCGAAGTTTCTAAGAATGCTCGGAACGTGTAGATAGAGTTCCCGCCGTAAAACTGACGAGTTCATATTCCTCTTTAGTGCACCTTTAAGGTGGTTGCGCTTGTACTGATATGCATCAATGTGATATCAATGAAAGTAGGGATGTCGCCGCACCAAGGACATGCATCTACATTTAGTGCTGCCTGAAAGCGATTCAGGTGGTGGAAATTATGGAATGGAAGGTCTGCAATCGCCTAAGAAGTTAGGAGCCCTCAAGGGAAAGGTGGTTGGGGGAAGGGGGGAGGGTGGAGAGTAAAGGAACCTGTATAGAGGCAAGGTATCTAATCGCGATAGATAGGGAGAATAGATCTGATAGAGAGAAGGCCCCGCTCGATACGTATAATCGCAATCTATAGTTTAAGTAGCCCTGATGTTTCTCGCCAGGGCCTCGCAGACGGGGACCAAGGTAATGAAACATTGACATGGTCTTGGAGAATATACCTCAGGATGTGGAGAGCTTGCCTTGAGACGCGACCGCTTGTTGAAGCTCGGTAGGCGGCCTCTGAGTTGGAGAAGGTATGTAAGCTCCTGGAAGGGGCGTAACTCAGTTTAATCGGGGGGGGGGGGGGGGGGTGGCAATAGCAATCGCCCCAGCGGCGGTGAGGTCTGGTGCCCGGATTAAAGCGGCCAGGTATGAAATGTAGGTGTCGTCTGTGAGTGGCTATGAGACAATATCAGCGTACATGGCTATGGCTGTGATGTCCTGTCCATACTGTTTGGAAAGATGTCAAAGGGAGGCCTGTCTTCTGGCCGTTTGAAGTTCGTGGTGCTGTGGCGGGCGATAGTCATCGTGGAGAGAGGTGGGATATCAGTGGTGAGTGCGCTTCTGAAGGCAAATGTCTGGGAGGCATGGGGTTGCTAATGTGGCGGAGGTAACTGCTCAGGTCGTAGCAGCCGAGTGCTTTCGGAGTTGAGGACCGCATCACAGGTTTATTCAAAGGAGTTTTGAATGCCCAGGGTGAGAAGGCGGACCGTGGATGCCTACAAAGCCTAGAGCAGTCTTGTAGGGGGTGCCGATTAGGAGGTCGGCCCGATTCAGGGTAGTGCTTGTAAGTTCGTGGTATGGGAGGTCATATTGCATGCGCCTGATGGCCAGTGCCGTGACTAAACGAGTGGTGTATTTTTGACGCATGCCCTTGAGGTGCCCTGCTGTGCGGCGAATCATGCACTCAGTGTTAAGGATGAATGGACGAAGAGTTGTGATGCTGTGTGTTGGTTTGCCGTCGTGCTGGATCCAGAGGCCAAGAACTCGCCCAAGCGGGCCCTCCTAGATCATAGGTTAATTAATTTTTTGCAAGACATGCCCAGGTGACCTGTCCAAGTGTCGTGAATCCTAAGACCTTCAAATTTCACAGTCGAGAAAACTCCGTTTCAAAAAGTGAAAATTCCCGGCAGCGACTATTCGTGTGCTTGCGGATACAGGCATCATCTGGATGCTGCCAGTAACACCTGTTGCAGTTGGTCAGCATTATGTTCTGAAGAGCGCTTTTTTATGCTTTTACCTTTTAATTAATATGTGGGACTATTACGCTAATGAAGATTTGTTAATGTATTTGTTTCGCTGATTTTGGCGCCAGGGAATTGTGTGTTAATCAATAATCTCGAAGTTTGTACACAGTTTACGTAATTCCCCACGGGTATCGCTGAAAGCAGTGAACACCCGAATTATGGCGATCACGGATCACGGTTTTTTGAGGCTTCGGCCTCAGGGGAAGTTCTGGCAGCTGGTAAGATTGAGCGCAGTGCGTAGAAACAATTACGTGGGCTAAGAAAGCAAGGCTAACTGCTGGCGCTTCGATGTTATCAGATTTCCATGGGGTAAACGGCTATTACAATGCGCATTAAGATTAAAAATATTTGGCACCTCAAGAGGCCTTCAAGAGGCTTGAGAGCAACGTTAAAGCAAAGTAACTAGCTGATATAAAAAGACCACCTTGATAGAAAGAACGGGGAATTACTTTTGTGACACTTGTCCTGTAAAAGCTATCACAAGGTTTCATCTGGCCGTGTGCTGCAATGCGTAGAGGACCAAAGATCGGATTAAAAATTTGTGATTTAAACGCAAATGGGAGTGATTGTTTGTTCGATTTCAAAAATTATGACACACTACCTATGCTGGACTGCTCATGCCTGGAAGGGATCAACGACAGCGCCTGGCAGACGAGTGCACGAGGACAGAGTCATTCTACAATCATTAGCAGTTTCGAGAAACTAAAATGCTAAGAGGGTGAAGAAATCTATGAAAACGCAAGGCAACTTTGAAATGCCAAAAGAAAATATATCATCTGGCAATAAGCTTAGTGGCATTTGAAGGTAAAACAATTGTAGGGGACATTTCAGCTCTGCTTAAAGGCTATGACGCAATAGCTAATAGGTTAACGCCATATACGCAGAATTGGGCATTCTTTACTTAACATCCATACATCTCTGGGAGTCCTCACACCACTCCTGACGCAGTGGTGCAACGGTTAATCGATGTGCCACTTCTCTTCGTTGGTAGGTGCTGCCACCGGTGAGCCTTATGCGATCCAGGCTGCTCTCACCGAGTACTTCTCGCTACCAATCAATAATTTGACTGCCACCTTCCACTGTGCTAGTTTGCTCACAGTACGGGGGGCAGGTAGTGCCGACGCCAGAAGGTTACGTCGCCTAGGTTACCCACCTACCTCCTAAGTAGCTTCCCTAGGGATCTTAGAACGCAGCTCTTAAGCACCCGTTCGTGGGTTCAGCCCGTCACCGCCGTCGGCATAACCGAGCCAAAACGCAAATAAATAAATATAAATAAACATTGCCGCGACCATTATTCGCAACACTGGCGACGCAAACAGATAAGATTCGCTGGCCACAGTACGAGAGCACTAGGCTATCGCTGCAGGCAATCACGCCTCGTGTTAAACTGCAGCACACTCTCGCGCTGTGCACTGCACATCGTCGCCTTCTTCAACTAATACATTCTCGCTCGGAATGTATTGGGCATCGTCCTTTTTATCAAACGATATTACTACAGAACTAATATCGTCGCTAGACTTGCCGACGACCCAGCACAAAAAAATGCAGGCCTACAGAGCCTGACACACCCGCAGAGCATCGCTCAAATTTCGCTTTAAGGAAAGGGGTAATCGTCCTTGCAGTTTACTGTTGGTTTTTCGCTCACGGCAACGACGCCGACGATGACCCCGCCGAATTTTCTGTGACACAACCTCCTTAACGCTGTTGCGTTAAAACTTCTACAGCTTTCGCTATAACAGGTAGGCACCTACGCTGGTTTTTAATATTCAATAATTTTTCGTCAAAAAGTATTTAAAAGAAAGCTGTTTATTAGAACATTTAACCCAAAATGAGCAAGAGATGAGCAAGAGTAACTCTAATGCCACACTGATGCAATTAGGAATTTTCACTACCAGGTCTATAGAACAGCCCATAAGACCTCCTAGTCGACAATGCAACACGCCCGCCACGCACTTTGCGGCGCACACCAATCGATCGAGGCAAGCAAAAGATACGCAACTTCGGTCTGTTTAAAAGCTGTTTAAAAACTGTTTTAAAAATTATGGCTGTTTAAGAACTACTCTTAGCTATTATAACGCAGGAATGATCTACTTATAAATATGCCATTTATTTGTTCAGCATGCGACCAGAAATTTCTGCTTTTTCTACAACCTCAAAACGGGCACAGCGAACATCCCTCGTTTAACAAGAATCACTGAGGTCTCTTTCTGCGCGGAAGACGCAAAAAATGAGGAACGAAAGTTATTCATATCTTCTAAACTTGCAGACTTTTCAAGCGGCCGGATGTACATAGCATATCAGTACCTCCACGTTTTGAACACAGTGCACGAGATACTGGAATGGAAGGGCATACTTTTGTGGCATAAAAAGCAGACTGCAACATTGCCCGGAACCTGCTCGTAAAGAAAAGAAAAAAACTCTTTACTACATGAATTTTAAAGCATTGTGATCTCAGGAGTAAAAAAAAGTGCAGCAACCTGGTGATGTTTCAAACTTTGGCGCCATTGCCCTTTTATTTATGCTTTAAATAGATGCTGAGCATCGCTTTTCACTCAATCTTTGACGCCATAGATGTCTCAAGCATAAAACTTTGGTATTTCAGCATCCTTATATAGCTGCAGCATGGAATGTTGATGACGTTGTTAACAAGAAGATAATGTTTAATTCTGCGACAATTCAGTATGTTTATGCGGCTACAGAATTTTATGTCGATGATGTTGATAACAAGGTTCAAAGATAGCATCGCCATTGAACTAAGTGGAAGTGCAACGATTCTCCGCTTCATTGCTCAATTCTATCTTTGCTCGATTCAGCGCTCACGTTGTCGTCAGTCTCAACCGTCAAAATTAAGCAATGAAATAGCGGGATGAAAAGATTCAAGATGCGCTGAGCTAAACCCGATTTCTAGAAGAAGAGCTGCTTTTGTATCCTGCAGTTAAGTGGTGTGGATGTTGAATAAACATTTGGGCTAAACCACAGTTAGGGAGGCTAAAACGGCATTAGGAAGAGTGAAGCGATTATTGAGAACAACATAAACTCGAAGTAGAGCATTTGTAGATTTTATTATACATCAACAAAAGGTCGCAAGCTCCGGTCTCGGGCTGTGCCTGAATAGGCAGCGGCTATACACGCATTTTAATTCAAGCCTTACAGCCATTTCCTCTCCTCTCTCTTATTCTGATCAGCAATGCATTCGCTCGTGAAGGAGGCGCAATACCTATTTTGAAAACACTAGATTCCTGTAATGAAAACCTGCCAATTATTTTGGTGCGCTTAGCGGGCGAACGATTGCTGCATACGCTTGATGTATTCACCAGCGTGCATCTAAAATTCCGCTGACAATCGCCAAGCGTAATAGGCGGCCTAGACTGCAACGTTAACCATCGCCGCTCATCCTTGTGGATTGGGGCGCGGTTGATCGCTGCTAGAGGTGGTCGACAAATGGGCGCAGCGATGAGTGCAATTCTGGGATTTTTTCGTCAAATTTCAGGAACAGATGCTCAGAGAGTGGTCGGTAACAGCGGCACTTCCCGCATAAGTAAGCTGACATGCAGTTTGCCGCTACCCCTGTCGCCACTTAGTGGCCACATGCCTCAACGTTGAGCAGGCGAAGAAGTGCTTGGGCTATTAGTCTCGGCCTTCATGTTGCTTTCCTTAGAAAGTGAGCAATTTTATCTAATTGAACTGAACTTTCTCACCTTAAATGGACTCTTTGGACTACTGTGAAGAATCAACTGCCACAGATCCGAAGCGGAAGAATAATGAGCGCCCGTACAGCTGCGTAACAGAACAGACACAATCGTGGAGGAGGCCAAGGCGAGAAAAGACTGCCTCCCGTCGAGACCGCGGGAAACTTCCCCGGGAGTTTAAGGCCGCTGCACGATCGTTTGCTCGCTTACCCTTGTGCAGAGGTTACTCTCTGCAACGTCTGAGTTTGCACGAGGTGTTTTTGATTGCCGGACTGTTCAGTGACTCGAGTGACGTGTGTTCCTGCGTTGCGTTTGTGCCGGCACACTCACATTAGAGCACGCGTAAGCTAAAGAATGCGTTTTGCTCAAAGTGTTAGAATTGACGGGTGCAGTAAGTAGCCAAGAGGGTCGATGGGAGCTGAGGGTGGGGGGGGGGGGGGGGGGTAGCGGAACTAGCGCAGCGCGAAGCGCGGCGCGCAGTCATGCAGTCATGCTCTACGACGACGGCGCCACGATTATAACGAACGTGCTGGCGACATATATGTGAACTGCTGCTATGCGTCGCTTTCCCAGCGGGAAACTTCTGACTCCTCGTCGTGTGCTCGAACACAGCTGTGAAGGGACTCAAGAACCTTGCAGCGCTGCGATACTTCACACTGATATAAATCAACGGCGTTTGTTATGTCGGCGAAAGGCCTTGGTATTCGCTAAATTCAGGAAGGAGATGATAGCTGGCCATTGAGCAATAATACAAAGGTTGCTATGTTAAGGTGTGGGCAGCTTGACATCCTCTATCACGTTTATGTAGTGGGGTTTGAGACGCAGTGTTCGAAATGAGTGGTCAGAGGATGCTTAGATGTATTGACAACCTGATTGTAAGTACGACATAAACAGACGACGTGATTATAAAAGAAAATGAAGCAGAGAGAAGCTGCGCACGGTTGCGTTATTGTGCGCGGCGGCGGTTGGCTGCGCATTGGATCATTGAAGCATGTGTAACATATCTTCAAAGAAATCCCTGATAAACGCTCTATCGCTTAGCGTTTGCTTACCCACCGGCTTCCCCCATGTTTGCACCACGCTGGTTCAGGGCACCCGCGGGGGCATATTAACGAAGTATTCGCACTTATTAACGCAGCGCGCTACTTCCAACCTGTAATCACAGTCATCAAAGCAGTCAAGTCGACAGCTGCACTTGCTTTGCCTCTGACCATTGCCGCGTTGTCACAAGCTGCGTGCAGCAAACTCATATACCAGGCACGATGTGAAATTACAGGGCGAAATTGCGAGGAAACTGTATATGCTGTTACCAAGGATACCACAAGAAAGAGCAGCTGGCATCACTTTAACATCGACGTCACTTTCAATGCTTTCAGCGTAAACATCACATGGATGTACCTGCTAAGGCTACAGACGTACAGTGTGCAAAGAAACTAGCGTAAATCATATGCTTTGCTAAGTTGAACGTCGCATGCATGCCTATTTCGTAGCGACAGGCGTTCTGTCGAGGGGCCTTTGCCGTTCAGTTTTCGAACGTTGTGTGCGCTGTTGTGGGGAAGGGGATCACTCGAACCCTTGCTCCGTTTGGTAGCGTGTCAGAGCCTTCGGACTGAGGAAAGATGGAACTTGAAGTTTGGGAAAACGAAAACAAGCGGATTGAATGGCACTTTGGTGAACTTATTTACATATATAATAAAGAACGCAAACAGTCAAAATTCAAGAGGTTATGCGTCGAGCAGCTGGATGAGCCTTGTTGCCAGGCCCCAGATCTCCCCAAGCATTAAGCTTCCCCTGGTTGAGAGCTTCTTACTTTGTTATTCGTGGCACAGTTTTCTTTTCGCGTTTGATTTCTTGCTGATAGTACACTTTTCTGCAATTTTCGACCGTACTGTCACAACTTCCAGCCGCACTTAAAACCTCAGAGTGCAATGCCTCAAGAACATTCGTACTCTCGCGCGATTACAATACCTACATGCGCATGGTCTACTGCTATTTGTTTTTTAAATGCCCCACAGGAAATTTTGTTACCTTGCCCAAGCATGTAGAGGAAAGCTGGTTAATGTTTCACGCCGGATGTAGACCCCACGAAGGCTATCAGCCGTGTCACTTATAAAAAGCGCCGAAATTCTCTCTCCTGTGACCTGCAGAAGCAGGGCCGTCAATTAGCTTTGGAAGGTCACGTGGTGCACCTGGCATCGGAGACTTGGCAGCGGCGACGATAAACGGCGAGCACCAGCTTACTGTCTCTTCGTTTTGCTGCAGATTGCCTTCCACCGTCTGAACTTTGCGCCCTAAACCAGCGAGCGGACTGCACGAGCCTGGCAAGCGTTGGCTTGCCCTTACCGGCTAAAAGGGGCGGTTTCCTTCAGCTGTTGCGGCTATCGGCGGAGGTTTCACCTGACTCCTGACTTCACCGGACGCAAGCTATAAAGACAGCGACCCATCGCCTTCGGCCTTACTTGGCAGCGGCGACGATAAACGGCGAGCACCAGCTTACTGTGTCTCTTCGTTTTGCTGCCGGTTAGTGTAAAAACTGTATCAATTTTAATTTGCCTGTGCTTCTTTTCTGACATCGTCGCTGCTGCCAGTTGGTGCGCTTTGTTCCCGTTCATTTTGTGTTTGCGCGTGTTTGCAATGACTTGTCTTCAACCACATGGCGAAAGACATAGCCAAACTTAAAGAGGAACTGAAGGCTGAACTAGCCAAGATGAAGGAAGAGTACAAACAGGAAGTGAAAGCTTCACGGGAGCGTATCGAAAGAGAGCTTCGAAATGAAATCAGAGATCTAAAGACTGAACAACGAAACATGACAAAAAGCCTTGACTTTGCCCATGACTCTTTAGATGAGCTAAAGAAGAAACTTGAGGCTGAAATTTTGAAAAATGTTAAGCTTGAAGAACAGAATCGGGAGCTTCACGCGAGGTGCGCATCACTAGAGAAAAATCAAGATGGACTTGTGAAACGCATGGTCCTCATGGAGCAATACTCTAGAAACACGAACATAGAAATTCATGGTGTTGAGAAACATGATGATGAGAATGTGTTGCAGATTGTCACTAAAATTGGAGAGAAGATTGATGAGCCAATCATTCAAAATGACATTGAATGTTGCCACAGAGTTCCTACTAAAAATCCTGACAAGAGTATTCTTGTTGTTCAGTTCAAGTCTCGAGCAAAACATGATAGCGCACTGAGGAAAGGGAAAAAGGCCCGTCTAACAAATGAGGACATTGGGATTAAAAACACGGCACCAATATACATCAATGAGCACCTTTGTCCGGCCCTGAAAAGACTCCTGGGTATGGCTGTAAAGAGGAAGTATGCTCACAACAGGAAGTCAGTGTGGACTTTCAATGGGAAAATCTTTGCTAAGCAGTCCGACACCTCGGATGCTATACAAATAACTTGTGAGGCTGACCTTGAAAAGATTGAGTCAAATCCGTGATTTTGTTGATTTTGCCTAGACACACTTTAATCAAATCAAAATGGAGTATCACAGCTTCGTCCTACCAGAACGCATTCGACCACAGCAACGTTATCTAAAAACAGTGTTACACTTTAATGCTCGTTCTGCTCATGGAAAGCACGATGACATTATTTGTTTATTAAGTCAGTTTTCTTTTAAATTCAGCAAAATCATGATGGCTGAAACTTGGTACTATGAAGGCTGCGATATGCTTCATCTTGACGGGTATAATAATTTTTTCATGAATCGTGAAATTCGACGTGGTGGTGGTGTTGCGATTTATGTACAGTTGTGTACAAAGTGCGAACTTCTTCCGGAATTTTGCAAGGTTACGAATGAATATGAGTTTCTCACTGTAAAAAATAACTTTGAAATTATAACTGTTATTTATCGTCCACCAGAAGGAAACTTGGTATCGTTTTTTGAATTCTTTGATCGGCTCCTGGAGTATGTTCGAAGCAATAACTTTCAGTTAACTTGTGGAGGAGACTTCAATATAAATACTTTGCTTAATACTCCAAATGTTGTTGACTTTACAACTCGTATTCATTCTCTGGGTTTCATAAGCGTGATTAATACACCAACCCGTGTCACTTTATCCACTTCATCTGCACTGGATTTGTTCATTGTCAACTCTGAAACCTCGATTCACAGTGCTGGCACAGTAACATCTGACATCAGTGATCATTGCCCAAGTTTTATGTTTTGTGACCCTGTAATAAAAGTGAAAAGTACCTCTGAGGAGATAACTGTCCAGCATATGACTGAGGATTCCCTGAGGGCCTTTCAGCATGACATTAGCCAACAAAACTGGTCCTCGGTGTATAGCAAAGCGAATGCCAGTGAGGCGTATTTAAGATTTCTTGAATTTTTTTCTCAAATCTATTCCAAACACTTCCCAATAAAAACCTTTAAGGTATCAAAAAAGATAAGAAAACCTTGGGTGACCCATAATCATTTAAAAGCTATAAAGCAGAAAAATGCTCTTTTTCATACATTTCTGAAAATGCGAAGTCCTGATGCGCTAAAAAAATTCAAAACTGCCAGAAATAAATTAAATGCTGAACTCCGACGAGCAAAGGTTGCTTACTATGAAAAACTTTTTGTAAACATCTATAGACACCAACGAGCTGCAGCGTGGAGAGTAATAAATAGTGCACTAGGAAGAGATAAAAAAGATGCACTCCCTGATCAAATGATTTATAGAAACCACCCAGTTACCGGTCGTGCTCTTGCCGACTTTTTCAATAAACATTTCATTGGATCTTCTGCACACGCTAGCAGTTACATAACTAGCGAAGATATAGGACACTCACGGGCTGAAAGTATATTTCTTCAGCCAACAGATCAGACAGAAGTATACAGAACGTTTATGTCCCTGAACAATAGTAAAGCGCTTGATATTGATAATATCCAAATTAAACCCATTAAGTATATTGTAGAGTACATAACTGCTCCCCTTACATATATTTTCAACCTATCTATTGAATCGGGAGAATTTCCCGCTGCAATGAAGAAGTCTAGAGTGTCAGTTATATATAAAGGAGGCGATAAAAACTTACCAAAAAATTATCGTCCAATATCAATAATACCTACGTTTGCTAAAGGTTTCGAAAAGATATTGCACTATCGTTTTAACCAATTCTTTGAGAAGAATCATCTCATTTCTGATGCACAATTCGGCTTCAGAAAATTCATTCATTCAGGACGTTCAACTGAGCTAGCTTTATTGGGGTTAAAGGAACACGTGCTGCAAAATATACAAATGAAACTAATAACCCTTGGCCTCTTTATAGACTTTAGTAAGGCTTTTGATTCCCTTGATCATGGTATCCTAACTCATAAGCTCTCAGTCTATGGGATTCGTGGCAACCCTTTATCTTTAATAAAATCTTACTTAGCTGACAGGCAACAGTGTGTATATATTCGAAACCACCAATCATCTCTACTACCTATAATCAGAGGCGTACCTCAGGGAAGTGTACTAGGCCCTCTGCTATTTAATGTCTATTTAAACAGTATTGTGAACATTGACCAAGGTTTAAAATTCATTATTTACGCTGATGACTGCACGATTTTGTTCTCTGGTCCTGATGTGAATGAACTAGTCACTAAGTGTAATCAACTTCTTAATCGGCTTCGTGAATGGTCTGATATTAATCTACTAGAAATTAATCCTGCAAAAACGAAAGCTATGTTATTTTGTGCAAGAAACAAAAATTTTCGTCTAGAAAAAAAAGATCATTTGTGGTGGTGAAGAAATTGAAATTGTTCACGAACACACAATACTAGGTGTAACATTTTCTTCACACCTTACATGGGATTCGCATGTTGAGAAGATAATAAAAAACCTCTCGTTGGTAACAGGTGCAATTGCTCGTTGCCGCGCGTTCCTTCCTGGTAAAATAAAGCTACAAATATATAATGCATTATTTGTCTCGCAAATAAGCTATTGCTCATTAGTCTGGTTGACAACAACTAAGACCAACCTAGAAAAAATTTACCTTCTGCAAAAGAAAGCTATACGTCACATTGCCAATCTTGATTACCTAAGCCACACACGGCAAGCTTTTGAAACATTCAGTGTGTTAATAAATTCAAAGTATGTATGAATTCCGAATATTGCTTTCATTTCATCTGTCGTCATCCTTTAGGTCTATGATAGAAGGCACTGCGCTACTGAAACAGTACGATCACACAGTTAATACTCGCAACACAGACACTTGGTTAGTTCCCCATTTTCGCACTGACTATAAGTTCCAAGCACTACAGCACAATCTTCCAGTAATTTCAAATAGATATAAAGACATAAATAACCCTACTAAGAAAGCATTGCGTGAATTATTTCTTCAAAAATAATTCCTGACGTATAATTCGCGCCCAAGTACAGCTGCTCCCTTGTATCTTATGTAAATATGTTTTCTGTATTTCCCTATTGTAATTTATTGATGATTTTATGCTTTCTGGCTGTCCTGTTTTTTGTGAAAACTGTAACCTGACTATGTGTGTGTGTGTATGTAAATGTTCTCAACAAAGTCTGCTTCTATGCCTTGTAACGGCTGCCTGGGCCTAGTCAAGCTGTATACCTACAGCTTTTAGTCCAGGCAGCCGCCAGAATTTTCTGGAAAATAAATGGAATTGAATTGAATTGAATTGAATCCCAGATTGCAGCCCTTGTCACCGTTCCGTTTCTAAGGCTGTCGGAAACCATGGCCAGCATTTAGCGGTGGTGGAGAGTGTGAGCTTGATAGCCGAGGGCATCCAATTGGGCAAACAACAAGTGCTTCAATTTTACGGAGGGCAGAAGAGCAGTTGGCTCTGACTGTTGTTTAAACATATCATGCTGTCGTCGCTCCCTATCTAAATTTCATAAGCTACTGCTTACCACCAAGTTCAATTCCCTACATCCCACTCTACCCATTTGGTCCCACTGCCGAGTGGAAGAGCTTCTCCGGGTCAGCTCCCTGACCTGATGGCCTCGCTCTCGTACCTTCTTTTTCATATATCTTTCAACGGCGGGCTACCAAACTTAATTGCCCTCCCTCGGACCTATCCATATACTATATTTACATCAAAATTGGAATGTAAAGCTACTTTGCAATATCTGAGACACTGTGAAAAAAAGTGCTTTTTTTCAGAACTAAGCGTGGTGTTTGATTTGTGAACACCTTTGCGGCCATGAGCGATAATGCTTGATTTAAAACCACGAGTGCTAAAGTGGCACTGCGATATGAAATAAGAGTGCTGCTCCGGGTGCTCCCTAACAGTGAAGAGATCAGAACCTTGCGGCCATGGGCCCAAATAACGTGTTGGAGCTAAGCAGCAAGTCAAAGCATTTCTAAAAGGCAGCATACAAAAAAACACGTTATTGTCAGCGAGAATGGGTGCCCCATTGACTGCTCATGTCTCTATAGCTGCGGCTGCTACGGCTGATCCACGGCTGAAAACAATAACCTTTCATGGCAATGCCATGATGGGAGCGAAATTCCGCTGCTGTGCGTAAACATGATTCTGCGCCAGCAGCGATAAATCATTTTTCAGCGTTTAATGGCATGCAATAACATCTCGCCTCATGTATGGAATACATCATAATCTTAAGCCGCAGCGCCAGGCAGAAGAGACAAATTGTTATCAGCGAAACAACATGCAGCGAAGACATAAGTTCCTTCTTATGCGAACTTGCTAACGCAAAAGGAGTGCGAGCTCATCAATTCAGTGGTCGTGCAGAAATGAAGCAGGCAAGGCGAAGCACGACGGAAGAGCAAAAATCTTTAAAAGCTCGAGAAAGAAACACAAGTTCAATATCTCGCATCAGGGAGTTGAAGGCCACTGAGTGCGCCATTGCAACGTCGTAAAAAACGCGTCGGCTCAACCTCTCTCTCGTAGAAATTCGCGGCAGTTTTATAGCCGTAAGCTATTCTAGAGTGAGCAACCTCTTACATTTCAGGATATTAAAGCGCAAGGGTGTAAGAAGTGCCGGGTATTTTATCATACGTCCTCGGAGAAGTTTCGGGGGCGATGAGTCTCAGTGCTTCGGTCTACAATTTTCGACATTAGCTGCGCTGATGGTGAAAGCATTGCTGACATTTGAGGATGAGAGCATAGAGTATAAAGACTGAGAAAGTTTAATAAACTAGAGAACAAACATCTTCTCGTGAGGTTTAGGAAGGTTTTCAAAATAGCTGTGCTAATCAAGTTCTTCCACAGAGGCCCCCATCATTCTTCATTCTTCGTCCTGCTGTGTATGTCTTTGATTGCACTCTTCTCTTCATGATGCTTTATAACTAAATAGCCCATTAAAACATCTTACCGCAAATTATTCTCCACTTTCAAGAAGTGTTCGTCTTTCCTCCGTTAGCCCGCGTCAGGTTTGCACTTCTGAAAGGACGCACTGTGTGCCGTTGACGATGGAAGCAGAATCCCGCATGCAAGAAGATTTTAGCCACGATAGCCACGTCAGGAGGCTAAGACATCAGTGAAAATCTTCTCCAGTTGTTAAGCGCAAGAGTTTTGCATGCTCTGAGGCGGAGACCTGCTGCCGTTGCCATCGCAAGCTGTTTTACCTCGCGGAAAAAACTTACCTCGCGGCTTAAGGGGCACGTCATGTCTAATTTAGGAAGTGTGCTAGAGGGCCGTTCATTTCGAAACCGGCACTTGACGTTTACTGCGCACGCACTATCGAAGAAAAAAGCCTCTAGGACGCGTGAGAAGATATTTCTACCCATGCGCGTCAGGTTCTCTGTTGTCAACTTGTGTCCGCGCGTTAGTCTTAAATTCGCCTATACAGGTCTGGACTGAAGCTACTGGCAAACACATAAGTTGCTAGACACATGTAGCATACCCTGTACTGTGCTACGGTTACCGTTATTGGAGCACCAGGGAGACCACTGCGCAAGCGCGACTATTACCGGAGCCGACCGTAGTACTGGACGCACATTCGACCGTGATACCTTAATGGCCGACGGCTTATGCCTTCTTTCGAGCAGAAATCCGCACTTTATCGCCTTTCACTTGCTTCATAGGCAACGAATCCGAATGCTTCCGGTAAGCAGTCACCTATTCTCGGATTGGAACTTTTTCATGGTACTACAGGCATTTACATACATAAACGCGCGAAATAAAAAACAAGTTGCAATTTTGGATTCCTGAAGAGCACCCCAAACTGCTTAGTAAGAACGGCTAAGTGCGTCCACGTTTCCATTCATTTTGCCCTTCTTGTGCTTTATGTCGAAATTATACTGCTGCAGAATCAATTGAGCTGCACCTCAGGAGGCGATTGTTCTTTATGTCGTGGTTTGCAGCCAAGGAAGGGGACAATGGTCCGTCTCTACGATGAATTTGGCGCCTCCGAGATAGCATTGTATCTTCTGGATAGCCCGAACAATGCAAGCGCGCTCTTTTTCCGAAACGCAGTACGCCATCTCTCGAGAGCTCAGTTTTCGGCTGAGGTAGAGCACGGGAGGTTCGTTGCCGTCGTTGCCGTTGCACTAAAGAGGAATATGAACTCATCTTTTTACCGCGAGAACTCTATCTACACGTTCTAAGCAATCTTAGAAACTTTGAAATATTGTCCGATTGCCCCAATTAAAGCTAATTAAACGTCCCGGCTTCCGCTTTTTTTTTAACTCAACGCGGTAGGTAGGAGGAGTCAACGAACGCGTCAATCAGTCCCGCTGCGGCTTGCCGCTCTGCCATCGGTGGAGTGATACTTAAACCCACGTGTTTTTTTTATTTCCGTGGGCCTAGTTTGCGGCTATATTGTCTGTGACAGAAACTGTTTATTCACAGAAACCTGAAAAGTAAATAAAGCGAAAGCGAAGCCGCCACTGCACTGCCTGAATGGCACTCCACGCGTTGGTTCACCCCGCTTACCTACCGCGTTGAGTTCAAGAAAAGGCGGTAGCCGGGACGTTTAATCCGATTTAAGTAGGGAAATCTGCCGCACAGGACAATAATTCGAAGTTTTTAAGAATGCCCGGAACGTTTAGTAGAGTTCCCGCTGTAAAAAGACAAGTTCATATTCCTTTTTAGTGCAGATTTAAGGTGGTTGGGCTTATATTGACATGCATCAATGTGATATCAAAGTAGGGATGTCACCGCACCAAGGACATGCGTCTACGTTTAGTGTTGGCTGAAAGCGATTCAGGTGGTGGAAATTATGGAATGGAAGGTCTGCGATCGTCTGCAATTGGTCTGCAAAGTTAGGAGCCCTCAAGGAAAAGGGGTTTGGGGGGGGGGGGGGGAGAAAAGAACAGAGAGAGAAGGCCCCGCTCGGTAAGTATAATCGTGAGGTATAGTTTAAGCCTTGATGTTTCTAGCCAGGCCTTCGCAGCCGGGAACCAAGGAAATGAAACATTGACATTGTCATGTAGGAGAATATACCTCAGGATGTGGAGAGTTTGCCTTGAGACGCGACCTCTTGTGTAAGCTCGTTAGGCGGCCTCTGCGTCGGTGACGGTATGTGAGCTCCGGGAAGGGCTGTCGCTGAGTTTAATGGCGAGGGCAATAGCAATCGCCCCAGCGGCGGGGGGGAGCGGGGGGGGGGGGGGGTATGCTCTGGAAGAAAGTGGCCAGGTATGAAATGTTGGTGCTATCTGTGATTGGGTATAAGAGCAAATATCCGCGTAGATGGCTATGGCAGTGATTTCCTCTCCATACTGTTTGGAAAAATGTCGAATGGGGTCCTGTCTTCTGGCCGGCCGTTTGAAATTCGTGGTGCAAGTGGCGATGGATAGAGTCATGGTGGAGAGAGGTGGGGAGTTCCTGCGTGAAAGCAAAGGTCTGGGAGGCATGCGGTTGCGAATTAGGCGGAGGTAACTGCTGAAGTCGTAGCAGACGAGTGCTTAGGGAGGCGAGGACCGCGTCACGGGGTTATTCAAAGGAGTTCTGAATGCCTAGGGGGAGAAGGCGGGCCGCGGACGTGCATAGTACAAATCCTTGACAGTCTTGTAGGGGGTGTGTTTTAGGAGGTCGGCCCGACTCACGGTAGTGCGTGTAAGTTGGTGATATTGGAGGTCATATTCCATGCACGTGATGGCCAGGGCCGTGACTAAACGAGTGGTGTATTCCTCACACATGCCTTTGGGGTGCCCTGCTATGCGGCGAATCATGCACTCAGTGTTAAGGATGGATGCTCGAAGATCAGTGATGGTGTGGGTAGCTTTGCCATCGTGCTGGATCAGGAGGCCAAGGACTCGCCCAATCGGATCCTCCTGGGAGACCAGACGTTGGTGAATTTGTAGGCAGATAGGGCTGGGTGACTTGTACAGGTGTCAGTGAATCCAAAGACCTTCAATTTTTATAGTTGAGAAAACTCCGCTTCAAAAGTGGCAAGTTCCAGTAGCCACAATTCGTGTGCTTAAGGCTGGCGGCGTCGTCTTGAAGCAGCCAATAAAATCTGAGGCAGTATGTCATCATAATATTCTGAAAAGCGCTTCTTTTTTCCTTATTTTACATCTTAGTTTATTTCCCGGGCTGTTACGTCTATGAATTTTTATTAACGCACTTGTTTCAATAATTTTTTTGCCAGGCTGTTGTGCGTTTATCAACAATATCAGTTTTCAACTTGAGCGCAGTTTACTATGAAGACCGCAGGTGTCGCGGCAATCAAATAACACCGGAATTTTGGCCAACTAGGACGGCGGTTTTTTTGGAGCATGCACCCTAAGGGAGGTTCTCGTAACTGGTAACATTAGGCCCAGTGTGAAGAGATGCGTCGGCTAAGAAAACAGAGCTGGAAGCCGGCGCTGTGATGTTATCAGATTTCTGGAAAGGTGAATTATCAGGCGCATCAGGGATCAGAATATCACAGGCACCTCACGGGGACTACAAGAAGCTTGAGTACAGCTTAGGCGAAATATCTAGCTACAATAAAAATTGCTCCTTAAGAGAAAGAACAGGCAATTTTTTTAGGAACACTTGTTCTCCAAAAGTTATCTTAAGCTTTCATCTGGCTTTGTGCTGCAGTGCTTAGAGCAAAAGGAATCCGATTAAATGTCTTTGTTAGAAACGCAAAAGGAAGTGGCTTTTTTATTCGAATTTTATTGGTAAAAAATCACGCCGCAGCCGGTGGCATTTCGATTGAGGCGGAATGCTTGAGGCCCGTGTACTGCGTTAGTGCACGTTAAAGAATCCCATATGGTCGAAATTATCCGAAGCCCTCCACTACGGCGCCGCATAGCCTGCGTGACGCTAAGCCCCATAAAGCCGAACAAAACTATGCGCCAAAAGGAAATATACTGTCTGGATATAGACAAAGCTCCATTTGTATAGGTAAAAACTTCGACCGTTTTCGCTATAATAGGCACGAACCTAGTGCCATGTTTCGTAAATATTACGCAGTTTTCGTCAAAATGTGCTTTAAAACGAAAGCGGTATATTCGAACAATTCACCCAAATTAAGCAAGAGTAACTAATGCAGCGTTGATGGTAATATGGAGTTTTCACAACCTGGGCAGCACAACAGCGGGAATGTCCATTATAGCAATGGGCAGAGCGAACACGCCACCTTTACCAAGCATCACTCAGCTCTCATGCTACGCGGAAGATGTGCAAAGTATAAAGCAAGAATATTATTCATGTCCTCTAAACTGCACTTTTATAGCGGCAGGGCATCCACGGCATATCAGTACCTCAACATAGTGAACATCGTGCAGCAGGTAAGATAATGCAAATGGGAGCCCATATTTTTGTGGCATAAAAAAAGCACAAAGACTGCCTTTGTCCAACGAATTGTTCGCAAAGAAAGGAACAAAATTCTCTAATACCTTGAAATTGAAGGCATGGTAGTTTCACTCGCCGAATAAAGTGCAATGACCAGATTGTTGGAAAATTTGGTGTCTTTGCCCCTTTAATTATGCTTTAAAAAGGAAGCTGCGCTTCGATTTTCTCTGTCTTCGACGTCATAGATGTTTCATGTTTAATACATAGGTACTTCAGTATCCTTATGTAGCTTCAGCTTGGTATGTCGATGACATTGATCTTAAGAGGCTAAGGTGTCAGTTCAGTATTCTTACGTCGCCGCAGCATTTTATGTCGATGAAGTTGACAGCAAAGTCAATTGCTCAATTTTACTTGTGTTCTATTGAATTCCCACGTTGTCACCGGTCTCTCCAACCCAAATGGAATAATAATATTATAACGGAGTGAAAGAATTCGAGATGTGCTGTTCTAAACCCGACTTTTAGTAGAAGAGCTGCTTTGATATCCTGCAGTTATGTGGTGTGACTGGCAAATAAACACTTGGGATAAACCACAGCACGACAGGCAAAAATCGCAGAAGGAAGAGTGAAGCAAGTACCGATCAGAACATGAACTCAAAGTAGGACATTTGCAGATTTTGTTATAGTGTTCAGTCGTGGGCAGTGCCTGCTAAGACAGTGGATTTACATCGGCCTGTGTAAAATATCCCATACAATCATATTTTCTATCGTGATAAAAAGACATTTTAATTCGGGCCTTTGAGCCATTTCCACTCATTTCACATATTCTGATCTCTGATGCATGCCCTCATGAAACAGGCATCATGTGTATTCTGAGAACACTGTATTCCTTTGACAGAATAATAAATTACATGGGAACATATGTCTCAAGAGAAAGCATGCTATGCATGAGGAGCCAAGGTAGTGGAATGTGCATCCTTCCTTAACAGTTATCGTGACGAGAGCCCTTTATTTTGCATTTGTGTACAACATAACATAGATTGGAATAAATTTGACAATGCAAGTTCCCTCTTAAGAAAGGCTGCAGTTTTAAGGCAAAGAACTTGTTAGGCTGCACTATATTCAAATTCTTTGTAAATATTCTAAAAGATTTTTGTACAGAAATTTACTTCGAAAAATGTAGTTTGAGCAGTGATCCACTCTGGGTGCACGTAATGAGCATTTTAGTATATCCCTATAAAGTGCTCCTACCGTACACCGCTAACACCAGTCTCCAACTTCGCATTGCATAAAGCTCCTTTGGGCCACGCACCAGTCAGTTTCTGGTGCCCCTAAACCTTGTGAGTCATTTCCGTGGGCTGTGTTGGCTGTCAGCAAGGAAAAGCAATGTTATACGGTAGCGGCGTACATTGCCCCTGTGCTTAAGCTCTAAGCTTAGCGACCGCAAGCATAAAATTCTTGTAGTACATATTTGAACCAGGGCTACAAACTAGCACATGGAGACACTATAACTTTCAACTAATGTCGGTAGTGCATGCTTGCATCTCTCAGGGTTTTGCTTCTTTCTAGGACATGTTTACCATTTACTAAGTGGCTATTCTGCTTTCTGCGCATTCCTCTATCACCTGATTGATAATGTTAATGTGGCCTATTACGAAATATCCTTTGCCTGGTCATTTGGTTGATTAAGCTCTTAAACTCTAAGGTTGCTCTGACTCTATGAGCGATTACCTTTGTGAATACCTTGTAGGCAACGGACAGCAAGCTGATCGGTCTGTAATTTTTCAAGTCCTTGGCGTCTCCTTTCTTATTAATTAAGATAATGTTTGCGTTCTTTTAAGATTCTGCTATGGTCGAGGTCATAAGGCACGGCGTATACAAGGTGGCCAGTTTTTCCACCACAATCTCCCCTCCATCCTTCAAAAGATCTGCTGTTATCTGATTCTCACCAGCTGCTTTTTCCCTTTGCATTGCTCCTAAGGTTTTCTTTTCTTCCTTTTTCGTTACTGGTGGGATGACGCATTACTGTGCGCTACTGTGTCAATCGTTAACTTTCTGATTACATTGGCTACTGTATAGATTTCGGTAGAACCCTTCGGCTACTTAACAATTTATTTATTTATTTATTTATTTATTCAAAATACCCCCAAAGGCCCTCATTTGAGGGTATTACATGGGGGGGGGGAGTAAGTACAAAGCATTGTTATAAGGTTAAAGATATTGCACTAAAATAAAATAGAAATCACAAAATATTAATCATAAATAGGCATTCACAGAAAGGGTCGCAACAATGCACATAACAGCAAAATTTGAGCATAAATAACAGCACCGCTAGAAAAAGAAAAAGACAACACTGGAAAAGGTGCGCTGAAGTACCAAAAAATATAAAATAAAAAGAAGACAAGGCGGAAGAAAAGAACGCTCAAAAAATACCTTTTTAGTTGTTGAAACATGAGTGCATAAGATGTTGGAATTTATTTAAATCCGATTCAGTGGCAATTTCTGATGGCAAAGCGTTCCATTCGGTTATTGTGCGTGGTAAAAAAGAATAGGCATAATGGAATGACTGGCAGTTAATGCGTTTAACTTTGTAAGGATGATCGCGACGTGGAAAGATAACTGGCGGTGGCTGAAAGAATTCATCATGAAGGGAAGGATGGTGATAAAGCTTGTGGAAAAGTGACAGACGGGAAATTTTTCGGCGCAGTGCTAAGTTATCTAACTCGGCTTTAGTCTTCCATGAGGTGACGCTGGTGTAACATGAATAATCAGAAAAGATGAATCGCGCAGCACGGTTTTGCAGGGCTTCGATGTTACTGATGATATAATTCTGATGAGGATCCCAAATGGCAAACGCGTATTCGAGTTTCGGACGGATTAATGTGGTGTACGCTAGTTTTTTTACATGTGTCGCGGCCTCTTTTAAATTATGTTTGAGAAGTCTGAAAGTACGGTTAGCGGAGGCAAGAGTGAGATTAATATGATGATTCCATGATAAGTCGGATTGTAGGTTAATGCCAAGATACTTGTAACTTGTGGTGAATTCTACACTATTGTTAACAAGAAAGTAGGCGGTAGGAATACGTGGCTTGTTAGTGAAAGACATGAGCTTAGTTTTGGAAAGATTTAAAGGCATTAACCAATTAGAACACCATGTGCTTATCGCTTCAAGATCAGACTGCAGTGGCTGGCTGTCAGTGTTACAGGTTATACGTCGATAAAGCACACAATCGTCATTGCCCTCCTTTTCTCTTAACGCATACATCTGGTTTTTACGTATGCCTAGTTTCCTCTTCACCGCTTTTAGGCTACCTCCATTCTTTAGAGCATGCTCGATTCCTTCATATTATACTTCCTTATGTCGGCTACCTTCCGCTTATTTATTAACTTCTATAGCTCTGCAAGTTCTTTCTGTCTGCAGGATTAGATGCCCTCATGCTTTGATGTTTCTTAATCAGAGTTTTCGTCTCCTGAGATAGTTTGCAGGTATCCTGTCGAACCGTACTACCGCCTACTTCTACTCCGCACTCGTAATGATAGCTGTAAGATTATCGTTCATTGTGTAAACATTAAGATCGTCTTCCTCAGTTAAAGCTGAATATCTGTCCTGCGGTGATATCCTTAATTCTTCTTTTTCCCTCTTACCGCTAGCCAGTTAATGGACCTCCTCTTCACAAGCTTCTTTTGTTCCTTCTTCACGTCTAAGCTAATTCGGGACCTTACCATTCTGTGGTCGCTACAACGCACCTTTCCCAGGACGTCCACATCCTGAACGATGCTGGGTTGAGCGCATAGTATGAATTTGGCTAACTAATATCGACTAATTATGCAGTTAAGCACAATATACAAAATAGTGTGACAGGCTTCATACAGGAGCCAGCAACAAGCCCTTGGTCGCGTCGTGTTAGAGTGTCGCGGCAGATATTTAAGCCCTGGTTAAGGTTAGCTGGGACACCCTGCATATAGACGAACGATGTGTGTAGGATTGTCTGAAGTGGATGTGCTGGGCTTGATGTATGCCTCATACGGCCGTTTGACGATGTTACTCTATCTTCTTTTTTTGCCAGCGCTGAGATTTTCTGCACCACCTTCGAGCACACACCCACAAACACACGCACATACACATATACACATACACACACACACCCATACGCCGCCGGCTTTTCTCGTAATTGGACTAGCAATGGTTTCGCGTTAAAAGGACACAAACTGCATTCAGCGCTTAATTGTAACCATGTATTGAACGAGTGAAACGTGCGCGCTGACCTAAATGACGTTTACCTAATTGGCGCTGACGTAATTTCTCAATTCGACGGGCTGCACAAAGACCGAAATAAATAAAATGGACGCTACATTGAAATACGGAACCGCCGCTCACTGGTTAAGGCGCTCGACTGCTGAGCCGGTGTACCTGGGTTCGAACCCGACCTCGGCGGCAGCGTTTCGATGGAGGCGAAACGCAAAAGGCGCCGGTGTGCTGTGCGATGTCAGTGCACGTTAAAGACCCCATGTTGTCTAAATTATTCCAGAGACGACCACAACGGCACCTCTGGAGTTCAGTCTCACCTCTCTCGTTAGGGATGCCTACATAGTCGGGGTGTGTTACAGGAGGGTATGCGGAGAAGTATTGATAGTAAAGTTCTTGGTGGAGCTCCCCCGTCCCCAAGAACATGCGCCCTGAGTGAGACAGGGATCGCTGAGTAATAGGGCCCTCCACAAACATTATGGTGATGACCATGAGGTGGTCTACATGGACGCAGCCGAATACACGTCAGGCTCCCGTATAGCCCTGGCGATAGCCGACAATCAAGCAAAGCTTCTGACCTCCAGCTCAATCATCACGGATTCTACCACAGAGGCAGAATAGGCGGCCATCGCGCTTGCTGTCTTTTCTACATCTGTCACAAAAATTATCGCTGACTCTAAATCTGCCATTATCAACTATGCCAAATGGCGACATATCCGGCACTGCTGCGCGTTTACTACGCTTCTGGCAGCCCCGGAGCCCTATAACCCTCATCTGGAAGCCAGCACATCCCGGCCTCCCTGGCAACGAGGAGGCTCATTCCTTAGCCGGATGTCTCACATTCCTGGGGGGAGCAGAGCCCCTTGTACGGGCCGAGGAGCGCCTGCTTTCCTTCCGTGATATTCTCTCGTACTACTGGGATCAACGAAGGGAAAACACACATCCAGCCCCGTTCCCCACCATAGCGCAGGCCGCACACTGGCGACGACTACAAACTCGTACAGCTCCATACCCCATACTGCTACACGCCCGATACCCAGACAAATCCTCCCCCCCCCCCCCCCCCCCCATGCAAACTTTTCGGAAAACCAGGAGACTTTCTACACACCCTGCTCACGCGCCCCATCTTCCCTCATACCCCATCACCGACTATGGCGGAGTCTTTCTGGGAGACTCTGCTTACTGAAACTTCACCTCAAGACTAACGCAGCTCATATCCAGCGCTCTCGGAAGGATTACTCTCCAAGGGCAATCCCTTGCTTTGTAGGGGTGCCTCCTAACAGTGAGGGAGCATCCAAGAGCCATGTAGGGGGCTTCGCCCCAACCATTTACATCGTTCGCAATAAAAGTTACCGCCACCACCACCACTACGGCACCTCTTTCTTCCCTTCTTCTTTCACTCCCTCCTTTATCCCTTCCTTTACGGCGCGGTTCGGCTGTCCACCGCGATATGTGGAACCGTTACTGCGCCACTTCCGCTCCTCAAAACCGGTTCTCACTGGTTTTCATTCCTTCTTTTGTCTGTTAGCCAGTGTGATGACTGAAGGCCAGTGTGAGATCCTCGTCGGTGGTCTGCCTATCACTTCATTTTCAATGAGAACTGGTTTTGGGGGAAAGGAAATGGCGCAGTATCTGTCTCACATATCGGCGGACACCTGAACAGCACCGTAAGGGAGTGGATAGGGGGAGTGAGAGAAGAAAGGGGTGCCGTAGTGGTGGGCTCCGGAATAATTTCGACCACCTGGTGACCTTTAACGTACACTGACATCGCACAGCACACGGGCGCCTTTGCGTTCCGCCTCCATCGAAACGCAGTCGCCGCGGTCTGGTTCGACTCCGGGAACTCCGGATCAGTAGCCGAGCGCTCTAACCACTGAGCCACCAATGCGGGTAAAAAACGCTCAATCCTTGTATGAAAATTATAAGGCTTTAAACTAATACCACCTACAATATGTGGTGTTGTTCAGACGCGTCGGCCGCGCTAGCTTATAGCTTACTTACAAATTAAGTAAAACGTCAGATCTAATACAAATAAAGGTTGCCCAAATGCACCGTTTTTAAACCGACATTTCTTCAACATATCCCACGAGTTCTCTAAACGCTTTGGCCGTGGCATCGCGAATGATGAGAAGCCTTTCTTTGACGTGTACTTCAATATACAGGTTGTTGCACCTAAGACATTTTTACAAATAGGCGTTACAAATAGAAGAGCGTTTTTTTGGCATAATACTGTCAGCGGACTCGCCTCGTTCCAGCCTCTTAAATTGTTCTTCCCCATGATGGTATGTTCGTCTTAGATTTCTCAACTATGAACGGTATCAACTATACGAAATGCGATATGTTAGTATGAACAGGGACCGGAACCATCCATCATAGCATCCCGATCGCCATGAAGCCGCAGCGACTGCATCAGGTATAAACACTCTGTAATTAACGAAATGGTTATTGCCGCGGCTAAAACAAGCTTGTGCTGCATCTTTCCAGTTCAGTGCCCGCTTGTTCACAATAGGCAGGAAGAATGGACGTTAGGTTCTTTGTGGCTATGTAAAACAAAAACTGGAATACAAGACTCTTTTACAAAAGACGAGAAATTTCAAGCACAATTTTGAATTCTCTGTTCAAGTATCAATTCCGTAAATTGTTTAAAATATTTGAGCCAACGATATATGTGCAGCTTTTTTAAAGCATCAGTGCTGAACGGGCACTACGAAATTTACAGTGCATAGCCAGTCATTCAAATGCTATTGACACTTAGGCTACTGTTCCCAGTCACGCAATCTATCAGCACAATGCGTGCATGTGTTCAAATAACGTGCTTTAGCACAGGACCTAGTTTAATACGATTTTATGGCGGCATTTGAAAGGTACAGTATTGGCGACAATAGTTTCGTTGACTTCAAAGTCCTTAGCGGCGGCGGCTGCTGTTTGTACAGAATGGGAAGTATCCACTTTTTGATTTAAATGCCAACTTGAGGTGAATTCGCGTTGGCTATCGACTGGAGGTGTCTGCGTCAGGGACGATGAGTTCTTAATTGACACTTAAGAGCACGCGATGACATCTGGCTTTTACTAGCACTGCAAAGCATAATACGTTATTATCGGATACCAATAATGTCAGATGGTGGTGAGAGGGTTAAACGGAGGGACATGTGGTCAAAGCTATAGGTTTCTCTTGAGAGAATTTGGCGCTGCGCGACTGTGAGCTACACGTTAACAACTGCACAAGGGCGAGCTACGCTTGTCAAAGCGTGTGACGCATCTACAGAAATCTAAAATTAAGAACCAAAGTAGCTGGCAAACTACAGTTCTCATCATTAGTGAGCTCACACAGTCTTTCACGCCGTTTGAACGTCGTGCTATGTGGTATGTGCTCACATCCAATAAGAGCGAAATAAGTAAGAGCTACCTTGCCAAATGCCTCCGTAAAGGTTATTTGAACCATAGCGCAAGAAAAGCCAAAAAATCATAACACTCTTTCGAATAAACACCCAAAATTTCAGTACATGTAATCATCGCTCTTGCATAGCAGCGATGCCAGCGCAAGAAAGCAGGAGCTGCATATTTCCGAGATTTCAATGCGACATCCACAACGCGTTAAATACTTAGAAGGACTTGGTTGTAGGCCAGTTGGTAGGACATCGTGAGGAGCAAAACCGCAAAAGATCGCGGTACTGACAACTGAACATTTATTAAAGAAAAACAGAGCTTATATGAATCGGTCGCGTGTGTAATCTGACTCAGAAGGGTGAGGGTGAGGGCTAGTGGGCAGTCAACATGAGGATCCATAGCGCACACAATTGAGGGGACACAACACGAGCGCTGAACTTCCACTGAATGAACTTTATTTAGCGCTGACAGCCTTACAAAGATCACGTAAGGTATAGGTGTAACCTACAACAATGATAACTGTTGTTAATCATTAGTTAATCATTGCTGTAGGTTATACCTGTACCTTACGTGATCTTTATAAGGCTGTCAGCGCCAAATAAAGTTCATTCTGTGGGAGATTAGTGCTCGTGTTGTTTCCCCTCAATTGTGTGCCCTATGTATCCTCATGTGTAATCTGGCAAACAATCGTAAAACTAAGATGAAACATGAGAAAACAGTTAGTTAAATGGAAATCATGTCGAAAACAATCGGTACGTGAAAGATAAGGAAACCGAGCAAGGGCGGCACAACTAACCTGCGCAAAACCAAACAAAAACAACCTAGTGAAACACTGACAGAAAGGCTAATTGTTTTCTGGAAAATGGGCACAGAAGGCGTGCTGACACACTTGCCTTACTCCGATCTCAAGATTGCAATGGCCTCGACTATTTCCCCTTCCAACTGCCCCTTTCTTCTTCCTATGATCTGTGTGCAGTTCAGCTCGGGATAGTGGTCTGTACACTTGCGACAGTGAACGGGCAGGGCAGGTCCTGCAGGTCTTCTCAAAGAACGCGCATGATCTTGCAAGCGAATGCTCAAACGTCTGCCAGTTTGGCCGGTATAAAATCGACCACAGCTGAGGGGAAGCTAATAAACCACCCCAGTTGCGCATGAGACATACTTTCTCGAATGCCTCATGCCGCAAACTACAGGCTTTAAAATCTGCTTTCCAATCAAATTGAAGAGTTTTGAAAGCTTGCAGGGCGCCGACTTGACCACTTCAACGCCATATCTGCCTGAAATCTTCTTAATATCATGAGAAACCTTACGAAAATATGGTAAGACTATACTTATTCGGCTAGCTGGCTCACGCGAAAACGTGTCTTTTTGCGCAGTCTTGCAAAAGCTTTTTTACAAAAGCTTTTTTGAGCTGAGATTCGGCCGTAGATCTTGACAGTGAGCTCGGGAAGCCCGCCTTTTCGAGTCGCCCAACTTGAAGATGAAACCTGAGCTGCACATTATGATGGCATGGTTTCAATAGCGCAGACCTAAAACATGATGAAGAACCTTTTTACAAGCTTTGAATGGGATGAGCCGAAGTGCAATAAAGCTTTCTTAGACCTCGGCTGAAAAGCTCAGCAAACATAATTCCATTCATTAAAATCTAACTTTAATTCTACAAATTAGATGTACCCTTATTGCAGAAGCTCAAGAGTAAAAGTGAGAGAATGCGAACAACTAGAAAACACTGCCAAATGCTCATCTGCCACTACAGCCAGAAAATCATTAGATGAAAGTTTTAAAATGATAAGAGAATCACCTGCATGTCTAAAAACACTAGAAATGTAGGCATTTGTCACCTTACGTTTGAGCACTCCATCAAAATTAGCAAGAAAGGTTTCGCACAGCAGTGACGCAACGCTGGAGCCAATACAGATTTCTTTCCTGAGGATATCGATAGGAGTATTTTGTCGTTATTTCCTTTGCACCCACAAACAGACCTCCACGACAGCAGCCGGAATTTTGGAGTATCAACGGAGAATCGCGGAAGTAGCATTTGGATCCATACCATGTTCACTGCATCAAATACCGAGACCACGAGAGTTTAAAATAAGGACCTACTTTGCAAGTTTCACTCTTACACAAATGCAAGACGACCCACATTTCCTATCCACAGAAGTGGTCCGAGTGTCATGGCATGTTTTGATGTACCGTGCAACGTCAGCAGACAACTGTGGCCAGTAGTGTTTATTTTGACTGCGGTGCAGGGTGCGGATTAAACAGAGGCACCCAGCTGTCGGTTCCTTGCCCGAAGCCTGCAGAATTTCTTCCCGTAAGCTCTTCGGAACGACAAGGAGGTATGCGCACTTGTTGGGGCGAAGTTCTTATAGAGGATGCCATTTTGCGCACAGAAAGAGGAACGAACCACGCAAGAAAGCTTCTGGTGGTGAAGACGCCTTGCGTTCCAAATACTGGACGAGAAGCTGTTGCTTGGGGTCCGAGTGCTGGCGTTGCATAAAACTCGATGATGCTTAACGGTCACATTAAGGCGTCCTCATCACCCTCTTCCGGCGGCGTGTTGACAGCGGCTCGAGATGAGCATCAGCGTCGGTGTGTTCGCGTCTATTTATATACGGCGGTGGGGCACAACTGGAGGCGCAGGCTCCATCCAACGAGGCGGCCGAGAGGGTCCTTCAAACAGGAAGGCCAGCAGTCCATGGTGGTCGCTGACCACCTGGAATGGTCGTCCGTACAAGTAAATTGGTCCAAGTACAAGTAGTACAAGTGGAATGAATGGTCGTCCGTACAATCGTGTACGGCCAAGCGTACACGATTACTTTCTTCAGTCTGTCGCTTTTCTGAATGAGGTCGGCGCCTAAGCCTACACTGCTTGCGTCGGGACAAATTTCCGCCCCGGCGCTTCCATCAGTTTGCCCGAGGACCCGAGGGCACTGTAAACGACGCTGATGTTCCTTAAAGGCTCCTACTTGCTGCGCTTCCCATCTAAATGGCACGTCTACCTTTGTCAGTAGGGTCAGAGTTATCGCGGTGTTCGAAAAATCCTGTCACGCAATATGCACACGTCACGGTATATGAACACTGAACCTAATAAAAAATGAGTAAAAGACAAACTTAACACTGCCGTTACAGTTGCAGTAATGCTGTACAATGGGGATTGTGGCTTGTGCATTTGCTTCTTCGTTTCCTGATGATGTAAGCTTCCCTAAGTTCGCAAGTAAAAGTATTACGAAGGAAGTGTAAAATGCTAGTTTTAGCAAAACACGTGTGGCACGTCTTTCACATTCCTTAGACGACTCTTGACACAACGCTATGGCTGTGTCATGTGATGTTTACCGCAAAAAACCTGGGCTTATATAACCATGCAAACGCAGGGTACATTCCGTGTCTTATGGTCAACTACGCAAAGGAAGGGACCCTCGAGCCGTGAAAAGCAGCGTCGATACATGGTGCAGGTTTCATTTGGACACAACCAGCTGACCATGAAGACGCAGCTTTGTCATGTGACCACCGATAAGTGGAACACCGTGGACCCTGCCGATGTCACCTTAGCGCAATAGCAAAAGTTCTCTAAGAAGGAAGCCCACAACACATGGCAAAACTACCGCGATTTCGTAACCGTCCTTCACTCAGCAAGTGCACGTGGCCCTCCTGCCAATATCCACCCAGAAACCTCTTTTTGCAAAAAAAAAAACGAGGCTTGCAGTGGACTGTTTTCCGTCGTCAACGCGGTAGACTTTCTGTTGTTTCTCGGCGCACAGCAGGCGTAATAATCTCTTCCACAGCCTCAAACACCGCCATAAAACATCATCAGGCATGTCGAAGAGACACTCACGTATTCACAGACAAAAAATCGTAAAGGCGAATTCGCAGAGAAGTATTTCTGCTTTGCCTTGCTCGTCAGCTCGGATTTGTTTTAGCGGGTGAATTATGTGTGCATCTTCACGTTTCTATGCTTTTCATTGACCTGGTTTGCCTGACAGCGCTGAAATAAATTTGTTTCGGACAATCGGCATGTCGCAAACTTTTTTTAATGACTACGCTCGGACTACGATAGTGATCACTCCACAGCGCGCACGTCAATTCGGGAAATGCAGGAAGAGGAAATACCATGTTTACATTTAGTAACATGTCTTTATGATTTTAGGCGAAATTTCAGGCTACCGAAGACGTTAATACGCGGGCTTTAGTAGCATGCGTTGTTTTTTCTGCAATGCGCGTGTTCATTAACTAGCCTAGATTGCAACTATACGGCTCTATGAGCTCAACTACAACAGCTCAGCTAGCGCAATAAGGCGTGTAGACCCACCGGCACTGCCACCAAATGATATCCCAACGTAAGCAACGAAAGCTCTGCCGTGCTATAGGCTCCCAGCATAATGGACGCCTGGATGGATGGATGGATGGATGGATGGATGGATGGATGGATGGATGGATGGATGGATGGATGGATGGATGGATGGATGGATGGATGGATGGATGGATGGATGGATGGATGGATGGATGGATGGATGGATGGATGGATGGATGGATGGATGGATGGATGGATTGATGTATGTATGTATGTATGCATGTATGTATGTATGTATGTATGTATGTATGTATGTATGTATGTATGTATGTATGTATGTATGTATGTATGTATGTATGTATGTATGTATGTATGTATGTATGTATGTATGTATGGATGGATGGATGGATGGATGCATGGATGGATGGATGGATGGATGGATGGATGGATGGATGGATGGATGGATGGATGGATGGATGGATGGATGGATGGATGGATTGAGGGATGGATGGATTGGATGGATTGGCAGGATGGATGGATGGATGGATAGCATGGATTGATGGATGGATGGATGGATGGATGGATTGGATTAATGGATGGATGGATTGGATGGATTGATTGATTGATTCAATTTTATTTCTCAACATTCATACAAGGCATGCTTGTGAAGACATCTGGATCCCTAGCTAAAAGCTAGTTGGGATCCATGCAATTCAGTTTCAAAGAAAATTGCACGCATAACTAAAATTAATTACATACATATAAAAGCTCATGAAATTAGAAATACATAAATGGGTACATAGAGCAACAATATTCAGAGCACCAAGCCTCTTTTACATACGCATACAAACACACAAAAATACATGAAAAGAAAAAACGCTGGCTTCACTCATTGTTTATAATATTTCTTCAATGACTCAGGAAGAGTTTTACTATGTTTGAGTTCACTTGGAAGCTTGTTCCACAGCTTAATACCAACATGGGCCATCCTTCTTTCTCGATAGACATTTTTCGTTTTCGGAAGAAGGAAATTTCTATGAGTGGCGTTGCGAGTGCATAGTGGTGGGATACAGAATAGCGATGAGTGTAACGGGTAATTGTCTTTAAGGCATGTGTGTATTGTCAAGACAGTCCTGCATTCAAGTAATTATTGTAGTGGCAGTATATCCATCTGTTTAAAAAGAGGAGCAGTGTGGGCGTTGTATCCTGAATGTGAAATGAATCGAATTGCCGTGTTTTGCAAGACCCTAAGTGATTTCAAATAAGATCGGTAGGTGTGGCCCCATGATTCAATGCAATATGATAACTGGCTTTGAAAAATTGAGAAATAAATAATTCTGAGTATGTCATTACCAAAATAATCTCGGCATTTGTACAGTGCAAAGCATGCTGCAGCTAACGTTTTACAAAGCGCCTGAATGTATGGCTTCCAGTGTAGGTTCTCATCTAGATGGATGGATGGATGGATGGATGGATGGATGGATGGATGGATGGATGGATGGATGGATGGATGGATGGATGGATGGATGGATGGATGGATGGATGGATGGATGGATGGATGGATGGATGGATGGATGGATGGATGGATGGATGGATGGATGGATGGATGGATGGATGGATGGATGGATGGATGGATGGATGGATGGATGGATGGATGGATGGATGGATGGATGGATGGATGGATGGATGGATGGATGGATGGATGGATGGATGGATGGATGGATGGATGGATGGATGGATGGATGGATGGATGGATGGATGGATGGATGGATTGGATAGACGGGTGGATTGGATGGATGGATGGATGGATGGATGGATGGATGGATGGATGGATGGATGGATGGATGGATGGATGGATGGATGGATGGATGGATGGATGGATGGATGGATGGATGGATGGATGGATGGATTGGATGGATGGATGGATGGATTGGATGGATGGATGGATGGATTGGATGGATGGATGGATGGATGGATCGATTGATGGATGAGTGGATTGGAAATGGATAGATGGAGCGAGAGCAGATCGTAGTGTACACAGTGCCGGAGGTGCAAGGACGGAACGGAAGGGTTGCCAAGGACGTGGTGACGGTTAATCGGGAGATAAGGAAGTTAGGCCTGGAGAAAGGCTTTGAAGTGACAAACATAAACAAGGAAGTTCATGGAGCAGGCGTCGGCAGAGGGTTTACGCGAGATGGCATCCATTTAGTGGAAGGGTAGGGGCAGAGACCGGCTGGCTCCTTGCAGGCCGGGCAGTAGCTGTTTAAGGGGTCCACGACGGCTCCGAGCGTAGGGGTAGTGAACGCGAGGAAGAAAGTGTAATAATGGGGGCTGAGCCTAACGAAATAGTCACTATCGGAGCTCTAAGAAGAAAACTGCCGAAAGAAAAATTAACGCCAGCTTAAATTACATAAACATGCATGGAGGTAGAAAGAGAGCGAAATGGCTAGAAATAGAGCACCAGCAAAAGGACGATGAAATAGGTGTGTAAGCTCTGTGCGAGACACATTCAGAGGGGTTTACAAGGTCCACCATTTATTGATGGCTCCGTCTGGGAAGGGTGCATCAGAACAAAAACGAAGAAAAAGGGAGGGGTCGGCACGCTGATACATCAAGGAAGAAATTGGAAAAAGTAATATCAACTTGCAAAGAACATGTCTGGGTATCGGAACAACTGCCGGTAAGCTGACACGGCTAGGGGTAGTTTATTTAGGGACAGGGAACAAATGCAGGCTACGAAAATAAGGATATAGTTAAGTGTCTCAATGAAGGTATATAAAACAGTTTCTACACGGTGCCATGCGTATAGTTCTGCTGGGTGACAGGAATGGCCGCATCGAGGATGTGGATGGATAGAGAGGTTGCAAGGGGAAGTTATCGCAAGACATCTGTGAATGGCACAACTTACTTAATGTAGACAAATAATCTTAACGTGATGAACAAATCACGTTGAAATTGCGTAACAGGAAGACGACCAAGCAGGAAGAATATCGCACGGAATCTGTAGCAAGTTCGCAAAAATGAAAATACAGTCGTGGCGCGTTAATACGACCTCCGTTAATATGAAAAACTCAAATTATCGACAGTTGTTTTTTGGGACCAAACTTTTCAATACATTTGCGCCTCGTTAATATGGAAACTTGCTGTCCGACAATGGACAGTGCCAAAATGTGCAGAGCCCATTGGGACACATGTAGTTTTGTCCCGCTAATATGGGCAGCGATAAGAGCAACATCCCGAGTGCTTCCGCCAGATATTTCGCCTCTTGTATTTTTAGTCCAGAACATCAGTGAGAGGCAGTGTAAAAATGCAAATACTCTATTAATGACCTTTTTGTGTGTTGTTCCATGCTTTACAGTAGCAAGATGCCCAGGTCAACGCGCCTTGGCTTTCCCACATTGCGTGAATGGCTTCGAGAAACGTTCTTTGTGCGTTACATTGAAAGCCAAATACAGCAGCTGCCACCGAATGACTATTGAGTTTTTCGCATTTGAACTGTCGTAGTAGAAGGTACTTCATCATGCCAAGAGGCGCCATCAAACGTCTCTAGGACCGCTTCAAACCTGCTTTTAATTATAATGGCGGTCACAATACTGCACCGTGAGCTTCGAAGACTGCCACCGTTTTCATTTCACTGCTAACCGCTATGCCCTCAAGCAGTCCGCAATCATCAAGCGTTTATTTTTCGGAATGTTATTTCAGGATTCGATTTTTCGGAAGACTCCTTTCATGGACACTTCTGCTCGGGGACGAAGTGTCCGCATTAACCAGGCATGACTCTAGACGAAGAACGAGAGTACCGCCCGGGAAGGGATCATAAGCGTGTTAGTCTGCCTTTTGGAGCCCTGATCAAAAGAGGTATGCAGAGAAGTTAAAGAAGAGAACGCAAAATCAAACGACGAACAAATAGCGCTAATAGCAGCAGGCATAGAGGACGTAATATAGAAACGCCGCATGGAACAGTCGGAGTATAACTAGTTAACTATTCATCAGCAGAAAAATGAAAGAAGTACAAGGAGTAAACCGCTACGGAGGAAAGAGGAAGCTACGAAGCTGTGGAATAACAAAATAAGGATGTCATTGAACAACGACGGGTGGCTTCAAGGCAACACAGAGAAGCGAAAAAGCTGCAGTTATCTCAAAATGAAGTAGACCAAAAATCGGAATCTCATTCGCAAAAGAAAAAACAAGTGTAGGTCCTAGTCCAACCTAAAATAGAGCAGTCCACTGATCGCTAGCTGGCTGAAGTTACCAATGCAACTAAAAGGGTCGAAGAAAATTCTGTAGCCACACAAGCTGGCTCGGTATAAAGAATAAAAGAAAGCAGAAATAGGTTCAAGATGATCAGGGAAAGTGTTCAGAGGAAGACGACGCTCTGCACTACATTACATCAGACATAGCTGATTCATTTAGGAGCGAGGATAGGGTAATCTCCCCAAATGAGGAAGCAACACAGGACAGCACAGTAGAAGCCAGCTTGAACTGACCAGTCTTACTTGAAAAAAAGCGGGAAGAACTGTACTTAAATGCACATACGCAGAAATACACGAAATTCCAATCAAACTGATTAATGAACTTGGTTCAAGAAGCAAGGAAACTTTATTAAAAGAATTGAAAACTGTCATAACAAGCAAATAAATTCCGCACAGATGGCGACAGAGCAAAAGGAATTTGATATATGAAGGAAACGAACATATGATGTACATAAAATTCTTGAGACCGATTACGATAACATATATGCAGGCTGGCAGCGTAGGCGGTGAAATTTGAAATGAAGTCGTGAGTAGAAAGTAATACAATAATCGGAGAACATCAGAAAAGGTTTAGAAGGTGTAGGCGCTTAGATGATAGTGTGTTCGTGCTTAAACAATGCAAAAAAATAGCTAAAGCGGCAAACAGACCTCGCTATTTAGCCTTCTTGGGCATAAGCGGCGCATGCAACAGCGTGAACAGGTAACAGGTATTAAAGATGAAAGCATCGGTCATGAGGTAATTGATTTTATGCAGGAAGTATGCTGAGATAATGAAGTTGAAATTACATGGGAAGGAATAAAAAGTGCGACAGCTGTCAAGGTACGTAAAAAATTAACGCAGGGTTGCCCTCTATCTCCGTTGCTATTCATGCTTTCTCTGATATGCATGTAAACAAGGATACAAGAAGTTAACCTAGGATATATACTGTCGTACAGATTAGGCGGAAAAGTCATTGAGCAACGGCTCCCCGGATTAACGTTTGCGGATGATATTGTACTGCTAGTAGATAGGCAGGGAGGTTTTGAAACTCTAGTTAATTTTTATGGAGGCGAAGGAGACAGTCTGGGTTTAAGTTTTAGCGCATTTAGGTCAGGTGCGATGGTTTTCAACGATACAAATGATCACGTGCTTACAATACAAGGCCATGGAATACCCAGAGTGGCCGATTGCCAATATCTCGGGGTATGGTGGACGAAGGACAGATATACACGGAAAAGCAGGGACAGTGTGTTAGGGCAAAAGGGCGAAGAGATGCCGGGATAATGAAACATAGAGCACTGTGGGGTACAACAAATATGAAGTACTGCGAGATATTTGGAAAGGAATAATTGTGCCGGGGCTGCTTTTCGAAATGCGCTTCTGTGCTTAAGGGCGGAGGTTCAGTCGGGATTAGAAGTAAATCATTGAGCTTTTCAAAGATTAGCACTAGATGCTCACGGCAAAACCACAAACGAGGCAGTACAATTGTATAGAAGCTGGGCGTCTTTCGGAGCACGGGAAGCTTGGAGTTAAATATTATATGAAGAATTCCTGAGGAAATTGGAAAGAATGATTCCATCTGTGGGCCAGCGAGAAGTTTTGGACGCAGGGACGTAGAGACACATGGAAACACGGAACATAGCGTTTTGGGGTGACCCTGCGTCCCAAAGTTCACGCTGGCCCACAGATGGTAGAAAAAGAAATTTAATCAAGTAGACGATGTATGTGCTGTGTGTGGCAAATCTGTAGAAGCAATTTCACACCTCATACTCTAAGGCGATGGTATACAACTGGATATCGACGCAGGCACAGTCACTTTTCCTGAAAGCATAGGGTTTAGAGATAACAACAGTCATGCAAAGAAATCGGCGGTGGAAGTTAGCATAAAGTGATTCGAAGATTGGTGGCTCAAAATCAGAGAGGTGACATAAGGCTAGGAGTGCAGGACTGAAAACGTTTTTAAATAAAATGACGAATTTTAAGGCCAATATATAACAGTTAAACAAAAATGAGGAAAGAAAGGCAAGCGTGGTGGCAACTGCCGCCATCCTGTTTTAAAATCGATCTTCTTATCCGTCCGTCCGTCCCATCCATCCATCCATCCATCCATCCATCCATCCATCCATCCATCCATCCATCCATCCATCCATCCATCCATCCATCCATCCATCCATCCATCCATCCATCCATCCATCCATTCATCCATCCATCCATACATCCATACATCCATCCTTTCATTCTTTCATTCATTCATTAATCCATCCATCCATCCATCCATCCATCCATCCATCCATCCATCCATCCATCCATCCATCCATCCATCCACCCGTCCGTCCGTCCGTCCGTCCGTCCATCCATCCATCCATCCATCCATCCATCCATCCATCCATCCATCCATCCATCCATGCATCCATCCATCCATGCATCCATCCATCCATCAATCCATCCATCCGTCCGTCCGTCCGTCCGTCCGTCCGTCCGTCCGTCCGTCCGTCCGTCCGTCCGTCCGTCCGTCCGTCCATCCATCCATCCATCCATCCATCCATCCATCCATCCATCCGTCCGTCCGTCCGTCCGTCCGTCCGTCCGTCCGTCCGTCCGTCTGGGTCTACATGTCTTGTTGCGCTAGCGTGAGCTGTTGTAGTTAAGCTCATAGAGCAGTCTGGTTGAAAGCTGGGCAAATCAATGAACACGCGCATTGCGGAAAAAACGACGCTCACTACTACAGCCGACGTATTAACTACTTCGACAGCCTGAAATCTAGCCTAGAAGCATAAAGGCATGTCCCTTAAATGTAAATATGATAGCTCTTCTTTTTGCATTTGCCGACTCGATGAGCATGCTGTTGAGTTATCGTTATCGTCGGCCGAATGTACAGCTATGCACAAACGTTTGTGGGATGTGGACTGACCGAAACAAATTTATTTCGGCGCCGTCAGACAATGCAGGTCAATTAAAAGCTTAGAAACATGAAGATGAAAGCATAATTCATCGGCTGGAACAAATGCGCGCTGACATGCGAGCTGTCTATGACTACGTGAGGTCTCTTCGACATACCTGATGATGATTTATGGCGGCATTTGAGGCTTTGGAAGATATTATTAGGCCTGCTGTGCGCCGGGAAACAACTGAATATCTACCGCGCTGACGAGGGAAAATGGTCATCTGTAAGCTTCGCTTTTTTTTCTTTGCAACCAGAGGTTTCCTTGAGGATATCGGTAGGCGGGCCACGTGCAAAGGCTGAGTGAAGGGTGGTTACGAAATCGCGGTACTTGAGCTCTTTAACATCACAAACGCTTTGTGCCACGCGTTGCGGGATCCCTTCTTAGAGAACTTTTGTTATTGCGCTAATGTGATATTGGCAAGGTCCATGGTGTTCCACTTATCGGTGGTCTCTTGACAAAGCTGCGTCTTCTTGGCGAGCTGGTCGAGTCCAAGTGAAGCCTGAACCATTTAACGATGCTGCTTTTCACGGCTCCAGGGTTCCTTTTCTTGCGTAGTTGACCATAAGACACGGAATGTACCCAGCGTATTGCATGGATTTAAATAAGCTCAGTTTTTTTGCGGTAATCATTGCATGGCACAGACGTGGCGTTGTGTTAATATTCGTCTTGGAAATGTGAAAGAAGTGTCATTCG
This sequence comes from Amblyomma americanum, assembly GCF_052857255.1. Lineage (NCBI taxonomy): Eukaryota > Metazoa > Arthropoda > Arachnida > Ixodida > Ixodidae > Amblyomma > Amblyomma americanum. The sequence goes on along the minus strand of NC_135498.1, from coordinate 57,549,262 downwards.
TGTTTTTCTAAAACTTTCATGTATACTTCCTTCGCAATAGTTTTACTTGACAACTTATAAAGGTGTAGCGCTCCTCGCGCCGCGTTCGGCTCGCAGGCCATAGCACGCGGCGCGGGGCAAGAAAGTGGAAGTTGGGCTAGGCCGCCGCAGCGCGAGCACCGCAAATAAACAGTTCGAACCTCAATGATGTTGGAGCTGGTTCTTCCCCTTCGTAGCTCCGACAGATTTGGTGACCCGGCTTCGAACACGCAACGCCATCATCCTACATGGATTCCCCTGGCTTTTCCGCCCTTCCCACCGGCGGCGACCCGTCCCAGAACGCTCAGCCTCTCGGTGGTTCGGTGGCTGCATTCCAGCTAGTTAGCCTGCCGCCATTTTGGCCCAATAGCCCCCGTGCCTGGCTCCTGCAGGTTGAGGAGCTTTTCTAGCTGCGACGTATCACCAGCCAGGAGACCAAGCTCCTCCATCTCGTGTCGTCCTTGCCTCCTGACGTCGCTGAGAACTTATTCCTGCACAGTAATTAACCTTGGATGAGTTATACATATCCGTCATTCATGCCCTGGAACCCCGACACTAATAGGCGGAGATTTTAACGCCCCGCATAGCTTGGGGATATGACTATGATTCCAAAAGGGGGTAATCAAGTTCACACTCCCTTCACATAAATTGAGTTCACACTGCTAAATCATCGAGGGGTCACAACACTGCCTCCTACACAAACACACTGACTAGATCTGACGTGCTGGATGGGCCCCGTCCACTATAATGGCAGGAAGAATTAGATGCGTTCGGTAGCAACTATGCCGCCATTAGCACAGCTTTGAATCTGAGACAGATAAAAAAAATTCGAAGAAAAGTTTCTGCAAAACATTGGGATGGTGTACGACAGGATACAAAAACTCATGCAGTTAGTCATACTACTCTTGTGCCCACCCTTCAAACGCTTCTCAAGGATCATACCATTGCAACGAGAGTAAACGAAGATCAGCCAACTCCCGACCTTCACATTCGACAACTTTGGGAACGCTGAAACTAGGCGGAGATACAGGTCACACGGCATCCTGACAACATGCAAAGGAAAACTGAGGCAAAGCGAATGATGGCTCAGGCACACCGTTATGAAAAGCAGCTAGCGCCTGAGAGGTCGAAGGACTGGTGCAGTCGTTAGGGCTCAAGAACCACAAACAGGGCCATCTGGAAGACTCTCTGCGGCATGGAAGAGGGGTGACATATCAAAGATCATGCAGAGAGTATTAGGCTCCCCTTACAGCTAACGCCAGAGGAGTTTGCAGATCCAGGCTTCGATCCTCTTCTTCCCGAATAATGCACAGTATCCGGCTCGTTTTCCGACAAAAGACGCTGTTGATAAAACAAGGATAATATCACCATTTACCAGATTACCATTATTACCAGATTACCAGATTACCATTTACTATTTACCATTATTAGCTGATCGTAGAAGTGAGTAGCAAAACTGCGCCTAGACATGACGATGTTTCTGATGAGGTAATAAAAAATTAGTAGGGATACCCAATTGACAGCCTGTTGAACGCAATAAACGAGGTTTGGCAAAGAGGAGAAATTCCACCCGACTGGAAACACTCGGTGGTGGCCCAATACCAAAGGCTGGGAAACCTCCCAGAAACCTCCTCTGGGAAACCTCCCCGAACGACATCGTCGGTCGGCCACCAGCGTGGCGTCCGGCATAAAAGGGGAGCAAGCCGCGGGGAGGGGAATATCACCCCAACCCGCGCCTACAACCTCTTCAATAAAGTTTACCTCCTCGTCTTCCTTGCTTCCCGTATGTATATGCTGATCCGTCAACGCACCGAACCGGCATGTATTGATCGCAAACGTACGGAACACGCTTTTATACGCAAAGTACAGTAATTACGGTGAAAACTGAATTAGGACGGTTTGGATGGGATTTGAACCCAAGACCTAATTAGGACTGTGAGACGGATATGCGACCAATAGGACAGAAACGCTTGAGATAGAGGTGGACTCCGTGAACGCGTTGTGGTCTTTGACTTGGTGTGGTACGTGTCTTAAGGACATGTACTGATGTTTCATAGTTAATTATGAGAATGCTAATTGGTAAGTAGGGGATTCAACTAGAATTCGATTTCCGAGATGCTTCACTGCGGTTTAGCCATTTGATGAGTGTGTATGTGTGATGAATCAATGTGTAAAGTGTGATTCTGGCATTACTAACGGGGAAGGAGAGAGGCATAAACCCGCCGCGGGGCCGCAGTGGTTGCCGCCACGTGGTGATGAGATACTACTTTGACATTAGTTTTGTTCGTCTGGCGGAAAGTTACCATCCGTCACAGAGTACACCGAGGGGCGTTGCGATTCCGTTCGTCTGCAGAGAGAGAGATAGAAAGAGTAAACTTTATTTTGTCCAACAGAATAGACCGCGCCTAAGCCCTGGGACAGGGTCTCAGGGTTTGGGCGATCAGCTTAGATCAGGCCGGGAAATCTTGGTTCCCGGCGGCATCCTCGGCCAGTCGGACTGCTTTCAGTTTACTATTCGTTTTCATGCTTTGCAGTAGGGTCTCCAATACGGTCTCGGTTGTTATCCCTGCTATCCTTCCTGGACCCTTCTCACATTCCCAATTACTATGGTCTGATGACTTTGTATCCTCGCATTGTTTGCACTGTCCGATCGTACTTCTGGCCATATGAGGTTGACCAGAACCGGCTTTGGATATCTGTTTGTTTGGAGCCTTCTCCACGTTGTCTCTTCTCCTTTGGCTAGTCCTGGATCAGGTGAGGATATACCCTCGTGCCCAGTCTGTAATGTTGTGTTATTTCACTGTAATTATCCAGTGTCTCCTGTAGTATGTCTTCTAGCGGTGCCTCACTGTCAGCCCGGCGTGTAATTTCTCAGGCTATCTTGTTGACCGGCTCGTTTCCGGGTAAGCCGGCGTGAGCAAGTGTCCAAATTATTTTGACTTTCCTTTCTATGGGATTTTGATCCGGGATTCTGGCCGCGGGTGTTGATATCACCCCTGCAGTGTATCGTGCGATTGCCTGTTTACAATCGCTAACTATGTAATCTGCTTTAGTGTGCGCGATGGCCAGTGCTACCGCAATCTCCTCTGCTGCTGGAGTATTTCATGTCATAATCGACACCTAGGAGATTAGTCTGTGTTCTCTACTAATTATTGTAGCGTTCATTTTTCCTTTTCCTATGTAGATGCAGCAGACCCATCCCTCACGCGCCGCCGTCGATAGCGGCTGCCAACTAGCCCCTGCAGCACGATTAGTGGCTGACTATTAAGCGGCGGCGACCTGATAACTCTGTCGCGTTCAATGCTTCAAGGCGGAGCTTAATCGTCCCTCAAGTTTTTTTTTTCTTCCGTTGGTGTTGTCTTATCTTTGTAATGGTCCGTGCCACTGACCCATAGAAAAAAAGAAATGGGAGGCTGAATAGTTGGCGCGGGTAGAATCCGCCTTTTTCACACGGTCGCTCTCTGTATGCGTACCTCTCCTATAGCTCCACTTGTTGATAACTACCACCTACTGTGCATGCGCTGGGCAAAGCCGACCAGTTTCCTTTCTGAACCTGTTTTGCTTGGGACGAGCGTTCCCCTGCCACCCATTAGTTGTCCCGATTAGAGACGCTTCGCTACGCATCGAAGCCTTTAAGATCTCGATTATAGGGAACGTGCGCTGGAGTTTCCCCGCCTACCACTAGCGCCACCTATCCACCATCGCCGCACTTCTTGGTAGGACAAAGGAAGCTACCACAGCTAGAGGAGCGGGAGGGTGGCCGAAAAATACGCCAAAACCATCAGCATACCGCGGCGTTTGCAAGTACTACACTGAAGTGGGCTACGGTAAGAGTGTTTTCTACTTGTTTCCGTGACGGCCGCGCAAATAAGAGCGCGGCAGTGATAAACTCGGAGGCTTGGACGAGCACGTAAAATACGCATGCACCTTATTTGTTGGTTACTTTGTCGTAGAAGTTTTAATTTGCTTAACGCAATGCGGCTTCGCTACTCGTGGCGTATGTATATGGTAACATTTATTTATTTATTTATTTATTTAGCAAATACTGCCGGCCTGTGTTACAGGCCTTAGGCAGGAGTGGGGTACAAACATATTGATAAAAATAACAAGTACATTGCAAAAGAAGCAGATAGCGAACAGAGCAAAAACCAGTACATACAACATAAAATCGATTACAAAGACATAGAACATATAATGACATCGATCCTGGCAGCAAACGAAGGCATAGGCATGTTTACTCACTATACAGTCCTGACGGAAAACCACGTCTGCCAGGCAGCGGCTGACGCCCAAAAAAGCAAGAATTTTGTCAGGGATGTCAAGCGACGTAATGCGCACCAGCCTGCATCGTTGACAATTTCGCCCGCCTCATAAACAACAGTGAGGCTCCTACAATGACTCCTTAAGGATGGTTTAGATGCATAAATACACTCTAAGAACAATTCACCGGGCAGGAGTTACTCCATATTGTCATATTGCTTCATTAGCACTCAGAGCGATTGTTCTTCAGTCGCTTCGATGTTAGTACTTGCTTGCTTGCGTGCGCAGCACGAAAACTTTCATGCAGTATTTGTTTTAGACACATGATAATTTCCAGCGATTACATAGCTTTATTCGTTTTACATCGAGCATAGAAACCTTTTTTCTGTATTTAAATCTGCTGCTGTAGGCTGTGCTTGATGATGACATTCCGCTTTGTTCAGTGCACTGATTTTTGACCGTAGCTGGTGTATTAAAGGGACAGGAGAGGCATGTTGATGCAATTGCAGACGTCGCGCCGCTAATGCCATCAGGCCGTAAATTTCGCACAGGGCTGCAAGCGATACAGAGCAACTTGATTTTCTTGTTTTCTCTGAATCACTTTTATTGCATGATACCGAATAAAACAATTTCTGATGCTGAGTAATTTTTTACACCTAAAAATAGAGTGCGTGTACTCAGGCCGACTAGTCTGCCACAGGTGGTCACTGTATTGACCTCATGCCTGCGTTTTTTGACGGCGGCTTACCACCATCGTGAATGATGGCATCGGTGCTTTAGCGGTGCCATGATTGCAGTGGCCTCAAAACAAGCTTTGAACATGCATGATATATATGATGCACCTGCGGAACTCACGCGTGCTGTTTATCGCAGAAGCGTAAAGAGTGGGAACCTCCATGACACCCACGTAAAGGCGGTCATGCGCGATCATAAGCTATATTGTGGTACGCATGTATTAAGGAGCCCGGACAGGCACTTGCTTCACGTTCAGATATATGTTTACATTGGTTCACTCCCAAACAATGCTGCATGTGTTACAAATTGTGACGCGAGAGGTGCACCTAAAGTGGACAGATTTCGGCCTTGTTAACATGCTGGCGCAGTTTTTCGAAAGCGCAAAAAATTAATGTTAAACATGTTTACTGTGTGCAGGGCGTGTAGAGCGCGGAAGTACACTTGGATTCCAAAAACTTGTAGAAAATAAACACACGAAGGTGAAGAGAGAAGACGTGATACACATGAGCGCTCGTGTGTGTGACGTCTTGTTTCTTCGCCCTCGTCTCTTTGTGCGCTTCAAGTTTTTGGAATGTCTCACCGAGACGCCCGAACAAACCACTTTGCCACACACTTGGATGTTAATCACGAGCATTGGCACGAAGGTTTTTTGCTTGAGAGTGTTTCTTTAGCGACATGCAAATAATTTCCTGTGCAAATGCTTTTGCCGCTCACAGGAAAACCGGAGCGAAAATAATAATAAACAGGAGTTTTACAATGCAGCCCTGGCGCAGGATCAACGCTGGCATGCTTGCCGCAATACAGTTACAGCTGGGCCGGTATCGACGTTGGCAAGAAGCTGCGGCGATCAAGTCGTGTCGCTAAACTAATCTCGAAAATCTCTTGCTCTTCGGAGCAGTAAAGCTCAGACAGAAGTCTACGAACGCAACAGAAAGCCGAGGAGCAAATGACCAAGCCAGCCACGCTCGAGCGGCTCGTCTGTTCCGTCCTACTATGCCATTACTCATTTTGAAACCAGGTGGCGCTGGGTGCCAGATTTAGGCGCGCCACCTGCGCAGCACAGGTGCCCTATAGCCACCTGGGTACGCGCATGTGCATGGTTTCTAGCCAGCTTTCGCCCAATCCCCAGAGGGCCCCACATCTTGTGAAAAAGGGCGATTTGACGAGATGTGTGTGCAGCGTCTTGAGGAGAGAGGTTGATGTTTTTGACGTTGCTTACTTTCGTTTTTGTATGCATGAAATCAAATAAGTATTTTAATAGTAATTGCATTACTTTTCGGAAATAATTACAGTGTAAAGTCATTCATTTTTCCGAGCACTAATTGGTAATGTAATTTTATTACAGTTACAAATTTTTAGAAATGTAATTAGAAATGTAATTTCTTCTTTTCAAGAATAATTTTCTTAAGTACGGCCAAAAGAACACTCGTCTTTCCTTGCGGCACCCGCCGACACACCCGCGCCCTATGCGCCCTCTTCTATATCTTGTAGTGCTATATGAGCTTGAGTATTTTTGCTCTATATTTTCAAAATTAAGCCTAGGCACTGCACGTGCACATCGTAAGCACTTTCTTGGTCTCCTTCAGCCTCATTTGCCAATACTCTTGTCTTGGCCACGACCATTTCCAGTATCCCACACCATAGACAAGCAAGGGAGACTCCATTTTTATGACGTACCACATGAGCCTCGACGCTGCGACGTCGGATTTTGTTGGCTCATACACGCGCGTAGCCCGCAGCTGGTGTGTTTCCGTTATGCCAATTTCGGTCCGCTGGGGCAGAACTAGAGCGGTCCGCCTGGTGCCTGATACAGTTGTTCGTGGAGCTCGCTTAGGATCTGCGTGAAACACTCGTCCTTTGGGCGTCTCTACGCGCGATGCTGCACGGACCTTCGGACTTCCATTGGCATCGCTTCCAGGTTCCTCTTTGATTCTTCTGGCGCTCTACAGTCTTGTTCCGGGCCTCGATGCTGATAAGGCACCAGTTATATCGACATTGGCCCAGCAATTATGGCAACAGTTACTAGTGGCCGGCGAAGCCAACCGCCAAACAATACAGGATCGGGATGCAGTGTCCGAAATTACGGAGTCCAAGTTTCAAGGCTGAATTGATCTGCCGGCCAGGCCGATTCCTCCTAGTACGGAAAGAATAGAATCCTGAAGGTCCGTTGTGTAGGGGTTACTAAATAGCATCCCACCCTCTCAGAACTAGAATAACAAAACTAGCAAACGCTGTCGTGACATCACTGTTCACAGAAGCTGCTTGTATAAAGTGATATCATGAACTCGAGGGGTCGCGAAGATCCTTGACCAATCATAAACGGTCGCCGCTTTTGACCTTGGGTTTCAGGTTTCTCGCCTTTCATGAAAAAAGGAGGAATTAGAAGACTGCGCGGAACTCTAGCTTAGCTGACATGGAAAGGCAGGGGTGAAGAAGCCAAATTATCCGACTGTGTCCCTCTACTCAGGCGCACCAGCGCGCCAAAAACTAATAGAGAATAACGACACGTCCAATCACACTGTGGCTGACTTCGCTATCCTTACAATGTTTCAGCAGACTCGGTAGGTATCTGGTTATGGTTCTCGGCTGCTGAACTTAAATACACGTCAGCAGTTGAGCACTATAACCATAAGCATTTCGAATTCATCGAAATGCTAGAGGCTCGTGTACTATGCGATGTCCTGCCACTCTAAAGAGCCCTAGGTGGTGGAAATTATCCGAAGCCCTCCACTGCGGCGTCCCTCAGAGCCTCATTCTCGTTAGGCGTAACACTCCGATAAACCAAAACTTGCAATATTTCGCCACCTTATTGCAACCTTGCAATAAATTTTTGCTAATTTCTCTCACTCCTGCTCTCGCCGTACTCGCACACACACTCGCACACAGACTCACGCACACAAACTCGCTCATTTGGCGACAAACATATAGTGCTCTATTAACACCTCTTTTCGACTAGTTGGTGCATATTTGAATTGGTGAAGAAATGCCGATAAACCATGCAAACATTAAGAAAGAACGAGGACGAGACACAGGCGCTAACTCGCAATTAAAATTTATTGAACCCAGGAAGCGCCCTTATATGAAGTAAAGTTTCAAGGAGAAAGAAGGGTGAAATGGAGGAGTGGGTGAACAAAGACGACCATCAAAGTACGGAGAGGCAAGCAAGCAGCCAGAAACACAAAAGAAAAAACATCGGTTAGCTGATAGCTGCATCTAAAAACTTGAATTCGATACATAGCGCCTGTGGCTCGCCTTCATTCTATCTTGTGGTTTGCATGATTTGGCGCTATTTCTTCACCAATTAAAGAAAAGATAGTGCTCTATCTCGTCACTTAGAGTAAGTGCCAGCATTAAACACTCTGCAGGACCTGCGCAGCATATTATAAAACTTGTCATATATGCTGCTACCCATACTCGTTTAATAACTCTTGGTTAAGTGTTTAGTGCGGCCTACGTGCGCTTTCTCCTTCGGCCTATACTCCAGGTGGACGCGGCCGCATAATAGAGCCGGTGCTGATCGAACGCGCTCATGTATGCTCCGGCGCCTTCCAAGGATATCAGACGCTTGTTGAATCTCGATTCATTGAGCTCCATAACCAATTAGAGCACTACTGCTGCTGAGCACCCGTGTGGGAACCTCGCAAGAAGAGAGGCTTGCCGATTTGTAAAATTTCTTTAGGACACTGCACCGCCGCGGGGGGCCGCTACCTTGCGCAGCCCCAGCCTCGGTCACCAACTCTGGGCCGTCCAGCAGGCCCGCGAGGCGACGGCGAGAAAACACCTCGACGTCCCCACGTGGGAGACCTAAGGCGAGGAAACACCTCGACGTCCCCACGTGGGAGACCTAAGGCCCCGTCGGCGAAAGCTTTGCAAGACCTTAAATAAAGTTGTTACCAACCAAACTGCGCCGATCTTTTAATGATGACTGTTACAGATTAAATCTCTTCAGCGTGCTTGTGTACTTTTGTTCGCGGTGAAGAACACCTGCAAGGTCCTAGAACCACGCTAAAAACTTCGTCTTTTGTTCCCATCTAACCGCCCTTGGAGTGAAGGAGGAATGGTAGAGAGACATTGGGCAGATGGTTCTTGATAATCACAAACTCAACAATGGTTTATATTATTTCATCATCATCCTCATCATCAGCCTTACTACACCTACTGCAGGGCAAAGGCCTCTCCCATGTCTCTCCAATTAACCCTATTCTTTGCCAGCTGCATCCACCCTTTGCCTGCAAACTTCTTAATCTCATCCGCCCACCTAACCTTCTGCCGCCCCCTGCTGCGATTACTTTCTCTGGGAATCCACTCCGTTACCCTTAAGGACCAGCGGTTATCTTGCCTTCGCATTACATGCCCTGCCCAAGCCCATTTCTTTCTCTTGATTTCGACTAGGATGTCATTAACCCGTGTTTGTTCCCTCACTCACTCTGCCCGCTTCCGATCTCTTAACGTTACACATATTTTTCTTTCCATGGCTCGCTGCGTTGTCCTTAACTTAAGCTGAACTCTTTTCGTTAGCCTCCACGTTTCTGCCCCGTAGGTGAGCACCGGTAAGATTATGCTGTTGTACACTTTCCTCTTGAGGGAAATTGGTAAACTGCCACTCATGATCTGCGAGAATTTGCCATATGCGCTCCACCCCATTCTTATCCTTCTAGTTATCTCCCTCTCATGATCCGGATCAGCTGTCACTACCTGGCCTAAGTAGACGTATTCCGTCACAATTTCTAGGCTCTCGCTGCCGATTGTGAACTGGTGTTCCCTTGCTAGGCTGTTGAACATTACCTTGGTTTTCTGCATGTTAATTTTTAGACCCATCGATCTGCTCTGCCTGTCTAACTCATTGATCATGATTTGCAGTTCACCTCCTGAGTGACTCAGCAAGGCAATGTCATCGGCAAATCGCAGATTATTTAGGTATTCTCCATTTATTCTTATTCCCAACTGTTCCCAATTCAGGCCTCGAAATACCTCCTGTAAACATGCGGTGAACAGCATTGGCGAGATCGTGTCTCCTTGCCTGACGCCCTCACTTCGAGGAGGAAGGCCTGGTGAAGGAGAGGAGAATGTGAAATGGAAAGCATGAATCTTGTCCCGGAATGATGGAAGCTAACGATGAATAACCGGTCGACCTTAAAAAATGTGAACAGAAAGGGGTCATCTCAGCAGTAAGGAATCCCGAGGTATGGAGCGTGGAGAGATAATGAACTTGAGCTTGAAATGCTGTGTGTCCAGCTGCAACAGGTGGCTTAGTTTACTGGCTCTCTAACTTGAGGGCTCGGCAACTAGGGATTGCACTTAAAAACAGATATACTAAAGGAAGCGCTCGCTAACGTGCTGAGGTGGTTGAGATGATCGCGTCTCTCGATCGTTCAGTGTGCGGACAAAATTCCTCAGCGCTGTTTCGTCGTTTATTATGCGCGTAGCGACTGGATGAGTCGACCCAAGATTCAGCACAAATTGCTAGAAAATGATGCATTCAGTCGTGTCTGTCTCCAACGCACTGGCCTTCCAGACACAGCAAGACACTTCGCTCTGGAAACTACGTCCACGATCCAATGCTCCTGCATGCAATGAACAGCCTGTTGTAAAATGTCAGTCTCGAATCGTGTGACGGTGAATATCAGGAAACAGCGACGACTCGGAGACGCATTCTTTAGCAGACAAGCCAGGAAAACTGAATTAAGTTTACGGTACGGCTACACAAAGAGTGGTCAGACGGAACATATGGCACAAACGTCTCTCTTATTTGCCGTCGAAGAAGCCCCTGTCTTGCCTAGAGTCCGAGGAGACCCGGCCGCTTTCAGCTGCACCCGGCCGTTTCGCTGCCCAACTCGCCTCCCAGGGGCGCCGACGAAACTCGATCTCGGGCGAGCCACCAGCGCTCCAAAACAGGGAATGTCCCCGCACTGTTGGTCCCCTTTGGCACCCCGTCACGTATACGAGCGTAAGAAACACACACAAACTGAAAAGGAGGGCACACAGACGACGACAAACACAGACACGAGTAAACGATGCCGTTAGTGGAAGACGCACACTCCCCCTCCCCCCCCCCCCCCCAAAAAAAAAGAAAAAAAGAATACACAACGCAGCCTTCTTATGTGTTGGCTGAAGTCAGGCGCGCTGCTTACACTTTTATTTCCTGAATAGGGAGGAAACAGCAGCGGCGTTTACATGACGGGATTCAGTTGAGGAGTTGAGTTGAAAACCGGTTACTGGCTTCATGGGACCACCGCATAAGCCCCGTTTACATGAACCTGAAAGCGGGAGTCGAGTCAGGGGATAGAGCTGAGCAAGGTCAGCTTAACTGAAGGACTTCGTGTTTACATGAACTCGGTTTCATCGAGTCGTCATCGGTTCAACTGCAACGACACCAAGCGTCGAGCAGCGCAGCGAGAGAGGGCAGTTGCGGCCTCCAAGATTGCAGCACGGCACTGCTGCCTCGGAAGCGTGACGGCGTAAGCGAAGAACTGATTCGCATTCATCATCTCCCCTCCCACTAACCCGACTCTTCGACTCGATCCGGTTTACATGCTATCTGCCGTTTGCGTCGAGCGAGTCAACCTACCCCCTGCGGCGGAGTTGACTGGACTCGCTCCCTCGACTCCCGTACCCGACTCTACGGTGTTTACATGAACACAGTAACCGGTTTTCAACTCAACTCCTCAACTCAACCCCGTCATGTAACCGCCACTACAGTCGGGTCCGGGAGTCGAGGGTGCGAGCCCAGTCAACTCCGCTGCAGGGGGTGGGTTCACTCGCTCGACCCAAACGCCAGATAGCATGTAAACCGGATCGAGTTTAGTGGGAGGGGAGATGATGAATGCGAACCTGTTCTTCGCTTGCGCCGTCATGTCTCCGAGACAGCGGTGCGGTGCCGCAATCTTGGAGGCTGCCACTCCTTTCTCCCGCTGCGCTGCTCGGCGCTAGGTATCGCTGCAGTTGAACCGGTGTCGACTGGCTGAAAACCGAGTTCACGTAAACACACAGTCGTTGAGTTGAGCTGTCCTTGCTCAGTTCGACCCCCTGACTCGACCCTCGCTTTCGAGTTCTTGCAAACGAGGCTAGGGAGGCCGACAAAGGGCATGACTGCAGAGGCTGTTAGAGCGTACAAAAGCAAAAAACTGAGCTCAACAAAGCCAAAATACCAAAATCGCGGAGAGAAGCCGCGCACGTGTTGACTTCTCAAAGCCCTGCTGTGAAAAAAATGTCGCTTAGGCAAAGCAGCCTCAGGAAACATGTAATGCGTGGAGAGGAGAAAAAACATCTGTGAGCACAACGCAGCGAGGCCGCAAAGGCGCGCAGGCCGAGCAGTGCGCAATGACGCTCGAGTAGCGAAGGACGAATACAGGCCGGGGAAAGACCGGGGTCAAGCTGGTTTTATTGCCCACCCACCCAGGAAGGTCAGGGAAGAGGGTGGAGAAAGCGGAAAAAAGCTTCCAATGAACAAAAAAATTGGCGGTGGTTTAGCTCTGGTTAAATCTGGAGTGACGCGGTAGCTACAGGTGGCTGAGTGGGACTTGGTCAAGTGACCAACCACGTGACAAAGCACGTGGTCAGCCACGGCGCCGCGCCACCGGCAGCTGCTTCGCACCACGTGACAGCGTGTCGCGCAGCCACAGGGTGGCGGCGCCGCCAACTGAAGGCTCGAAATGCTACCGTAATGTAGCTATCGCTACAAAAATAAATCTGGAGCGAGAAAGAACAAAAAAAAAACTGCGACGAAACAGTGCGAGGAGCCACTGCCACTCCTCCACCCCTATACTCTAAACACAAATGTGCCTATGTGGGAGTAAAAAGGGATGCTATCCTCTAGCGTACTCCCTTTTCATAAAAGCGAGTGCGCTAGAGGGCAGCTTACTTCCTTTTTACTATTTTATGTTTACAGTGTGCTTCCCGCCATATAATATCCCTGGTAGCAAAAACCAAGCAAAGAATTCTTTCCAAGGCGTGACCATGACGTAGACATGTGACTTAGTCTACCAAACTGCACGCCTCCGCTAACATCGGAGGAGGAGGGAAAATTTCGCTTGCGGAGGCTAGTCGACGAGCCGGGAGAGAGAAAAATCTCGGTGATGGAACGCAAGGAGAGGAGCATGTAGAAGGAGCTTGACTGTGATGGCTTAACTAGAGCGGCAAGTTGGGCTAGTTCGTACTGGCTCATTGGCTTCGTACTGGCTGGTAGGTGCTGGCGCAGTTGGTACTGCGCTTGCCCTGTTCCTTAAGTGTTTAGTCCCGGGCTTTGTTCCAGCGCAGCAAAAGAGTCATGAGTCTAACTACGCTATTGAAGTTTTGCATAAAATGTTTGCGGCCGCGCGATCCGTGGACTATGCCTCACAACCACAGGGCATGGAGCAAGACTATATAGTCTTCCTCCGTGCCACAGGGGTAGAAAATATTTTCGACCTTTTGGTGATCCGTGGCCTTTTAAAAGAGCTCCCTTCGAAGCTCATTCCCGAAAGTATGGTTTAACATGTTTTCACCCTGCTGCACGCACACAGCGGACTCTAGGTCATTAATCCAGAAGAACAGTTTTTCAACACACAAGTATTTTTGTGGAAACGATTTGTGCATTTATTCATATCTTTTCTTTTCTTTGTTCTTGTTTTTTTTTTCCTTCCATAACTGCGTTTCACTTTTATCTTGCGCGACTGAGACACCACATGTCATTGTATTTCTTTTTTTATTGTGCGCCTTTTATGCACCATCAGTCATTCAAAGGCTAAAGCCGGCGTCATTGCAATGTGGATCAATGTACCAAGTCGTTCTTGTGAGACGTCAGTGACAGCCACTTATTAAGATTCGGCTTTACAATGAGCTCACGAAGCAGTATATATTCCGCAGATTCAGCACAGAACAGTGCAGTTTGGAGCTGAACAGGATCAGCTATGGTCTCAGCAAGAATGGCGCTATTATCTTGCCTGACTGCTTTAAGTCTTTTGGTGTGAGTACTATTTCAAATAACGCTTACGCAAGAATACTCAGTGTATAAGTTCTGCGATTTGAACGCGATTCGTTCGCTTCTTGACCAGGCACTGATTATCTAAGAGTCTTAATCAGGTGATGGTGATTACAACCACTGATGAAAATATATTCCGGGCTCTTCATTTCTCCTCCTGCTTAGTATTTAAATAAATTCGGCAACCCATATGTGGACCTTAAATGAGATTACAATATATCACTTCAGCCGCCGCGGTGGCTCAGTGGTTATGGTGCTCGGCTTCTTACTCGGAATATGCCGGTTCGACCCCACCGCGGCGGTCGCATTTCGTTGGAGGAGAAATGCTAGAGGCCCATGTACGGTGTGATGTCAGTGCACATTAAAGTACCCCAGGGGGTCGAAATTATCCGGAGCTCTCCACCACGGCATCCCTTAAAGCCGGAGTCATTTTAGGACAATCAAGCCCCATAAAGCCGAACCAATTTACGTCTTTGTTGAAAAATACTATGGCGAATAAATAACACCTCCTGCTGGAGGCCCAAGTAACAGTAGTTTCTATTTAAGTGATAACTTTGTGGTCTCTGCAAAAGTTGGTACCTCCAAAATTGGACAAGGCAGGCTTAGTTCTCTGCAGTTGCCAAAGTTGAAGCCAGGTATTTATTTATTTATTTGGTACCTGCATCGCCTTTCAGCATTACAGCAGGGGGGCACTTTCACATTCAAAAAACAAAAAATCATGCACTTAACGCGTGAAAAAAGGCATCATTAGGTAGAACATTAACAATATGTGGCGGCAAAGCATTCCATTCGCGAACTGTTCGCAGAAAAAACGAATAACGGAGTACGTCACCTTTAAAAGGAAATTCATGAAGCTTTAAATTGTGGTCCCTTCGCTTCGAGACATAGAAAGGCGGCTTCAAATATTTTGATCCGTCTATGCCAGTCTTGGAATAGAAAATGTTATGCAAAAATTTTAATCTCAGGTTTCTTCTTCGAGTTTTAAGTTCTGGCCACTGAAGATTCCTTTTGCTTTCCGAGACACTGAGTGTCCTGGAATAGTTTCCAAGTACAAAGCGGACTGCCCTATTTTGAATTTTTTCCAATTTGTCAATAAGTTCTTGTGTGTGTGGGTCCCAGCACACTGATGCATATTCGAGTACTGTGCGGACGCGAGTAAAATATAGCTGTTCTTTGAGATGCTGTGGAAGGTGGCTGAAATTTCTTCTTAACAAACCTAATATACCAGCAGCTTTCTTTACGACGTAATTAACATGCTTTGACCACCTCAGGTCAGCAGTAAGATAAACGCCTAAGTATTTAAAATTCTGTTCTTTTTTCAAGGCCGCATGGTTGATAGTGTAGATATAAGCAGGGTAGGAACGCTTCCTCGAAAAGGTGACGTGTACACACTTTTTAGTATTCAAAGTCATGTCTCAATCATTACACCACATGGCTATCTTATCTAAGTCGTTTTGCAGGCTTTGCACATCAAGTGAACTATCTATAATTCTATAAATCACGCAGTCGTCTGCGAACATTCTGAACGAAGAAGTAACATCAGCATTAATATCATTTATATACAACAAAAAAAGAAGTGGTCCCAGTAAGTGGATAAATTCTTCTTAGATGCGGAGCCTCGTTACTTCATTTGAGACTTGGCGCTAAGACATTATTGAAGCCCCTTTGCTCGTCATACATACACTGGTGATCCTGAAATCACGTCGCGTTCAAAATAGAGTAACAGTGTGACTGTCAAGCTATGCCATAATGTGTGCACTAACTGAGAGACACCTGCGCTCTCACGCTTATTGTGTTCTCTGCGCTAATACCTCATCAACTGCCTCATCAACTGAGCTTAATCCTGACATTGAGGATTGGGTCGTTTAATAAAATTTTCCCACTGTTTTTCCCTGCACCCACAGACCAGCAGCGAAACGGCTTCGCGATATCCTATTTTATATGCCGTAGAGGTAGCTGATATGAGCTTAGCTTAAAAGCCGGAGGACTCTGTTTAGAACCTGACGAGAGTTCAATTCCGCAATTCCTGGGTTAACATGTCGGCAGTGCTGCCGTCGCTCACGTTTGTTTCATAATGTTGTGATATTCGTCCAAAGCGATTGTGCCATACTGGCGCTGGATCTTGGGTTTTCATTCAGTTCTTCAAGGCACTTTTATTTACCTTATTATCATATCGTAATGCCTCATTTAATCCTCTTGGCGCAGCATTCCTTAGTTCTCCCCGCAGCTCCATTGTCTAAATTTTTATGCGCATTGTCATGTGTTTTCTTATATGTTTATTTAATACCGTCACACGAGCACGCAAAAACTCTTCTACCTAAGCGGACATTTACTGATTTGAAAGACTTCTAATCGAAAGGAGTTGCGCAGCAGACACAAGGACGCTAGCGATGTCTGTTTACCGTCTCTTTCCGAACACACTACCGAAAGCATGGCGCTAGATCTTGAAACAAAACCAGTGAGAAGAAACCGATGTACCTCTAAATATAAATGAGAAATGTATTGTACTAAACGTGTTTTAGTAAATATTGCTACATTATATTCTGAAACGTTAAATTAAATAAGATTTATTGAGATAGCTTCCAGACCCTTCACAAAAGTAGCGAAATTTACATGTTTGTCTAGCAACCTTGCAGAATGTGCGGCGTGCGCCCGTATCGCCATCGTCGTGGAAAGAACACACAAGATCGTCAGTTAGCGTGATCGCGGTATATCTTCGAACTGATTTCGAGAGTGCTCTTAAAAAAGTGCATTATTGAGCCTACTTCAGCTTGCGCGCAACATAAAACTCTTTTTTTATAATGTGTAAACGTGACACAAAATGTACATTTGATTCGTTTTTTTTTATTAGATGATAATTACTGGCGTCCACTGCGTTGGAGGCAACGCCCTTCCAGCCGTAAAAGAGATCGGCGATCTCCGGTTTCGGAAAATACCGCTTCTGGAACGGCGAATAAACTCTGTCGTGTGTCTTTTGATGCAACTCTTTTTAAAAAGGTGTCTTTGTCTTCAAACGCCTTTAGAATGCCCATGTGAGATGGGTACAAGCTGGTTTTCAACTCTTTCAGGCCCCATCTTCACTCTCATCTCGAAGCCAACCGCGCCACTGTAGGTAATAAAATATACGCGCTGACATTTATTAAAAACATGCAAAAAATTGGCAGTGGCTTAATTTGGCTAACCCTGGAATTCAGGGAAAAGTAAGGACGCTTGCTAAGCGTCTTAGGCTCGTTCATAGCAGCTCCGCTACACGCTCGCGACAGCCTTCTTTATAATATACCCACACGACCACGTGGCTATTACGTGGAATCACATAGTGTTACGACACCCCCATAGGATGTCATGTCATCACGTAGCTTCACATCATCCCCTCGGATGTTCTTAAGGTAGAAAGTCAACCCAAAAGGTCGCCCAGTGTCTAAGGTCAGCTTAAGGTCATGGGTAAAGGGTTCGACAGAATAACTTTACAGCATATGGTCATACACGGCTATCCTTGGTTGACCTGAAGGTCGTTCTAGGTCGTTGTACTGCCTACCCGAAGCCTGCTTTACCTACCGTAGTGAAGCTTTTCTCTTGAATAAACTTTTAGCGCATATATCCCCTCGAAAAGTGCCTATCTCAGAGCTAAGCAACACCGCTGCCTTGCTTAAGTTGCTTTATAGTTCACGCATATTCATGCCATATTCATGGCAGAGAATTGGCACTCCACTGACAATCGCCTCGTGAACAGAGCCTAAGATGCTTGTCTCTAAACAGGCATCAAACAATCTATGATGCCTGTCATCTCCTTCGGCCTTTCCATGGAAGGCCTCATGCTCCCACGGAAAGGCTCACGGGAGCCCAACCCTAAAATATTAATTCAAATATTACAGCATGCTCTTAGGCTGGGTGAACTGAATGCCCTGTTCAACTCCAAATATCCTATTTTCGCAGCATGGTGAGCAGAACGACAGCTAAGAATTACTTCGAAGCTGGTGCATTCGACAGCAGCAAGTGCGGCGGCAGAGTAAGTGTCCGTGGATCATAACCATTATTACCAACCTATCTGCGTCCCCTTTAGGACGAAGGCCTCTTCCATATCTCTCCAATTAACCCACTCCTGTACTAACTGCGGCTACCATATCCGAGCAAACTTCCTAATATCACCCTTCTGCTTGACTTTCTGCCACCCCCTGTTGCGCTTACCTTCGGCTACCGTAAGGAACCACCGGTTATCTCCTTTCACATGCCTGTTCACGTCTATTTTTTCTTCTTGACTTCAATTTAGAAATCATTACGTCGTGTTTTTTCTCTGATCCACTTTGAAGTCCTAGAGCCTGCAACGTCATAGCTATCAAGTCTCTTTCCATTGCTTCGGGTGCTATGCTCAATTTAACTTCACGGCTTTTCGTTAACTTACAAGTCTGCCAAATAGGTGAGTACTGGCAAGATGCAACTAGGGTACACTTCCCTCTTTAGAGTTACTGGTAGCCTGTTACACATGCCCTTAGGGTACTTGCCCAAATGTGCCCCTCCGCATCCTTACCCTCCTAGTTCTTTTACTGTCGTGGCACCGGGTCTGCGACCATTTCCTGCCATAAGTAGATGTATTCCTTTACCCGTTGTAGTGCCTTGCTGCCCACTTTTAGCTATTGTTCCCTTCCCGCCGTGTCGAATATTACTTTAGGTTTCATATTAATTCTTATCGACCGTTCTTCTTTCTCTACGCAGGGCCCCATGCATGCTCAGCAATCTTTCCCGCAGCTCAATATCCTGAGCAAATACGATATCGCTAAGGTTCCCTTCATTAGCTTCATCTCTTAGCTTCCTTATCCAATTTTCTTAGTACCTGTATACCACCGTTTATGACTTGGATTTTATTTCATTCCCTGTGAAAGACTGGTTATGTGCAGTCTCAAGATATTTAACAGCGCCTTTTAATACCGGGTCATTATAGAGTCAGCTCTTAGGCGCATTTTTCTGCGCTTCAAGTCATATAGTCGGCGTCGTCGGTGGCGTCACACGTGACTGGGGGCGTGCTGGCAGGCAGTAGGAGAGAAAACCGTCAGCTGCCATGGCGAGAGCAAAGGAATGTAAAACCGCAAGGTGGCTGCCACAAAATTATCTCGGAGGGTAGCTAGTAGCGGAATACCACCTGCCAGCGGTGGCAGCTAGCGTTTGAAGAGCTTGGCTCTAATTTCGCGTTACCGACTATCGTAATCGTCTGTCAATTTTTAAAAATCTTTATAGATTCTTGCTGGAAAACTGACAGATACGTCAGTGCGTTCTGTACAGGTGGATTCTACAGCAAGGCAGACATTACGCACAGAGTGAAAAACGCTTGTGTATAGAACACGCTCTGGGAGTGCTTCCGGCTTATTACGCGATGTCTAGCGCTAACATTTGGTTAAAATGACACAACACAAATAATTTCATTCTTCAACAGTTCCAAGGTTCTGGCACAGGTAGCAATTCACTGATCAGGGCACTAACGTCCCCTTGGAGCGAAGGCAGGTCCAACAAGTAAGGTCTACGTTTAAAGTCGAAAATTGGATTTTGTGACTCATTGAATCTACATCCTCTGAACTCGCTTGAAAACACTGGTGTCAAGAAATGCTAGATAAGGCCGCAATTATAGAGGCAAAGGAAGTAATGACATATCAGATGCATTGTCGGCTGCCTTCTGGTAAGCCCGTACAGGTATTCTAAGCCAAAGCCAAAGTGAGGAAACCAAGTACATCCGCATGAAAAACATTCTCTCACTACCATATCCTGAAAAGACGAATGACCACTTAGTCGCCTATCATAGGGACACTGAAGCATTTATTGTGAAAATCGGGCTTTAAACTTCATCCTACAGTTTTCCGTACTCCAATATCTACCCGCGATTCGCAAAAATTCTGAGGGAACCTAAGTCTGCTTACGTGGAGGAGTGCGAAAGCATGCCTTTGACCGTGATTTTTTTGTCTTAAAACGTAAAGTGTGGCATGCTGTCATTTCCGGTTAACACATACTACACCACTTAGACATTTCCGGTTATGGCATACGACGATTCGAGATTTCCGGTTACTAAACACTACACTTCGTCGTTTCCGGTTACCGCATACTACACCACTTCGGCATTCCAGTTACGACGTACTATTACGCTTCGTCATTTTTGGTTACGTCAAAATTTTTGATACGAAAATTGGTTTTTGAGTAAAGGAAAAGGCGCAGTAGCTCTCACTTCTCGGCATATCGGCGGAGACCTCAACCGCGATTTAAAGCATGCACCTGAAGGTGCATATGTCATGCAGCCGGAGCCACGGGCCACATCTCCGGTCGTTTCGCCGCCTGTGATTGTTCAAGATGTCACGAAAACACTTTGAGGACCGGAGAAACTGCCGGTAGGATACGGCGCTGCGTTGAATGCGGATAGCAGTTTTCCGCGGTGTTGTAAAAGCGATGACGACTATTTTTTCGCTGGCATTCAAAGAAAAGGACACCCCAGCAGATTCATTCAACGTACCACTTGAAACCAAAAATGCGCTTGCCCTGTTTGATTCTTTTTCTATGCCCTCGTCTTAAGCTCTAGTCGTAAGTTTAATATGAATTACAACCAATTAGCCCAGATTTCTCTGATTGCTTACACCAAAAAACGACTTAGCCAAAACAATTCTATAACTTCTCCAAGCATATCAATGCCATAAAGATCCGTATGCATTCTGTGCGCAAAAGGTGTCAGCTGCACTTCGTCTCGTGTTCTCGGAAAGGAAGGAGTGCGAACAATATTCAAACCAACATCGGCCAGCTTTTGCCCCGCCAGAAATACCGTCATCCTAAAGAAACGGCCCAAGGCGTTGTGTACAAAACACCCTGCTCTGAGTGCCCGGCGTTGTACGTTGTGGATACAAGACATTTCACAGAATGGATGAAGCAGCACAAAGCTGCCGTCAAAGTGAGCGAAGCGCAGTGGCCAAGCACTGCGAGGTATATGGCCACAGGGTAGACATGGACGGTACTTTTGTGCTGGAGAGTGAGCCCAAACCAAATCCGCGCACAAGGCTGCTGCTGCAGTCATGTCAAGTTCAGCAGACACCGGGAAGTATTACTCGCCATTTAGTGCGTTCCTACCGTACACTACAGGCCTAATAAGGAAGTAATTACTCACTGACATCCACCTAAGCGCAGCCATTCGCTCTTGTCCTACCATAACTTTGAAGTCCCGGTTAGCTCAGTCAGCCTTTGTATTGTCTTAAGCGAGTTTTTTATAACTACTGGTGAGGCATAGTTAATAGTTCGTTCCGTTTCTCTTAGATATATCTGCCTGAGCTGTTCTCCTCGTATGCCTCCATTTGATCTAGTGAGTCTGTTGGGATTAGGAGTTAGGGCATTTATTTCGTCTCTAACGTATTTTAAGCAGTCAAGAAAGGACAGTTTGTGATCAAAAATAGCACCGAGTATTTTTATCTCGTCTCTGCATCTAAGTTTGGTATTTTGCATATTTAAAATTGGTTGTCGAGTACCGTATTCTTTTCCTAATGTAGTGAATTTTGATTTTCTTCGTTTAAACTCCAAGACTGTCTTTTGTACCCAAAAATAGACATTTTCTAGAACTTTATTTTCTACTCTTCCCAGTTCTGCCGCCGCGGTGGCTCATTGGTGAGGGTGCTCGGCTTCCAACCCGAAAGGCGCGGATTCGATCCCGGCCACGGCCGTCGCATTTCGATCGAGGCGAAATGCTAGAGGCTCGTGTACTGTGTGATATCAGTGCAGGTTAAAGAACCCAGGTGGTCGAAATTTCCGGAGCCATTCACTACGGCTTACCTCATAGTCTGAGTTGCTTTAGGACGTTAAACCCCCATAAACCGTAAACCATCATTTCAGTTCTGTTCGAGATTTGAATATAATAAGAAGTATAATATCGTCTGTGGAAGCTTGTAAGTGTTTCTTGGGAGCTTTAATTTAAGTATATCAGCTCTCGTCAAGTTCCATAGCAGTGGACTTAATGGGGATCCTTGTGGTGAGCCTGTTTGAATTAGTCTCGTTATTGAAAGCGAAGCCTCCTCATAAGCGATTTGTCGATTCAATAGTGCTGAATGTGTAATGTGGCATAAAAGAGCAACTGTTTACCAGCCTAATCCCGAATCCTCCGAAAACCGTCGCCGAGTCCGTGGTGGAGGCTTCTACCGTCGAGAAGACCCTTGACCCCCGGACCCGTCAGTACAACTCATCACTTCAAGCGCTGTAGGCCGGCCACCCAGATGATACCCCTGCCAGCGGGAATAACCTGCGAGATCTAATACGCGAAACTGTCTCATACCTATTCGCCTTCGAAATGCGCCCGTTAGTCATGCTTGTGTGCATATCATCGTTTGCTAATAAATGCCGTCTCGTATTTACACACTCCGTTTTAGGGTGAGCAAATCACCTTTTTAGAAGCAATGGCTTGGTGCTTGGTAACAACTGCGCAGTTCTGGTGTTGCAAGCGTTCCACTATAACATGGAAGATTCCTGTAATTACACTCCTCTACTCTTGAAGCTCGTTATCGAAGAAATGCCCATGTAACAGCGCTCCTAAGGTATATTTTACAGCAAAACTTTGAGAACAGAGTCTGAATGTGCCAGCAAATCAGCTGGGCAACAGAGCAAACGACGTGGTTTCATGTGTACCGATCCTTTGAAGATTAGGTCGCGGCGCCGCCTAAGCGTGGTGTCGATTGCGGGCCCAGCGCCAATACTTCAGTTGGTTAGTTGAAAATGTACAATATACATGTCTTTGAGAGTGCATTGGGAGGGGAATATTTAGAATACCAAACGATAAAGAAGCAGCAGACAACTTTTTAAAGAGGAATTTAGCCGAATTAGAAGCTTAATTAATGTTGATGGGCTAGTTCGCGACCGAACATGATGATGGAAAACGGCGCGAAAGGAAAGGGACCGAAGAGAACGGCGGTCGTGATTTTCTTTTGTCGTCGGACCTATTCTATTTGCATTGTGTTCGTTCGTAATACTGAATGGGATGCATTGTACTGGGTCAGTAAACTTTCAATTAAAACACGGCAGCTAATTCGTAATTCAAACTCAACACGAAATGTCATTAAAGGTTGAAGTGGTTTTCTAAATGTGTATTGTGAAAGGAAATAGCCTTTTAATTCGAACTCAATAGCCATTTCTGTGCAGGAAGAGGGCCAAGGTATCCCATAGCATGGTAAAACAGATGAACATACCAGTAAAAGAAATAACAATAAAAAATGACTTCAAGAGAACAGCGGATTCACCCCCGTCGAGGCGTCGAGACACCGCTGGAGCCTCGCTAACCAACGAAGAGCATTTGTGAAAAGCTTATAGCCCGAGAGGTTTGCTTGTGGGCCGTGCAGTGGGGCTCCTAGATGTAGCACTCTTATAAGTCCTTCCTATAGGAGGGGGAAGACAAGAAATCTGCTCACCTTCAGGAGGTTTGCGACGCTGGGGATTCATTATAAGTCACATGGTGTGGTTCAAAAACAAACCCCCCGTGTTTTAAACTTTTAACAAAGGCTGTACCACTCCCTCAGGTAGAAGTTTACATGCGTGCTCACTGACTCTCCCAATGCGCTGTGCCAGATCAAACGTCGAAATGTCGCGAGAAATAAAATGTTTCCTTCAACGAAGCAAAAACTTCGCCACATACTTGTATAGCAGCCAAGTACTTATATTCTCGCCGCATATATTTGTATATATAAGAAACAATCACCAGAAATTGAAAAACAGGATTTAATTCACGACGCTTCGGCTGGAGGACCAGCCTTTGGCCTTCAGCCGAAACGTCGTGAATTAAATCCTGTTCTGTTTTTCAATTTCTGGTGACTTTTTCTATATTGATCAATCAGCTGCCAAGAAATCACCTTTTATACATATATATATATATATATATATATATATATATATATATATATATATATATATATATATATATATATATATATATATATATATGTGTGTGTGTGTGTGTGTGTGTGTGTGTGTGTGTGTGTGTGTGTGTGTGTGTGTGTGTGTGTGTGTGTGTGTGTGTGTGTGTGTGTGTGTGATGGAAGCCAACAGTCACCGAAACTAAGGTGCATAGGGGAATGTTCCTTTTTTATTTTTATTTTGCTTCCGTGGCAATTTATGTTTATTTCGTGTAAGCGAACGTTGAGAGAGTTCACAAGCGCCACCCTCGTCCATAGCGGCCGACGTAGTACGTCCTATGGACGAGGGTGGCGCTGGTGAACACTCTAAAGGTTCGCTTACACGCAATAAACAAATTGCCACGAGAGCAGCAGATTGGACAGCCGTCGCCGTAGCTCAGTTGGTAGAGCACCGGACGCAATATTCGGAGGTCGTGGGTTCGGATCCCACCGGCGGCATGGTTGTTTTTTCTGCTGCTTTGTAAGTAGTTTTCTTCAGCCGACAGATTAATCGAAGTATTATTCTCCTACTAATCAGCACTACAAAAAAAATTGAAAAAGAAGATTCTCCTATGCACCTTGGTTTCGGTGACTGTTGGCTTCCTACATATATTTGTCAAAAACCAGCCCCTTATTTCCTTTACCTTATATATATATATATATATATCTATATATATATATATATATATATATATATATATATATATATATATATATATATATATATATATATATATATATATATATATATATATATATATATATATATATATATATATATATATATAAGAAGGTCGCGGGTTCGGATCACACCGGCGGCATGGTTGTTTTTTCTGCTTCTTTTTAAATAGTTTTCCTTAAGCGACAATTTAATTGAAGTATTATTCTCCCACTGATGAGCACCACAATTAAAAAAAATAGAAACATTCCTACATGCACCTTGGTTTCGGTCACTGTTGGCATCTCATATATATATATATATATATATATATATATATATATATATATATATTAGGGAGCCAACAGTCACGGAAACCAAGGGGCATAGGGGAATGTTTTTAATCTTTCTTTTTTTTATTTGTAGTGCCAATCAATCGGTTTAAAGAAAATTACTTATAAAGCAGCATAAATATATATATATATATATATATATATATATATATATATATATATATATATATATATATATATATATATATATATATATATATATATGTATATATATATATATATATATATATATATATATATATATATATATATATATATATATATATATATATATATATATATATATATATAATCAGAGAAGCTAACAGCCACAGAACCAAGGAGAATAGGGCGTAATCAGGTGATACAGCACGCACTACGTACGCCGCTTATGGACGAGGGTGGCGTTGGGTGAGCACAACTTAAGATAAGGTCACACGTAAACTTAAAATACCCCCGAAAGCAAAAGATCTGACAGCGGTAGCTCAGTTGGTATAGTACCAGACGCGTTATTTGGATCTCGAGGGTTCAGTTCCCACTGGCGGCATGTGATTGTTTTTCTTCTGCTTTTGTAGCCAATTATCTTCTAGCGATAACATATACACTAATGATCTTCATTGATCAACAACACAAATTAAAAGAAAACATCCGCTATTTTCGATCGCCTCTGTGGCTGTTGACTTCTCTGATATGTATACCGGCCACGTCATTTCCCTTGCACTATATATATATATATATATATATATATATATATATATATATATATATATATATATATATATATTGCATGGAAACAGCGCAGCAGACCGGACCAAGAATGGAAGACACACACACGGGCGCTGACTATCAACTGAAAGAAATTTATTGTAGCAACGTTAATATATAAAACCCATACATATGATAAAAGCATGAAACCTTAAAACTAGGTGACAAGATTCTTCAAATAAGCCATCGAGAAATCTAATTTCTTTTCTTTTCAAGTTAACAGAAGGAGTGCTGACGCACTTCTCCCCTCGTTGATGAATGGCATACGCCTCAAAAATTTCGCGGCCAAGCTGGTTCTTGTAGCGTTTAAGAGCCTTGTTCCTGTTCAAACTGCCAGTGCACTGGCATGAAGTCACGTGTTCAGGCAAGTTCTTCCTTGCGCCGTCTTTTATATCTTTATTATGCTCTCTGAGCCTGTCATTCAAACAGCGCCCAGTTTGTCCTATTTATGCTGATCCATACGATAAAGGAATATCGTAGACGAACCCTTTGTACAATCAAGGAAAGCTTTTTCGGTTTCTTTCCACGCTATTTTGGCAACGTAGCTGCTCGATTGACCAACTTGCAAAGTTTTTCCAGCTTGTTTGGCGCCCAGAAAACCAACCTGATGTCGGACCGCACTTAGGCTTTTTTCAGCGGATGACTCACGCCGTCCACGTACGGGATCACAACAGTTCTCTCTCTGCCCTCGTGCTCCTGCGTCGTTGCGGCCGCTTGCCGGAGGTCTTCCAGGATCTTATTGCCAACACTACGGAGAACCGCTTCCGGGAAACCAGCAGTGCGCAGTCGTTGCAGCTGGCCCTCGAAGCTTTCATTGATGCGATGATGACATGACCGGTTGAGGGCCTTCTTCATGGCGCTTGTCGCTACTGCTCGCTTAACTAGTTTGGAGTGCGCTGAAAGGTATGGCATGATGCTTTCTTTGAGCGCGGACAGTAAAGATCTTTGGGAAGAGCAAGGAAGAACTTGCCTGAACACGTGACCTCATGCCAGTGCACTGCCACTTTGGACAGGACCAAGGTTCTTAAACGATACAAAAACCAGCTTGACTGCGAACTGTTTGAGGCGTATGCCATACATCAACGAGGAAAGAAGTGCATCAGCACTCCTTCTGTTAACTTGAAAAGAAAAGAAATCAGATTTCTCGGTGGCTGATTAGAAGAACCTTGTCACCTAGATTTAAGGTTTCATGCTTCTATCATATGTATGGGTTTTATATATTAACGTTGCCGCAATAAATTTCTTTCAGTTGATATTCAGCGCCCGTGTGTGTGTCTTCCTTTCATGGTTCCGTCTGCGACGCTGTTTCCATGGAAAGAACGTACCAACTAGCCCGGCTTACTCCTTTGTTGGATATATATATATCACTTTTTTCTTCCTCTCTCACGCAGTGCACCGTTTTCGCCGACTACAGTAATCATGGCACCTGCACAGAACCTTGCGTTTGCCTCGTTAATGGAGTGACAAATGGAACCAAAAGCGTCGGCGATGGCATCTGCGTAGCCTTAACTGGAAAGTAAGGTTATGGCACAATTGCAGCCGAACCAATAAACGATGCCCTCTGGCGTACAATTCATGGACTTTGCTTCTTCATGGTGGTAAAATACGGTCAATAACTATAGCCACAGACTACACTCTAAGAAAAAAAAGGACTTAGAGAGGCGAGAGATTAGTCCTTTCAACAAAAGAACTGGCTTCTCATAGCCATTTGTACGTTTTGAGACAAACTGCAAAGGTTTAATATTTCGCCTTCTAGCATAGACATGCCACAATTAGTAGCAGACGTCAAATGCGAAACATGCTCATGAAGGTGGATTGCCCGGGGAATTTTCCATGTGGTTATAGTTATTGACAGCCCTGATCACACATAAGGCACCAGAGCAAAAAGCAATGAACGACAACGATTAAACAAGGATTCGAGCTTACGACCTTTCATTTTGGGAACCCTGCATGCACCTTACAAGGGCTTCTGTCCAGGCTGATTCTAGGAACCGTCTCACAATAGATGGACGGATAGAGAAAGAGAATCTTCTGAAAGGAAAGTTTCTTTTGCTCAATATGCCTGGTGATTTTCGACCCGCGCGACCGTTACAACAGCCGCGCGTCCTTTGCGTATCTCATGGGCTCCGTCAGTGACGTTATCTTTTGCACCTGCGCGCGATTTGCGGCGCCGGTCGCTTTGGCGACGTGTTCCTACGAGGAACGCGTCGCCTCGGTGGTCTACGGTGGTCTGGTTTTCGTGCTCTTGACAACGGAAATGGTGAATACTTCAGCGAAACCCGCACGGATTTAGCGAGTACTGCTACCTGTATAGGCACGTGGCAAGGGGGGGGGGGTGCCCCCCTCTCAAACAGAGGTGTTCAAGCTCATGAGGCTTCGACCTCATGAGGTCGACCTCAACCTCACAATGACCCCAACCTCAAGTCGTGATGTGGAGTTGAGGTGAAGTCGGCGATGGCTCGAAATTTTGTGAGCGAGACAGCAAAGCAGACCTCAACCTCACGCGTGAGTTTGAGGTTGAGTCATGTCGTCACTCAGTGAGGTCAAAATTGTGAGGTCGAGACTTTCTGCAGTTGCCGCGGCTTACTTCCACGAGTGCCGCTTCCGAAGCGAATTTGGAGCGCATCACCGCAGTGTTCATGCAGTGATGCTTGGTGTTCGGTTTTCCCTGTTTAGACAACCGGTTGCCACTGTCCGCTCTTAGCTTTTGGTGCTGCGCCGTAACGCCCGTTCATCTCGAGCCTACAGGAAGACACACCCCTCTGGTCTTCCTGGAAGAAGTGCTGCTGTCACAGCACGCCACTCTCCCTCCCCCTTGCCCCGCTGGCTCAGCAGCCGTAGCTGCGTACCGGTCGGCTCAAACTCCCGGGAGCGCGCAAAGCACTTAACTCACGTTGACCCGTGGTAGCTTTGTCTGGTGCCGCAAACAAATAAGCTCAGTCCAACAGGCACGCTATAAATTCGGCGCAGCGTTGATGGCCCAAAGCAAGACTGCTTCGTGTTCTTGCTCGTTGCCGGCGCTGTCGTCACGGCTCTTGCTTTGCAGTCGAGTAAAATGATCCTGCTGTACATTGCAAGGTAGCCTAACAGAAACTGGAGCAGTCAGCACAGGCAAGAGAATGTGATTCAGATAGTTCCTAACAAGGACACATACTGATTCGATAAAAAGAGAACGAAGCCAGAAAAGCCTGCATAACACCGACTCCGAGCAGCATGCATCCCATTTGATCTTCCTAGGGCAGGGAGTGGAGTTCTTGGGTGTCGGTTGGTCTCGGCTTCAAACTCCCCAAATCTGTTTCGTTGAATCCTTGCTGGGCCCACTAAATGTGCGAACACCTGAAATTGTTCCGGTGCGGTCCATCCCCTCAACTGTGACCATCATCTTCGATGATATTTACCCACGTAATGCCAAACTACTGCCTTTCTCTTTGTTAAATGGCATGTCGCAGTATTACTTGCCGATCTTCTGCACACATGTTGCTGTTGCGACTGATGGCTCGGTGTGTAACGAAAAGGCAGGTGTAGGCATTTACTCCCAGTCCCTTGACTGGTCTTTTTCTCTCCGTCTTCAAGATTTTACACCTATCTATCTGGCTGAGTTTCTAGCAGTGGTTCTGGCTCTGCACAAGGTACCCATCTCTTAATCAGGGATAATAATAGTTACGGACTCGTTATCCTTATGCACTTCCCTGTCTGCGCGCACTGAATCGCAGCTCTTTCGAATACTAAAATTCCTGATCCCTCAACGTATCAAATCAATTCGATCAGCGCTTGCTTCATTGAACGACTTCCACCACCTCCTGCTCCTTTGGAGAAGCACAGCATGGCGATCGCGCAAACTTGAAGTTTCCTTCACGCGTCATCGTTGCCGGGTGCCGCAACTAAATTGTCCGTATTGTGCTGAGCCGGAAACAATAGAGCACTTTCTTCTCTTTTGTCGTCGCTACACATCGATTCGGAGGCGACTATTAGAGGTCCCAATGCAGAATCTCAATTTGCGTCTGTCTTCTGCGGTTGTTCTGTCCCTTGGCGCTTCTATGCTTCGCCATACCAATGGGAATGTTTGCTCTGCCGTTCAAAATTATCTCCTTGAATCAAAACGTCTGCCTTCATAAGCTTTCGTACTGCCCATACCATCATAACCTTTCGTATTTGGGTAACAACTTTTTGCAATTCATACTCTCTCTTTCTCTCAATCTCTCCTTTTTTTCTGATTCCCTTACCTAATTTTCAGTTTGTTAGGTCGTCCTAACCTGCTGCAACCTCCTCTGCTACGGAAACAGAGTTACACAATTTTTGTTAGGTCATCCCACGCTTGCCATATGCAATCTGCAATTTAAATAGTCACCGCCTAGTTATGGCCAATCCCCCTTGTGGGTATGTGCCATTTTGTGAGGGGAACAACAATAAAAAAACACCGTCAATTCTTTTGATCGGTGTCTTCCCCATTCGAATCTAACCCTACGTCTTTATTTTTCTGTTCCACAATGCAAGCAGATGCATATATAATTTCACTTTTATATCCTCCTAAATAACCTCTCTTTGGTCTCCTGTTCCTTGTTCCTTCTCGGAAATTCACATATTATGCAGAAATACCGCAGCACGGGGTGAACGTACCAGCTTAGCGTTGTTATAGCTGTAAAATATACAAAACTATAATTAATGTATAGTGATGTGGCAGCTGATCCTTTTTGCTTTTTTAATGAACCTGTGTGAATAGAACTGACTACGTGCTGGCGCTGTGCTGCCGAGTCGATGTTTCAAACCTTCTAATATGACGTTTAATGGGGCACACTCCTGTTAGCTTCTGTTTTTAGTGTGCGAATTTTGTAAGTTTGTAATCATACTCTTTGTTTTTTTTTTCTCATGTTGGATCAGTTAGGTTGGCGGCCTGCCTTGCAGACGACCAGGCACTACACGTTATCTTTCCTTTAACTATTCTGCAGGGACCCATCGTTTACCCTAAACAGATCGCAGAATGCTCGCGCGGTGCTCGCGTGTAAAAAACTTCGAGGATGCCGGCGTACCATTTACTAGTTAAGTATTGAAGGAAAACAAGTGACTGACTGAAAGCAGCTTCTCTCAGACTGGTTGACGAAATGGTACCCAGAATTCTGTGCAGGTGTGTAGTATTTAGGCATTTTTTTTGTGTGTGGGGGGGGGGGGGGGGGGGAGGGGGGTGCTGGAAAAGACTTCGCTGCGGCGAAATTTGAGCTCAGAGCCGCGGTGCTCTTGACAGAGAGAGCGGTTCACGCTGCCCACTCTAGGCCGGTTGTTTAGGGCAGTGTGATTTCAATTGTCGGCACAGTGTTCGAAACGTAATTTAGCCCGTTCCTGAAAAGTGCCGCGGGATCACCGAATCATCGGAGAATTCCCAGTATTTCAAAACCATTACCATCGCCACCTGGAGGGAAGTGGCGGGAACGGGGCAGGCTCTTGACCTCCAAAGAACATCAACATCATCATCATTAATTATTACCTGCAATTATTCCTGTTTCCCCACAGAATTATTGTCTGCGGTTGCTGGTAATGTGCAATGTTTAATCAACACTCTGGAAACATTTAATTTGATAGTGGTATATTGACTTCCCCGGGCTCATCAGTGGAACCCCGGGGACCCCCATTTGCATCATATTTGGGGGCCGCCCGTTTGACGCATAACGATCGAAGTGGTGTCATTTGACTTGTCTTGTTCCTGAGGATAAAATAAATATTTAGATGAAGCCCAAAATATGTGTGGGATTCGCACCGACGACCTTTTCGCCGCCAAACCGTGCATTCCGGGGACTTCCAGGCAGCCATAAGGCCTAATCGTTTGTCGCAGAGGGTTCCGGATGCGGTCAAACAATTCGTCTTGTTGTAATGCACACGTTTATAAAATTCGTTAACTGATATATAAGGAGGAAACATACCGGATATAGCGAAGGTGGCTGAAAATCGCAATAGTAGTGCAAAATCTTTGAAGTAGATGACGCTGCTTGTATCTTAGAACGAATGTTTCCGAAACGAAACGCCCTCAGATGTTTGTATTTTGTCTTCTCCACGTTTGCTGAGCACCCCTATCTAAACACTTGAAGCTCTCGTAGCTAACGCTCTTAAGTCCAACGCTGATGCAGTGTTGGCGGAGAATTTCTTTAGCGGCAGTGACGTGGTGCTTATCATAAAATAGCAAAAAAAAATACTTTACGACGTCGGTCATTGCCTTCACTGAAAATTTCATGACGGTGACACGAAAATGTCGCTAAGTATAGACAGCAGCGTATGCAGCCGAAGGTGAAATGCGGCGGCCGGCGAGTTTGAACCGATTTGATTCTCGGTCGAAATGAGAATAAAGTCTTGGGACTGACGTCAACCGCGCACTTTAAAGAGTTTCGCCTGCTTTGACACAGTCCAGCTCCTGTGCACCCGCGCTCGGTCCTCTAAACTACTCTGGTCCCAGTGTGACTGATGCTATGACAATCTGAGCGAAAAGGAGGATGTCTGGGGGTCTTGATGTGCACCACGGCCATACAGTTAAGCGACATGATAACGTACGGACGCGGCATGCCAGCCTGAATACCGGCCGCCAGCGTCAGAAAAATGCGACTGTAATGTTTGTTCAAGTCCATACTAAGCCGTCGGATGGAGTATCGTTGGCCAATATCGAGTCGTTGGTAGAAGCGATAACAGGAATACAAACAAATGTCTCCCCACGGCGCTTTTAATTGCTGCTGCTCAGTCGCGGCTCTCCTGGCCTCAGCTGGCTCCGCTCCTGAAGGTGTCGCGGAAACCGAGCATATCTTTGTTTTACTATGAGACGAGGTTCACAGTAAAACGATGACGAGAGCAGCACCTCAGCGCTAGCCAGTTTCGAAGTGCACTCAGCTGCTGCATCGATGTGAAACCGGCTAGGCTTAGCGACGACTAGGGCAGCCAGGGGGTAGTGCGTAGTTCCTTGCCCGGCGCGCCCGCGGGCGGCGTCGTTCCCGAAAGCTCGCCTCGCTCACTCCGGCTGGCTCACTGATTGGCTCAACAGCTTGCGACCTTCACTCGGAAGGCTGGAAAATCGAGAAGCGAGCGACTGGCGCTGCGACTGAGCGATACTTTATGCCCACGTTTGCAGTACTGGTGAACAACCTTTAACGCCCATATGCTTGGGTTATCGGCTGCGTAGCGGCGAGTCTTAGTTAATATCGTCCGCGACGCCATCGTCACCGTCCGTGACGCACAGGCTGAGAACTTCAATTCCAGTACGTGCCGAAACAGCACGTATTTATCGTAACGATACGAACTCGAAAACACGGCTGCTTTGATGCGCTAGTGGGCTCTTGCTTGTTAAACTACACGCGATCAGGATGCGGCGAGTGCTAGCCGCTGTTGCATATTAGCTAAAGTGAGACGCAAGTATCGACGTAGTTTCGTAACGCAGTTGATATCAAAGCAATCCGCTTGTACTGGTCATCAATTAAGCTGTTAAGTTTCATGATCTCCCGTGAGCGTGCCAGTGTCGCGCAAATTAATGCATCGCAGCTACTCTCCACCCGCCGCGGTGGCTCAGTGGTTAGGGCGCTCGACTACTGATCCGGAGTTCCCGGGTTCGAACCCGACCGCGGCGGCTGCGTTTTTATGGAGGAAAAACGCTAAGGCGCCCGTGTGCTGTGCGATGTCAGTGCACGTTAAAGATCCCCAGGTGGTCGAAATTATTCCGGAGCCCTCCACTACGGCACCTCCTTCTTCCTTTCTTCTTTCACTCCCTTCCTTATCCCTTCCCTTATGGCGTGGTTCAGGTGTCCAACGATATATGAGACAGATACTGCGCCATTTCCTTTCCCCCAAAAAACCAATTATTATTATTATTATTATTATTATTATTATTATTATTATTATTATTATTATTATTATTATTATTACTCTCCATCGTGCCAATTGCGTTCAACTTATCCACGATATTCGCCAGCTTGAGATACGGCGCTTTTCTTCGCTGTTTTTGTCGCAACTTAGTGATTTTATCTGGCATCAAACGAAATTGCATTCTGTCAACACTGCCGTCGGCTCCGTCGTCTGCTAGGGCATCCGGGTCACTTCAGGGGATCACAGGATCGCAGCTTCTACAAACGACATGCCAGAAAAAGTAACTTAAAGCGCTTTAGGGCACGTCAGCTGGTCTTCGGTCAACACCGTCTCAAATCCGTTCATGTTTTTCATACAGATTTGCTTCCTCGGCTTGGCGGCGAAGGTCAGCGCAGATCAAGACACGGCATGCTTCACCATCGACACACCGACATTTCAAGCCGATCACGCACCTGAGGCAATCTTTTGTGAAGATAAGTGGGCGGCATCACGTGCAAGCTGGTCGACGTCATCAGACAGCTGGAGCTTAAATAGCCTGCCACCACCACGGTTCCTCAGTGGGCACGTCAGCTGGCCTTCGGTCAACACCGTCTCAAATCCGTTCATGTTTTTCATACAGATTTGCTTCCTCGGCTTGGCGGCGAAGGTCAGCGCAGATCAAGACACGGCATGCTTCACCATCGACACACCGACATTTCAAGCCGATCACGCACCTGAGGCAATCTTTTGTGAAGATAAGTGGGCGGCATCACGTGCAAGCTGGTCGACGTCATCAGACAGCTGGAGCTTAAATAGCCTGCCACCACCACGGTTCCTCAGTGGGCACGTCAGCTGGCCTTCGGTCAACACCGTCTCAAATCCGTTCATGTTTTTCATACAGATTTGCTTCCTCGGCTTGGCGGCGAAGGTCAGCGCAGATCAAGACACGGCATGCTTCTCCATCGACACACCGACATTTCAAGCCGATCACGCACCTGAGGCAATCTTTTGTGAAGATAAGTGGGCGGCATCACGTGCAAGCTGGTCGACGTCATCAGACAGCTGGAGCTTAAATAGCCTGCCACCACCACGGTTCCTCAGTGGGCACGTCAGCTGGCCTTCGGTCAACACCGTCTCAAATCCGTTCATGTTTTTCATACAGATTTGCTTCCTCGGCTTGGCGGCGAAGGTCAGCGCAGATCAAGACACGGCATGCTTCACCATCGACACACCGACATTTCAAGCCGATCACGCACCTGAGGCAATCTTTTGTGAAGATAAGTGGGCGGCATCACGTGCAAGCTGGTCGACGTCATCAGACAGCTGGAGCTTAAATAGCCTGCCACCACCACGGTTCCTCAGTGGGCACGTCAGCTGGCCTTCGGTCAACACCGTCTCAAATCCGTTCATGTTTTTCATACAGATTTGCTTCCTCGGCTTGGCGGTGAAGGTCAGCGCAGATCAAGACACGGCATGCTTCACCATCGACACACCGACATTTCAAGCCGATCACGCACCTGAGGCAATCTTTTGTGAAGATAAGTGGGCGGCATCACGTGCAAGCTGGTCGACGTCATCAGACAGCTGGAGCTTAAATAGCCTGCCGCCACCACGGTTCCTCAGTGGGCACGTCAGCTGGCATTCCGTCAACACCGTCTCAAATCCGTTCATGTTTTTCATACAGGTCAGTAAATCTTCCTGTACCTTTAAGTCGAGCAATCCTTACTTGTTCCAGCTGACGTGCCCCGAGTGTATATGCACAATGTGTGCCGTTGCCTCCGACTTCGTTTTTTCAGTGCTTATGCTTTGTGGTGACGTCGAGCCGAACCCGGGCCCGTCAACTGAGCAACTACTGGGCGAACTTTTAGAGGGACAGAAACAAATAAAAAACAGGCTAGACGACATTGAATCGCGCCTTAAAACATATGAAGACTCGGTTTCAGCTATTTCCGAAGTATGTTCAATAGCTCGGAGCTTAGAGAAGAAGGTTCAGGGCTTAGAACTCAAGCTTACCGATTTGGAGGACCGCAGTAGGCGTAATAATCTTCTGGTGTTCGGTGTAAAGGAAAAGGAAAATGAGACGCATGAAGATCTCGAGGAATCCGTCCTCAAGGATGTCTTCACAGAAATTCTAGGTGCACACGTCAGTTCGGTCGAACGAATACATAGAATTGGTCGGAAACAACCCGACAAAGTACGACCGGTAATCATAAAGTTCTACGACCACCGTGAGAAAATGAATATCCTAAAGAATTGCTTAAGCTAAAGAACGGAAGTTTGTCTGTCTCGGAGGATTTTTCCGCAGCCACAAGAATGAAAACAAAGCAACTGTGGGACAGTGCCGCTTCTAACAAAAAGAATGGTCAAAAAGTCAAGCTCATATACGACAAGCTTAAGATAGACAACGACTTGTTTGAATGGGACGAGGAACGAAAGATCCGAGCTCCAGTTAGCCGGAAAGATAAACAGAGTACATGAACCGTAGCCCCCGAGGATAGGTCGTTTGTGTGTATTCAGCTAAATGCGCGAAGCATCGTTAATAAAACAGTTGACCTAGAAAGTATCGTGCTCACACACAGGCCACATATCGTATGCCTAACAGAAACCTGGCTGCACACGGATATCGAGAGCGCTGAAATAGTACCCGTAGGCTACCGAATGCTTCGCAAAGATAGGAACTCTCGGGGCGGTGGCGTAGCAATTATTTTCCGAGAGTCATTGCGTGTAACCAGTCTTCCCGACGTACCCGATATCGAATGCATACTGCTAAAGGTTTCTTTAACCGAATTTACCTTGATTGTAGGTACATTCTACCGGCCGCCAGATAGCAACAGCACATTTTTTGAAGCACTGAATTAATTCCTATGCTCTAGTAACATTGCTACTTGCAACACAGTACTTGCTAGAGATTTTAATATGCCTTCCATCAAGTGGGACAGTGAATTTCCTGAACCACTATCTGTCATTTCTGAGCCATTTGTAGATTTAATCTTTTTTCACAACTTTACTCAACTAGTTAAAGAACCCACCCGCATACAAAAAGACGCTAAATCAATTTTAGATCTTTTCCTCGTGAGCAGCAGCCTGCTTTGCCGAAATCCGGTTACGCATGTCTACGATGGCATATCTGACCATAAGATGGTATCGCTGAATATCGCAGGCGCTCCTGCTGCTAAGAAAAACAAAGACACGCGTAGTCCCGCAATTCGCACGTGCCAACGACGTTGCTATCTTAGATTTGTTGGACAGTTCGTTCTCAGATTTTGTTGCTTTAAGTGAATCTACCGATTGCTCTGTTGATGCTCTGTGGTGTTTTTTCAAGAGTCTTGTTATGAAGTGCGTGAATGATTTTGTGCCGGCTTTGACGAAATGAGTACGAAATACTAGTCCTTGGATGACTAAAGGAGTTATTCGGCTAGAGCGAAAAACAAAAAAATTAAGAAAGCAAACCCGGCTTTCTCCTTCAGCGGCCAACAAAAATAAGCTCTGTGTGCTACGTACGCAGGTAAAGGAATGCATAAAAAGGAACAAGGACTACTATTTCAACGTCACCATGAAGAGCTTTCTGCTCACCGCGCCAGAAAAGTTCTATCGGCATTTGTCTCCTAAAAAGAAAATAACATACAAATTGTGTACAAATGGCGAAACAATAACGTCACAACCGCAAGTGGCATCTGCTTTTAATCAATTTTTCTGTTCAGTATTCACAAACGATGATGGTAAGAAACCACATCCCGACTTAGTGTTACATTGTCTGCCAATTAATAATGTTATTGTTTCTGAACAGGGCCTTCTGTCGTTACTGCTGAATATCGACAACAAAAAGTCACCAGGTGCTGATGGTATACCCAATGCTTTCCTTGTTAGGTATGCCGAGTGGTGCAGTAAATATTTATGTATTATGTTCAATCTTTCTTTGACTAAAGCAGAAATTCCCTTTGATTGGAAATGCAGTAAAATCGTGCCGATACCCAAAGCAGATAATTCATCATTACTTTCGTCTTATAGGCGAATATCATTATTGTGTACATGTTCCAAGGTTCTTGAGCACATTATTTTTAATCATATCTCGACATTTGTTGAACATAATAATCTAATCGACAGCAGGCAACATGGGTTCCGAAAAGGACTCTCCACAGTAACAGCACTCCTGGAGCTAACTCACGATTTCGCAACAGCCATTGACATTCAAAGCCAAATCGACATTATATTTCTTGATTTTGAAAAGGCTTTT
Organism: Amblyomma americanum; assembly: GCF_052857255.1. Taxonomy (NCBI): domain Eukaryota; kingdom Metazoa; phylum Arthropoda; class Arachnida; order Ixodida; family Ixodidae; genus Amblyomma; species Amblyomma americanum. The sequence continues at coordinate 57,511,605 of NC_135498.1, read as the reverse complement.
GATCGCGTCTCTCACCCTAAACTTCTTTCAAAACTAGAACCGCTGCTGAAAAACAATTCTTTTCTTGCATGGATCGAAGCTTACCTATGTGGCCGATCCCAATGCGTCAGAATAGATCACGTGTGCTCTGCTCCTGCGCCTGTCAAGTCCGGTATACCGCAGGGATCTGTTCTCGGGCCCTTATTCTTTTTAATATTTATTAACGACATAGTTCATAACCTACCCGTTAAAATCAAGCTATACGCCGATTACTGCATAATCTATCACGAAATTCACTACTCCAGCGATCAGGCTCTATCTACTTAATAGTGCCTTAGCAAGGATTGCAACCTGGTGCTCAGACTGGCAGATGTCAATAAACACAAAAAAATCTGTTGCGATGACCGTAACACGCAAAAGGCAGCCATTAAATTTCGCATATTTCATAGGCAGCAGCACTCTCGCAGTGGTAAACAACTATAAATACCTAGGCATAATCATAACATCGGATCTAAGGTGGAATGAACATATATCGGATATTGTGAAGAGGGCCATGCGGTAATTAGATTATTTAAGAAGAACTCTGCGACAATGTACAAACGAAGTTAAACTAATAGCATATAAAACCTTAGTTCGACCAGTTCTAGAATATGGATCAATTGTTTGGGACCCGCACACTCGTGGCAACATAGACAAGCTCGAATCTGTACAAAAGAAAGCAGCTAGGTTTATATACCGATCATATAGCTGGCGTACTTCCGCGAGTACTCTAGTAAAAAAGGCAGGTTTAGACAATTTACAAAAACGGCGTCAGTATGATCGATTAAAATACATGCACTTGCTGTTTCATGATAAACTAGGTATGAGAAAACACGATTACATAGAGCCTGTACACCGACGAACCACCCGATCGCATCATAGCAAAAAACTTAAAGATTATTCCTGCCACACTCAAACCTTCGCTAACTCTTTTTTTCCGAAAACTGTCCGTGAGTGGAACCGGCTTCCGGCCAGCATTGTAGAATGCCCTACTACTGAAGCATTTATGAATGCTGTCAGAATGCGGTCAGATAGTAATTGATGATTACGGAGTGTTCTTGAGATTTTTTGGGGGGGGTTTCTGCACGGAACTTTCCTTCATCTATTTTTGCTTGTGAGTGCATCTCATTTGTTGAAGGCAGCGTGTTGTGCCTTGATTCGTTTTGCGCATGTCACTTATGTTTTTTTTTCTTCTCCCGCTCCTGCTTACAGCTCACCTAGAGGCTAGCAGTACTGTGTAAATAAAAAATAAATAAAAAATAATTTAAAATAAATGCAGTGTCTTTGTTGTGAAGATAATATAAATATTCATGGTTTAAAAACAAATTTTTTTCGGTTGCAATTTTTACCGACACGAAAGCGCAGCCGTCGGCGCCATTGCAGCGCCACCGACACTTCGTGTTTTGTATTATTTGCCTCTTTGAGGCATTGCTTGAGTACTTTTACGGCGGACACGTGTGAAGAACTCATTCAATAGGAAGGTGAGCAGGAGTGTGTTTTGGAAGCCAACGACCAGGATTTCGGCCTGTCAACATTGGCGAGTTTCAACGGGTAAGCCATGAAGAAAGACAGTGCTGCGACGTCTTGTCATCTGTAAAGGGAACGAAGACTCCTGGGCCGTTTTACTAAGCCTGGATGAATCGCATGGCCGGTGAGTCCCGCTCTGCGTTTCTTTGCTAATGATCTGTATTCACACGCGCTATTTGTATGCGGCTATATAGGGATGTGAGTGGAGGCAGTCCGCCTGCGGTTGCCGCAGCTATAATGCGGCGCCAAAAAAGCAGGGCCTATATCCTGCATGGCAAGTGTTGTTCTCATTGTCTTTTTGTGCATTTAGTACTCGCGCGCCGTGATAAATAAAAATGGCACCAGATATCACAACAGAGTTACGCTTTCGCTTGCTAGCGCTTCGACACTCGGTGCAAAAGCATGGATTTGCACTGCGTAGAAGACGATGAGCGAGAAGTGCCGCGCGGCGGAGCGCTCGCGCTAGGCCAGCTGCGATCAGACAACGCACTATTTTGCTCAGGGTTAGTACTCATCGGATTAGTGCTTGTGCCTTAATATGCGTCATACTAAATTCTGAGACAGTGATCGCATGCGAAAGGCTAGTTCATATTCATCGCCTTGTCATTTGCAAACTTGTCTGTGCTTCCCCAGTGAAAAAGGATTTGAAGCAGTGTTATGTCAAAGTTGGATCAATCTTGCGTCTCCTGAGCTTTAAACGTTGATGCTTCCTCTCCTTCTGAGCACTTCGAGCTGTCGGAGATGCAGCTGCACAATTATTTAGGATTTCTACCTTTTTGCTATATCCCTCGCTTTTGCGGCCCGCATTCAAGTCGTTCGCCATTGTCGATGGTTTTTTTTGTTACTTATTTTCGCCTTGTTATTTATTCTTGGTTGCATGCCATCAGCTGTGGTGCCGGCGATTCTCCGAGCTCAGAACTCTTCCCAGGCACGGGATCCTACCCACAGACCTCCCTTCGCCGCACTCACGAGTGTTCATTGGTATTTTTTTTTGTTTCTCTTGCCCTTACTTGCATTGCCAGTCGACAAATTTGTGCAGCTTTTAATTATATGCAGATTTGTTAAATGCGCTAGCAATTTTTCTATGATGCTAAGCTGTGCTGTGAGATATCAAGCTTCTTGCTAGTGAAGGCATGCTTTTTTCCATTCTCTCTTCTCATTTAACCAAGACAGACTGGTTGCAACTTTGAATTTAATACCTAGACATTGGTGCAAGGCACCATGATAGGAATTAATGAAAACCTGCACATCCTATATTCAAATTGGTGTGCTGTATTTCAGCCAGCTCATCTTTCAGTGTGGTTATAACAGTCACTGTGACTCTTCTCAAAGAATGTATATGGGTGCATTACATAAAATCTGTTCATTTGTTTTGTCATGGGCTAGCTCATTGGTTTTTTATTTACTTATATTACGTCTAAGTTTAGTTTTTAAAGCAGTAGACGATTTCCTCTCTTATCATTCATGACATGACTACAGCCACTGACAGCTGTTGCTCTGGATGTATTTATTTGCAGTTTCCAGCGGCCAGCATCTATTGGGCCATGCGTGCTTCCTGCCTTCGGCTGTATCATCCCTCCTGATCCGTTCATGGTGTTATTCTTTTTCAGTGATGCATATCTTAGCTGCCTATTTAGAAAAATATTTTCAATATAGGCTTGCAGCTAGGTTTAGAAATGCATGAAACTCTACATGCTCTTCACAGCAGTACCTCAGCTTATAATTACCGGAACTGTAGACTTGTACAAAATATAGTCGCTGATGTAGCCCTTGACGCAGCTGCTGTTAACATAAACGTGCTTTGACATTGCACACCTGTTGCTTGGTATGCATATGTGCCCTCGAAAAGGACCTATATGTTCATTTATCCCTTTAAAAACATTGTGCTCTACAATGATGGTTTACCAGTATTTCTGATACAGAGACCAAATTGTCAGTCAGTAATGTAACATTGCACGATGACACCAATTCTTGTATGGCATAGCATCCTGGCAATGCACTGGGCAAGCTGCTGTCAACACAGATTTATTGCTGGTTTATTGCCATAGCATATGGTTATACTGCACAGTTTGTACCTCTACCTTCTTAAAGCTGTATACTTGAAAAATTTAAAATTAGTTGAAGGAAAATTCAAGGAAATGTAACAGTAACTGTCTCACATTTTGGTGGACACTTGAACCGTGATATAAGGGAGGGATATAGAAGGGAAGTAATGAAGAGCTGATGCCCATGTTAGATGCCCCTCTTTAGTTAAACATACCTCGCAATTAACACGTTTGGTGCAAAACAAACATGGGACTTGCACGCTCACAAGCACCCTCATGTCAGTAAAACAAAGTGCCAATGTTGCCGTACATTAGAGCTTTGCTTTTCCTCATGTGCAGTCTGTGGTGCTGTAGCCATTTGCAATGGTGATTGACATTGAGTTGCAAGATGCGCAGTCCGTTTCTGGAGTTAGTGATTTTGTCTGTCGTGTGAAGGTGCTGTTAAATTTAGTGCAGAACAATGGTTCTCTAGTTCATTTTAGGTAACTGTGTCCTGTGCCACATGCTACCACCCATTTTCCTCAAATTTCCTAATCTCATTTAGTCATCTGATTGCCACCCATTCATGCATTCACCTGCTCTTGGAATCCTCCAAGTGTTTTAGTGTGGTATTGCTTATATCTTCTCTGCATTACACATGCATTGCACTTCCTCTTTTTTTGATTTATTCAAGATATCTTCGTTTCTGTTTCTTGCATAAGCATAAGAGGCGACAAGTGCACCATCTGGGCTTGTGATGCAATGTGTAGGGCCCTTCGTTTTTTGAGTAAAACCTGGTTTCTCCGTACTGTTGCACCAATAAAGATTTTAAATATCAGGTTCAATGCAATTTCTGTGCAAATGTGCCTGTAAGAAAGTGTGGTTTGGAGGTGCACAAACCGAACTGCTGGAGTGTAGTCGATGTCACATAATTCTTCTGACAGATTTTTTAAACAATTCTGGTTATTTTATTTCCATTTTAATGTTTATTGTTTGTCGGTTGCTTATAATTTTTGGATAAACTGAAAACTACATGTACTGACTGGTATTTCATCCCAATAGTTATACCCATTATTATGAAGCTGTGTTGGAAGGTAGGTGTGCATTTAGTATGCGTGCTTTGAATTTCAGTGATTGTTTCTACAATGCAAAATGGAGGACAGGTCTCTGCTGTGCGAGTTTTTTGCAATGGAGTGAAAGTAGCTGGAGAAGCATTTGCTACTGTGTCACCCAGCCAAAAGTTCTCCCACAGGCCACTGAGCTTCTGAGTACCTATGGCTTAAAGCTCGAAGCTCTGGTTGCCCTTTCCGAGGTTTTCAGCATTAACGCGTGCAAGCCCAAGGGCTCAGAGCTAACAAGCATTTGAAACCATAGTGCTATACACAGTAGTGCTGGGGTCGTGCAGCAAGTCAGTGTGAATTAGGTAGCGATAAACGTATTCTACTGCAGAAAGCTAGTGTGAAAAAATAGTTGCGCTCACAGAAACCGCTGTTTTTTTCTTAGTCAGTCATTGAAACAAAGCAATGCATGTAAAATTTGATATCTCACTGATCTCTCAATTTTTTTCCAGCTAAAGACCAAGAGTTGCATGGAAGTTGTGCAAGCCACGAAGTTGCGTGTGATTTTTGCCAGGGACCTCGAGCAGGCTGGAAATTTAGTGGATGGCCAGTGGTACTCACTCAGTAAGGCAAGCTTTTTCTGTTAGTACAGTTTTTGGCATGTCATTGCTTATGGATGCAGGCACTAATCTGACTACTCTACGCCCGCCCATGCTTCAAGAATAATGAAGTACATGAAAAAAATTGATTGCCGAAAAAAAAATTGCCGCTTCTGTTATGTTTTTTCAGGAAAGTATTTGCCATTTAAAGGGCTGTGAAAACCTTAAAACTTGTTATGTGCTTGTTGTGGCTTTTTTTTTAATTTCTCCTTCCACGTCTATGTTGGCCTGACCTTGTAGCTTGTCTGCATGAGATTGGCTGCTACCTACAGTTCGCTTTTTTGTTACTCCTTCATTGCCTGTCACAATCTTTACTTTGCGTGGCAGTGTCATGCACTTTGGGAAGTAATCTGATCTTATTTCTGCATTGGCCTGAAGTGCAAGCTTTTGCATGTGGGGCAGGTTTATGGTGTTTTTTTTGTTTGCTGTAACTGCAGTTTGGCCATGAGGGTTAGAGGCTCAGTCCTTTCTTTATTTTGATGCAGTGTCATATACTTCATGCATAAATTAATATAGTAAGCACTATTTTTTGTAATAAATGAACATTCATTATAGCTGTGGCCAATATAAGTGCACTTGAATCTAAAATGGCTGTCTTCCGGCATTCAGTATTGCATCTTAAAACCAGCCGGAAGACACAAAACAGGAGAAGTGATGAGCACAAGATGAGGCTGGTCTAACAACTGAAATTTTATTGAAGGAAAGTGGCAAAAGAAGACCTGCAAAGAGATTCAAGCACGCAAAACCCCAAAGCATTGAGAGGGCAAAAAACAATCGAAAGGCACTGACGTACTAGTAAACCATCAAAAAAACTAATTCCTTACAGTGAAGGTTCACCGACGGTTTAGCCAGGCACTTGCTTTTAGCCTTACTGATGTAGTAAGCCTCAACTATATCAGGACACATTTATCACTTCCCTAAACCACTGATGTGCCGCAGAAATTAGGCGTGCAAAGAGAAAGGTCGTCCTCCGATTGCATTCACGAGATTGAACGTGCAGTGTCAGGTGAAAATCGCCTTCCTCTCTATACAGTGAAAGTGCTCTCAGCCAGGCGCACATTCAGATATCTGCTTGTCTGCCCATAGTAGTTTCAGCTACGGGGCAGTGGAATGCAAAAAACCCGTTTACTTTTGCAAGTGGTGAACATTTTTGATCTGCCACTGTGCCTAGCGGACGATTACCCGTAGTTGTATCAAGCCTAGTTTGAACGAAGAAGCAAAGGGCTCCTACCTTACTTTTAGCGGTCAAGACAACAGCAACATCATACTTTGGTGCACCTTTCTTGGGATGGTGCGAAATGGCGTGGAGGTAAGGTATAGAGCCCGTCTTTTTGTGCTGCTCAACTACGTCAGCATCATGTGAATGGTGTTCCGTTCCCTCGAGAGAGTAAAAACACACTCTGACAGGTGCGCGAGATGGGCAAGTGGCAACCCAGGTGCCATTGGCTTGGAAACCTGCTCCGAGAATGCATTCTAAACACTGTGATGGCATGACTTCCATAAAGCGGTCGTGATGCATGCGATTGCCAACCTGTCCTTCACCAGCCTCGAGTGGTTCAACTCGTAGCTAAGAGGCTTCCTGATCTTGGGCTGTGGCGCCAACATATGTGGTCGCCCGCAAAGCGCAGGTCTAAGTCAAGAAGCTACAAACGGTTATGCTTAGTGAAATTCAGACATAAAAGAGGCTTTGACCACATGCCTAAAGATTTCTAAAACGTCTTGTGCCAACTTGTCTGAGCCCTTTCTTTCGTTAAAATTTAAGCAGCGCTAACTTTTAGGACGAATACACAGAAGACATGACAGGACGGGCGCTGTAGAGCAAGGTTCATCGCCTTCTGTCTCAGGAAAGGACGCATACCTGTGGAAGTGAGTGCCCTTTTTGGGTCCATTACAAAAATCTTCTGTGTATTCGTCCTAAAAGTTAGCGCTGCTTAAATTTTAACGAAAGAATATGCATAACCAACTAGCCCCGCAACGTGTTTTACTAAGTGTCTGAGCCCTCTTTGTGCAAAAAAATTAGGTAGCTATCAACATAACGAAATGCTACTAGGCCGAGGTCTTCCAAACAGGGCTTTGGTGCGGTATCGACTCTGGACAGAAGAATGTCGCGGAGCAACAGTGCAACCTGGGACCCTCTACATATGCCTGATTTCTGATGTAAATACCGCCTTGCCAACTCACAAAAGTGGAGTCCTGTGGAGTTCTAGTTTCTTGTGGACAGCAATCTGGGCAGGTGCTCTGCAGTGAGCATCGACATGGAGGGCCTGCACTGTTCATTGTCACATGATAGACCTCTGAGGCATGTGCAAACTGCATCAGGGTGAACAATGAACATGCTTTTACAGATGATTGCGTGATTTCGGTTGCTGGCTTCATGGAGCTGTTGTCCTTTTACTGCAAATCCGCATTTTTCAGTTGGCAGGGCAGTATTTACACGCAGGTCGTACCTTTGCTCAGCAACATTTTTTTGTCTGAAGTCGATAAGGCATTAGAGCCCTGTTTGGAAGACCTTGGCATAGTAGCATTTCGTTATGTTCATGACTATCTAATTTTTCTGGACATAGCAGGCTCAAATAAGTTGGCACAAGATGCTTTAGGAGTCTTTAAGGCATGCGGTCAAGGCCTGTCTTTTACATCAGAATTGTCCAAGCAGAACCGTTAGCAGTTTCTTGATGCAGACCTGCGCTTTGTGGACGAATATTTTTGTCGGGGCTACAGCTAAAGATCGGGGAAGGCTCTTTTTAGCTACGAGTCGGACCACTCGTTGCTGGGGAAGGATGGTGAAGAGGTGTATTTGTCGCTGGTTAAGGTCAGTAAAGATGGAAACACTTGATGGGTGTGCAATTGTGTGCATGACATCAGCTTTACATAAGTCATGCCATCACTGCTGAGGACGCATTCTTGTAGCAGGTTTCCAAGCATCTGGGTTCCCACTTGCCCATCTCAACAACCTGTCATAGTATGTTTTCACTCGCTCGAGGGTAAGGAGCACATACTCCGACGATGCTGATACACCTTACTTCCACAGTATTTCACAATCTCAAGGAAGTCGCGGGAAAACGTAATGCTGCTGTTGTCTTAACAGCGAAGTTCAAGACAGCAGGCCTTTGCGCCACCATTAAAAAGGCTTGATAAAACTGGGTACTTGTCCACAATGGACAGTGTCACAAAAAAAAGTTCACCACTTGCAAAAGTAATGGAGTTTATAGCGTTCCACTGCCTTATGGCTGCAACTAATATGGGCAGACAGGCAGATATCTGAATTTGCACCCGACTGAGCACTTTCACTCTATAGGGGGAAGGCAAATTCTAATCTGGCACTGCATGCTCAATCTTGTGAATGCAAATCTGAGGATGACATGTCTCTTTGCACGCCTAATTTCCACGACACATCAGTGGTTTATGTAAGGGATAAATCTGTCGGTAGATAGTTGAGGCTTAGTACATCGGTAAGGCTAAGGACACGTGTGGCTAAGCCATTGGTAAACCTTCACCGTAAGGAATTTGCTTTTTTAGATGATTCATTACTACGCCAGTCACCTTTGATTGCACTTCGCCCTTTCACTGCTTTGGGTTATTGTGCGCGTGTATCTCTTCGCGGGTCTTCTTTTGCGGCTTTCCTTCAATGATGCCGCCGCGGTGGCGCAGTGGTTATGGCGCTCGGCTGCTGTCCCAAAAGACGCAGGTTCGATCCTGACCGCGCCAGTCAAATTTCAATGGAGGGGAAATTTTAGAGGCCCGTGTACTGTGCGTTGTCAGTGCACGCTAAAGAACCCCAGGTGGTCGAAATTTCTGGAGCCCTCCGCTACGGCATCCCTCATAGCCTGAGTCGCTTTGGGGCGCTAAACGCTCACAAATCAAATCAAAATCTTCCATTAAATTTTTGTTAGTCCCGCCTCTTGAGCTGTGTTCTAGCTGGTTTTAAGGTGAGTCAGTACCAACTCGGCCAGTCATAAGCCTTGTTCAATATTACAACATTTTGAATAAAGTGAGAAGTTTACTAGGCTATGTTGCCGGGGATCGTGTCCACAGCAGTTGTGGGCAACTCAGAAGAGATAGCGTCATACGATTGGTTGTGTATTTGGCAGAGGATGATGTGAGGATGCTGCTCGAAAAGAAAATGTCATGATCGGATAATTATTTACAGCCAAAAATGTCCAAAAAGTGGCTGGGCCAGAGAAAAAATGCCGCGAAATTTGAAAACGCTGAAAGTAGGTGGAGCTACAGCGTAGTGCCAAGTTTGAAAAACTGGAAGTATGGTCAAAGCCAAAGCTTGGCACCAAGTTTGAAAACTCGAAATGAGCAATCACGTGACCAGTGATAAGTGTCCTATACTTAACCAGGAGATAGAAAAAAGAATGATAAATTAGAGGCAATTAGGCAATTATTGAGAAGCGAACGGCAATGAACGGGTGATTAGACTGGGCGGGTATTCAGTGAGTGGGCAGGAACGATCCATGGAGGAAAATTTGAAAACTCAAAATCGTTGCTGGGATGAAATGAGGGTAAAATAAGAGTTAATTGATAACCAATCAAGTCAACGAGGAAACAACCATGGCGCCAAATTTGAAAGGCGACCAGTGTCGAGGAGGCGTCAACGCTTTCACATTTTTTTTGCGCAGGTAGCAGCGGTGATCTCTATTTTTTCTTTTTTTCAGCCAAGACAAAAACCATTTTTCTTGGCTCATGGGCGATGTATCTAGGAGCCTGCGGCCAGGACAACGCTGGACAGCATGCATCAGCAAGCTCGAAAAAAAAGCACGAAACAGTAAATAAATATTGATCATTTTCATTTCAATTCTTGTGGTTTTGTGCACGAATTACACTGGAATGCACAAAGGTTGTGTTAATTGACAGGCGACCATTAACAAGCTGTGCATTTTTGTGCATTGCCTACTCCAGAACTCAAATCCTGTGTTAATTGATAGTTGACACAGTAACGACTGTTACACAGTGTACGAGCACTACACAAGACACACTACAGTAGACAAGGCAAACTACAGAAGACAAGACAGACTACAGAAGACAGGACTACAAAAGACAAGACAGACTACAGGAGACAAGACAGACTACACAAGACATGCCCAAAATACGACAAGACTACAGATTACAGAAATTTTCTGTCTTAGAATCCTGTAGTGCATTTTGACTGGGGAGTAGTCAGAGGATGCTTAGATTTACTGACAAGCTGATCGTAAGTACGACATAAACAGGCGACATGAGTCTAAAAGAAAATGGAGCAGAGAGAAGCGGTGCACGGTTGGGTCAGAGTGCACCGCGGTTGCGCATTCGATCATTGAAGCATGTGGATCATAACTTCAAAGAAATTTCTTATAAACGCTCTATCGCTTAGCGCTTGCTTACCCACCAGCTTCCACCACGCTTGCACCAGACTGGTTCACGGCGCCCGCTCGGGCATATTAACGAAGTAATCTCAATTATTAACGCAGCACGCTACTTCCAACCGGTAATCACGACCATCAAAGCAGTCGTGTCGACAGCGGCACTTGCTTTGCCTGTGACCTTTTCGGCGTTGACACAAGCTGCGTGCAGCAAACTCATATATCAGGCACGATTCGAAATCACAGGGTGAAATTGCGAGAAGACTGTATATGCTGTTACCAAAAATACCACAAGAAGGAGCAACTGGCATCACTTTAACTTCGTTCTCGTTTTCAATCATTTAAGTGTAAACATCACACGGGTGTACCTACTGAGGCTACAGACGTAAAGTGTGCAAATAAAAAGCGTAAACCACATATTTTGCTAGGTTGAACGTCGCATGCATGCTTATTTCGTAGCGACAGGCGCTGTGTCGTGGGGCCTTTGCGTTCAGTTATGTGTACGATGTTGTGGGGCAGGGGCTCACTCGAACCCGGGCTCCGTTGGGTAGGTAGTGTATCCGAGCCTTCGGGCTGAGGAAAGATAGAACTTGAAGTTTGGGAAAACGAAAACAAGCGGATTTAATGGCACTTTGGTGAACTTATTTACATATATAATAAACAAAGCAAACAGTCAAAATTCAAGAGGCCATGCGTCGAGCAGCTGGATGAGCCTAGTTGCCAGGGCCCATATCTCCCTAAGCATTGAGCTTCCCCTGGTTGAGAGCTTCTTACTTTGTTATTCGTGGCACAGTTGTCTTTTCGCGTTTGATTTCTTGCCGACAGTACGCTTTTCTACAATTTTCGACCGTACTGTCACAACTACCAACCGCACTTCAAACCTCCGAATGCAATGTCTTAAGAACATTCGTACTCTCGCGCGAATACAATAGCTACATGCGCATGCACTACTGTTGTTTCTTTTTTAAATGCCCCACACGAAATATTGTTACCTTCCCCAGGCATGTAGGGGAAAGCCGTTGAATGGTATATGCCGGATGCAAACCGCACGAAGGCTATCAGCCGTCACACTTGTAGTAAGCGCCGAAATTCTCTCTCCTGTGAGGTACAGAAGCAGGGCGGTCAAATAGCTTTGGAAGGTCACGGTGGTGTATCTGGCATCGGAGATGAGATCCCAGATTGAAGCCCTTGTCAGCGTTTTGTTTCTAAGGCCGTCGGAAAGCACGGCCAGCGTTTAACTGTGGTGGGGATTGTGAGCTTGATAGCCGAGGGCTTCCAATTAGGCAAACAACAAGTGCTTGGCCTTTACGGAGGGCAGAAGAGCAGTTGGCTCTTTGACAATTGTTTAAGCATATCATTCTGTCGTCGCTTCCTATCTAAATTTCATAAGCTACTGCTCACCACCAAGTTCAATTCGCTACATCGCACCCTACCCATCTTTTCCCACTGCCAATAAGGAGAGATTTTTCCACGCCTGTGACGCGGTATTATGCTCTCGCTCTCGTACTTTCTTTGTCATTTACATTTCAACTGAGGGTTACCGAACTGAATTGCCCTCTCTTAGACCTATCCATATTTGTTTACATTCGCACTTCTGAAAGTAGGCACTGTGTACCGTTGGCGACGGAAGCAGAATCTCGCCTCGAAAAATGCGCAGCTCTTGTGGTCAGCCTTGCAAAGGGATTTAAACCACGACAGCGGAGGTCTTCCAGATACCATTGGCAGGAGGATAAACATCAGTGAAAATCTTCTCTAGTTGTTAACCGCAAGAACTTTGTCGGCTCTGAGGCCGAGATCTGCTGCTGTTGCCATCGCAAGCTATTTTCTATATACAGAGGTGGAAATTTACCTTCGCCTTGAGGAGCACGTCATGTCTCATTTAGGAAGTGCGCTAGATGACCGTTCACTTCGAAAATGGAAGTTGACGTTTATTGTGCCCGCACTACTGAAGAAGCCTCTAGGACGCGTGAGAAGATATTTCTGCCCATACGCGTCAGGTTCTCTGTGGTCAGCTTGTATCAGCACGTAAGTCTTACTTTCACCTGTACAAGTCTTTACAGAAGCTACTGGCATATAAAGAAGTTACTAGGCACATATAGCACTCCTTGTACCGTGCTACGGTTAACGTTACCGGAGTACCGCGGAGACCACTGCGCATGAGTGACGTTTACCGGAGGCGACCGCGGTACGGGACGCACGTTTTACCATGATACCATGATGGCCGACGGTTTATGACTTCATTCGATCAGAAATAGGCAGTTTATCGCCTCTCACTTGCTTCGCAGGACACGAATTCGAATGTTTTCAGTAAGCAGTGACCTATTCTCGGATTGGAGCTCTTTCATTCTGCTACACACATTCACACACATAAACGCACGAAATAAAAAAAAAACTTAAGCTGCAATTTTGGATTCCTGAAGAGCAACCCAGACTGCTTAGAAAGAACAGCTAAGTGCGTCCGCGTTTCTATTCAGTTTGCCCTTCTTGTGCTTTACGTCGAAATGATCCTGCTGCAGAACCAAGCTGCACCTCAGGGGGCGATAGTTATTTGATGTCGTGTTTTGCAGCCAGGAAAGGGGACAATGGTCCGTCTCTACGATGAATTTGGTGCCTCCGAGATAGCATGTTAGTTTCTGGATAGTCCAAAAAATGCAAGCGCACTCTCTTTCCGACGCGCAGTACGCCATCTTTGGAAAGCTCAGTCTTCGGCTCAGGTAGAGCACCGTATGTTCGTTGCCGTCGTTGCCGTTGCACTAAAGAGGAATCTGAACTCTTCTTTTTACCGCGGGAAATCTATCTACACGTTCCAGGCAGTCTCAGAAACTTCGAATTATTGTCCTGTATTGTCGAATCCGCTAATAAAATTAGATTAAACGTCCCGATTCCCGCCTTTTCTTTTGAACTCCACGCGGAGGTGTCAACCAACGCATCAAACAGTCCAATGGCGGCTTCCCGCTCTGCCATCGGGGGAGTGATACGTAAATCAAAGAGTGCACGCGTATTTTCATTTTCCGTGGGCCTAATTTGCGGCTGTGTTGTCTGACTGAAACTGTTTACTCGCACAAACCTAATAAACAAAATAAAAGCGAAATCGAAGCCGCCACTTCACTGGCTGAACGGCACTCCACGGGTTGGTTGACTCCGCCTACCAACCGCGTTGAGTTAAAAATAAAGGCAGGAGCCGGGTCGTTTAATTCGATTTAATTAGGACAATCGGCCGCACAGGGCAATAATTTGAAGTGTCTAAGAATGCCCCAAACGTGTAGATAGAGTTCCCGCTGTAAAAAGACGAGTTCATATTCCTTTTTATTGCACCTTTAGGGTTGTTGGACTTGTATTGACATGCATGAATGTGATATCAATGAAAGTAGATATGTCGCCGCACCAAGGACATGCATCTACGTTTAGTGTTGGCTGAAAACAATTGAGATGGTGGAAATTATGCAATGGAAGGTCTACACTCGTCGGAGAATGTAGCAGCCCTCAAGGGAAAGCTGCTTGAGGGGGTGAGGGGAGGAGACTGTAGGCCCCTGTATCGAGGGAAGGTTTCTGGTCACGTGTCGTAAGGGTAGATAGGGAGAACAGAACTGAAGGAGAGAAGGCCCCGCTAGGTAAGTATAATCGCGAGCTATAGTTTAAGCCCTGATGTTTCTATCCAGTACCTCGCAGCCGGGCACAAAGGTAATGAAACATTGACATGATCATGTTGGAGAATATACCTCAGGATGTGGAGAGCTTGCCTTGAGACTCGACCGCTAGTGTAAGCTTGGTAGGCGGCCTCTGAGAAGGCGAAGGTATGTGAACTCCGGGAAGTGCCTTCACTCAGCTTAATTGTTTGGTTTATGGGTGTTTAACGTCACAAAGCAACTCGGGCTATGAGAGACGCCGTAGTGAAGGGCTCCAGACATTTTGGCCAACTGGGGTTCTTTAACGTGCTCTGGCATCGCACAGTACACGGACCTCTAGAATTCCGCCTCGATTGAAATGTGACCGCGGCGGCCGGGATCGAACCCGCGTCTTTCGGGCCAGCAGCCGAGCGCCGCAACCACTCAGCCACCGCTGCCACCACTCAGTTTAATGGTGAGGGCGATGGCAAAAGCCCCAGCGGCGTTGGGGTATGGTGCCCGGTTGGAACCGGCCAGGTATGATGAAATTTTGGTGCCGTCCGTGAGTGGGTATGAGAGACAATATCCGCGTAAATGGCTACGGCTCTGATGTCCTGTCCATACTGTTTTCAAAGATATCGAGGGTTGGGGGGGGGGGGGGGGCGGTGTTCAGGCTGTTTGAAGTTCTTGGTGCATGTAGCAGGGGATAGAATGATGATGGAGAGAGGAGGGGGATGTCAGTGGACAGTACGCCCGTAAGGGCAAAGGTCTGGGAGGCATGGGGTTGCGAATGTGGCCGAGGTAACTGCTGAGGTCGAAAGCAGACGAGTGCGTTGGGAGGAGAGGACCTCGTTTCCTACCACCTTGCATTTTCTTCTAAGTGTGTTCAAACATTTTACAGTTATTGAAGCATATAATGGCTGACACAGCTGTGAAGCTCTCAAAACTGCCTGAATTAATATGTGCGCCCTATCCGAAAAAAAAGCCCATTGAGTTTATAATTCCGCATGACCTTGTCTGTACAGACAGCTGCAGCCCGTAAGAACCAGAATCGGTGCCCAGTATGTGTGATTGCTCTTGTATTGCTGAGAACGGTTCATTTTTAACAAGGAATGCATTTAAGCAATGGCCCCCAAATTTTGTTGTCGACGCTTCTCAAAAAACTTGTTGCAAAAATGCTCGCGCTTTGGATTTTTATAATGAATGAAAGTGATGTACATAGCCACAGTTAGCATCTCCGTAAAGTAATGTTATCAGAGCTTAATCAAAAAGTTCGCAGTTCGCTAATGGTATCGGGATTACAATCACGAGGTATTGAAAACCTGCTTATAATACCAGAATGATATGGCCCGCTTCCTTTTGCCTCCTCTTCTCCTGTCCTCTCCACCGTTCCTCTATCGGCTAAGCGCGGCCGACCGCCTAATGGGGCCGACTGGCGAACATCGCGCATAGGCGCCCTATAAGTGAATTTGTCTGCAATTTTCTCAAAACGAACTGCAATCTCCTGAAGATGGATTTAACGGGTGTGAATTGCACTTAAACGTTAAATGCTGTTAAGTGCCGAAATGATCTCGTACAAAGCTTCGAAACCGCGAATTGCTCGCTTTGCTAACTGATTCAAATTATCCATTCCTGCATAAGATTCTTTAACTGGATTAACTTCAATTTTCTGCTCTCTGACATTTCGAGCTTATTTCTGTATAATTCGTTGCCTTTTATTATTGTCAGTCAAAATAGAACTAGGGCCGTCCTACAGTACTGCCAAAAATATAAGCTGCATGCCTTAGTTTTGCAGGTATTTCAGTCTCCCGTTCAAATTAGCATACTCCTCAGAATAATCTTGTCTTACGGAGTTTAACGTCCCAAAACTACTCAGGCTATGAGGGACGCTGTAGTGAAGGGCTACGGAAATTAAGACCACCTGGGGTTCTGTAACGTGCACTGACATCGCACAATTTCGCCTTCATCGAAATTCAAAAGCCGCGGTGAAGATCGAACCCACGTCTTTCGGGTCAGCAGCCAGTCAGCTTTCGGGTCAGCAGCAACCACTGAGCCAGCGCGATGGCTCTCTTCAGAATAATGTCAGTGCGTTCGTTGCCTCGACTCCAAAAAGAAACACTATAGCTATTGAGCCTGTGCATAACCCGCTGAAACGAGCACGACAAATTGAGTTTGGCAAGAAATGAATCTCCTCGTGAACAAAAAAAAAATGCGTTTTCTTTATATAATAGTTTTTTTTTATTTTTGTTCCTCCATGCAATAACGCCTTCTTTGTTTTGCAGCACGAAAAAGAAGCAAAGAAGAACTAGAGGAGACATTGAACCGACATCAAGCCGTCAGGCCTGCTGTAACGAGCAAGACAAACTGAGTTTGCCAAGAAATGCATCTGCTCTTGAAAAAAAAAAGCGTTTTCTATAATGAATTGCCCTTTTTATTTTTGTTCCTCCATGCAACAACACCATTTTGTTGTGCAGCACACAAAAAAAGCGGCGAAGAACTAGAGGAAACATTGAACCGACATCAAGCCGTCAGGGAGTTGAAAAGAATTATTACGTCAAGAACAGCGTCATGAAGCGCTATATATACCTTCAAGGATCTGCACAGTATCTGCAGGATCTGCACCAGATAACAGGCAGTTTAATAAGGACAGCTATGACTGTGAAAAATATGGCCTTTCTCTCTGTGTTAGTTGCTTCGTTTATGCTTATGTGAGTACCATCTGCTTTAATTTTCAAGCAGAAAGTATATCTATTAAATTATGTCATGCAAAAGCTGTTAATCAAAGTTTGTGGGATGTTCTAACGTAACAGAGGCAAGTGCGGCAGTGGAAAAATGCACTTGTGTACAACAGGCCTGACGGTGCTCATAAGAAACACCCAAAGACACGGAAAATTAATGCTATTGTCCGTGGGTGTTTCTTCCTTATGTGCTTGTGGTTTTCACGCTGCTGTTATGTCCTAAGAAAGTAACCAACTTGTTTTACTGACATGTAGACACTGTTCACGCATGTTCTAGAATTTCTGTTAATATAAAAGAGCCGATTAAATGGGAAAATTGCCTGGGAAGCTGCCTATCTTTTTGCCATATTTAATTAATGAGAATATTGCCTGTTCAACTACTCCTGCTTTTTAGACAGCGGCAATGGCCAGTCAAGCATCTCGGCACAATTTTCAGAACAGCAAGTAGTTTTGGAAGATTCATCCAGTAATTTGCGCCTCGTTATCCTGGTTCCAAGAGAGGAGAATAGTAAAATGGTTTCGTTTGGTTTCGTTTAGCTTATGGGGGTTCAACGTCCCAAAGCGACTCAGGCTATGAGAGACGCCGTAGTGAAGGGCTCCAGAAATTTCGACCACCTGGGGTTCTTTAACGTGCACTGACATCGCACAGTACACAGGCCTCTAGAATTTCGCCTCCATTGAAATGCAGCCGCAGCGGCCGGGATCGAACCCGCGTCTTTCGGGCCAGCAGCCGAGCGCCATAACCACTCAGCCACCGCGGCCGCTTAGTAAAATGCTTAATATCGGGCATAGAAAATGCCTGAAGCAGAGACGTATTTTCACGTAAAATGGTCCTGAACTGGCGCATCGCGCGGTAGCCGCGGAGTCACACTCTGCGGTTCATTCTATTATATAGCCCAGCCATATTTCACTACTCGTGAATGAAAACTCATCGGCACAGCGCAAGATAGCACACCTTCTTAGACGATGATCTGGTAAATATACGTATAAGGGCTAAAATTCCACTTCGAGCGTCGTTTCAAGACATGCTTAGTAGGTGGCAAGTTTTCTATGGGACATAAAGTAATTATTTACCGACTGCTATGTTAAAACACAAGAGCCGACAATTCCTAGTACACACATTTTTAAGGACAACACGGTTGGGATGGTCTCAGGATACTGCGGTCATCTCTTACCTGATGTTGGAATTTATAACAATGCCTGCCATGTTGAAGACTCCATAATCGTTTCGAGCTTGTTTAAGGCTATGACTTGAGCTGAAAGATAAAAGCTATCTTTCTCACTCTTTCTTTGTAGTAGCGTGTATTTTTGAGGAATAATAATGACTGCAAAATACAGTTTGAAAATCTTTCAAGAACTCGCGCTTGCGCAATGCTGTGTTACCTCCCTGTCGGCGTCGTCAAAAAAAAAAGCATGGCAATGTTTGTACTGTGACGAGAACACGGAGCCAACGTTAATAAAATTCTTTCTTTTAATTCTCTTAGAGAAGGCCCTTGACTTCATATGTAATCATATTTCGTTATCGCTACTTTTAGAAGCCATGAAGTACTAATGGTGGCGGGCTTCTGAGCACAATGTGGCGGGATCCAATTTCGGCCTAAGTGTCCACAATTTTACGAGGCGAAGTGCACAGACTTCCATGTGTTGCGCTATGCGTGTTCACGGTGAAAAGCGCCAGGTGATTGTAATTAATCAGGATCCCTCCACTCTAATATCTCTTTCACTCTGCCCCCTTGCAGCCCTTCCCGCTCGACGCGCTTTAGTTGACTACCATGAAAAGACACAGCCTCTTTTCTTAACTTACCCCAATACAACCAGCTAATTATCCCTCGCCGTTTGTGGGCTCATGAGAAGGGGCTCACCCCAATGAAGGAAAATTCAAGCCGTGCCCCGGATAATATGAACACGCATTACTTGAAAGGCAGTCCCCTGTGCCTTCGTGTGGCGCGTTTCTGCAAGGAGTTTCTAAACCATTACTTGCCGCATTTAACTTGGTTGTATACCACTTGACTATTTCCACAAAGGTAAGAGAAGGAGCAGTAGCGTGCTTAAATTTTGCAATTCATGCAGACTGTACTGGACACAACCTCTAGTAACTATACCATCATGTACCACCTGGTATAGCCAAAAAGCATGTATACAGACTGAAATGAGTCGCTCAGCTCGTGAGGTGGAGCCAGAAAGTGACACCATTTTTAACGGCCAGGTGGCAGCTGACGTCCTGATAGCTGCCGCAGCTATATCGGCCCCTAGTGAGGTAGACTTAATACGGGTTCCCATTCTTCACAAATATCTCCTCTTCCTGTTTCGCGGCTGCGGCATGTTACAATAACGCTTTAAAATCGACGTGAAATGGACACAGAGGCCAGAGCACCAAAGTAGCATTGGAACAGAGGAAATCAAAAAAATGCTTTGTTAACCCTTTATACTAGACGTAACTGTCCAATCGAAGTGATAATTAAAAGTATGCAAGCATTCAGCAGTCCTCAGCTCAATTCTCCATTCCCTTCTCGCACTCCAGTACCCTGTTAAATCGGCCACCGAACCCAAGGTCCCTGGTTAAAATCCGGGCCTCGGGGGTGTATTTTGATTCAGTCAAAATACCAAATGCGCCAGTGCTGTGCGATGTCAGCTCTTGCAACATAACCCCCGGACGGCGAAGTTAATGCCAAGCAATTAACAAAGGCATCTCTCATAGTCAATCTCAAGCTTTGGGACGGTAGTCTCCACGCACCGTAGCATTCCAAAAAGTCAATAGTTTTAATTTCTGGCCTCTGTTGGAATAGGACAACGTCGAAAGCGAATTGCGCCTTGCATAATCACACAATAATCGGAGCTAGTTCAGTATTTCTCATGCCAGCATTTTTTGTTGTTCTAACTAGTCGACCGCTGCCGGTTGCAGCTAAATAATAATAATAATAATAATAATAATAATTGGTTTTCGGGGAAAGTAAAGGGCGCAGTATCTGTCTCATATATCGTTGGACACCTGAACCGCTCCGTAACGTAAGGGATAAAGGAAGCAGCTAAATGCAGTGTTTTACCTATCCAGCCGTTGAGAAAGGTCGAAAGTGAATATTTATCTGTATGTGGTCATTTGGGTGAACTAAAACCGCAAATCTACTTGCCTGTAGCGGTGAATAAGTGCTGCACACAAGTGATCGCACCTTTCAGAAAGGCTTCAAGTGAATGTGCACTAGCCTTCTGCCATGTCACGCTCTCTCAAGAAGCGTTTCACCTCGATAGAGATCTGGTTCAGCTGAAGCCGCGAGCCGAACTTTTCTACGCACAGCCCCAGTGTGACGATTTCGGCATGGTAATTGGTGTGGCTCTTCATTCCGGCGACGAAGAAGCGAGAGGCCGTAATAACAGGCCAGCCTTTAAAAAAGCATCACGATTCCACACCACAGCCTAGAAATGTAGAGTTTCCACAAATGTGGAAATTTTAGCGCATGTACTATGCTATCGAGGAATGGCGGACAGACGAGAACTACGTATGGTGTTGTTCATTGGTCAGGATATATGCAGCTGGCAAAATAGGGGAATTCTATGGTATTAACGAGAGGATGGCACCTATCGTAATTAGGCTCAATAAGAGGTGAAAACTGAAGGTAGTACAAGCCTACACGTCTAAACATAGCTCTGGTCACCATATCGTAGAAAGCTTCTACGAGGAAGTGGAATCGGCAAAAAGCTAACTAAAACCACACACTGCACTGATAGGTGAATTCAGCGCCAAGGTAGGGAAGAAGCAGGCTAGAGACAAGGCAGTAGGCGTCTATGGCATGTGGTCCAGGAATACCTGGGAGGAAATATTAGTAGAGTTCCCCGCAGAATGATCGGAAGGGCGACCGGAGTCTGCGCAATTGGCGCACTTCGCGTTGGGGTCCCCTCCAGCAACTAAAATCGAGCATCCGTTTTAAACAAACAGCCCATTAAAAGACATTGTTCTCTTATTATGCTGAAGACCTTCAATTCCGCAATATCATATTGTGCCCTAAATGTGAAAATAAAAAATGTAGTCAATAACAGTGATAACAGGGAAGGACATAATCTTCGCCATGCAGTACAACCCACATGCTTTCTTTCACGACACGAAATGTGTGGATCGCTGACAGCAAACGCATTGCGTTCACGGGCTAATTAAAACCGTCTGTTAATAGTAAGAATATGTGACTAACTTATTTTTGCCTCTTCTTGTGCTCTACTCTCTGCCTTTCTCGCTCTGTTGTTTGCGGCTCGACAGCCTAGGGGCGCTGCACACATCTGTAAGCGACATCATGCACACTGGAATCGCAAGCAAGAAAAATGTGGTGACTTATGCTGAGCCAGAGAACCTGCAAGGCAGCCCCTTCGTTTCAAAAACAGTTCCCGGAAAAAACTAACATCCATATGTGTTTATTCCGCATTAAGGCATTATAATATCTTGTCTGGTACTGTTAACTGTATTAGGCAGCATTTTTATAGGCTATATCTTGCGTCACTGCCCAATATGTTGAAGGCTCGTTCACGTCATAACCCCGCTTACTGAACCAAGTCTTCCTCTGCGCTATGATGAATCTCTGTATGTAATAAGGAAAGTTACTGCAGAAATGTTTGTGTATCGTACAGTTTTACTCAGAAATTAACAACAAATCTTTCACTGGTTCATCGCATGTAGCCGCCTCACATTCGAGTATCATTAACAATTATTTAAGGAAATTTGTAGCCTATGTTTATTATTCATTTTACCCGTCGTGGTGACTCAGTGGCATCGCGGTTCGTCTCCTGATCCAAGGTTTCGGGTTTGTTCCTGGTTGTGGCAGCAGTAATTTGATGGAGGCGAAATACGAAAATGCTGTCTGCTATGCGATATTAAGGGCACATTAAAGAACCCGAGATGCTCTAAATTAGCTCAGAGCCCTCCCCCTTTATAAGCAATGTCTTTTATAAGCAATGGGTTGCATTTCGACCTAAAACTCGACAATTACTTTTGTTTCCTTTTTCTAGCTTTAACTGTCATTCATCGTAAACAGGCGTTAAAAAATCTTTCTTTGCTTCGTAGTGATTGCAAACGAAGGAGAACTGTGCGAACTGATGTTACCGACTATTTTCTGCATTAATAAAATTGACTTCTTTTTTGCTCAACTATGGGTGCTATGATATTGCAGAACCATAACAGGAACTTCAGGTAAAGCCATCTTTTTGGGAAGTGCATTTCGCACAACTTCCCAATGCAACAGCACGGTGAGTGTTTTCAAGTAACCCAATAGCACTTTTTTTCATGATTGAAGCGTGCCTTAGTCAGGTGAAAATGCCTTGGTAACTCGTGATCGCGCTTGTTGAGACAACAGCAGCGCACAAAATTTGACGGGACAAACAAGAGATGACAGGTACGAGGTTCCGTCGGTACAAAATTTATGCTCGACATTGCATGCCTAGTAAGCCATTAAACAAGGCATGATTATTAATGCGAAACCAGTTCTCCGGATATCTCTCCTCACTTTCCCAACATGTGCCATGCGTGTTTGCACCGCAAATCATTTATACGGTATACGGTTCAGATCCTACTTCCGCACGGCAAGCAACATCATTTTGCGACGCATGGATTTCCTAAGCATCGGAAAAAATGGTGTGCTCCCACCAACGAGTCGCTGAGGCGCAACGAACTGCTACTGTCAGGCAATAAACAACAAATGTCCACACCTTTTTACCCTATTTGCGGGCGGCGGCAAGACATTGCAAGCGTTCCCTAAGGTTGTTTTTTTCGCGGGAGCAGCCTGCTGCACTTAGTATTAAGCAGCAGGGATTTATGCCACTGCCATAAACTTAAGAAAAAGTTCGTATGCCCTAATGGCAACCGTTATTATCCCCCTGTTTTACTGTGCAACTGATGTCAAAGTGCCGTCAACATCCATGCCATAAAAATAAAGAATGTACACAACTAATGAGTGGAACATCAGCGTGCACGCGTTACCAGCAGAAAACACGCATTAAATTGGCAACTTGGGCAAGAGACGCGTCACTCCACTGTATAAGCAGCCATTTAGTTATTCACGTCGAATGGACGAAGTAAACACAGCATTCTTATCAGTGATATGGAATAGCTCTTCGACGAGTACTGCCTAATCCGGAACCTGCTCTTCGAGAAAAGGGTTGTGAGCAGTCGCATTAGCGCTCGTGCTGTTCGTCTCTCTTTCGGCGTCTTTCGACTTCTGCGGCCCTACAGTTTGTTTATCAACAATGCACCAACAAGCCCAAACAGCCACACTGCATGCAATCGCATTATTTCTTTTATGTGATCGGACGGCTCCAGATTGGTTGGTACCTTTTGGAACGCCACCCGTCCGATATTCCTGAGCTCAAAATTCTGCCCGCGAGTGGTCTCAAAAACTCCGTCGCTTCCGCATAGTCTCTGCGATCGCTGCGAGGTGGCAACAATCTCTGGCACGACCCAAGCTGCTTATTACATATCTGACGTTCAAACGGATCAATAGGTGGTACAGATCTGCTGCGTGCATCTTGAATATAGAAGAGTGCGTTTGTTAAAAATCATATGAAGCAGATGCTCAGAAAGAACCGAGGCGGCAGAGACTCGTATGGAGAGGTTAAGTTACAAGGCAGGGATAGGTAAATAATTTTGTAACTGTTCCATTTTTCTATTTTGCGCCCTTGCGCGCCTCGCGCTCGCATTTCATTATAGCCTAAATATCGTGAATAATGGATACGGGCCATCACGCTCTCCAAGAAAAGAGGAATAAAATGCAAAATTTTAACGAAATGCTCAGTTATGCGGGCTCATATTTTCTCGGAGAAAATTGTTCGAGCTAGAGCAGGCGACGGCTAATTGGCCGCTGCTGTGAGGGAACGCGAACATACAAAGTATTTTATAAAAATGCGTTGCACTTTCCAACCAAATTCACACATTTAAAACAAGTAATTAAGTTTCTGTTCTAAAAGGTATAAACACAAATATGCAACCAATTATTTTTCTCTTATCTGTGGTTGTCCGCACACCTCATTCAAGCGCTTCAGTGGCGCAGGCATACAGATGTCGCTGGCGCTTGGCTCTAGACCGCATTCGAGACCACATTCCCCAGTTTAGCGAAATAGTCCCAGCTGTTGTGCCTGAGGGGTTCACCCGTTTGCTGTGGTGAGTCATTTCTCAACGCCTTTTCCGGCTTGACTATCAAATTTAACGGAGCTCCCGATAAAGCTGCGCAGCTGTACTCGTTGTTCACGGAGCCCCATTGCCAGGCTGTGACGAACAGCCCCGCAGTGACGCTCGTGCTTGTAGCAGTGCCTGCTCTATGGTGGAGCTCCGCTGGGCAGTGGCTACGACGAGACTCGAGCGGTTGATGCTGCTTCGTTCTGAAAGGTGTACCTAGCGTCTCCAACCAATTGTCACGCGGCCCAGATTTATTAGCGGAGCCAGGAGAACATGGAATGGCACACAAGTCGTCTACACAAACCGAGACCACAGCTCGCAGGACGTCGTCCTCCTTTCCCTTCCTCTGCTCCACCCTGTTCTTAATTCGGTCTATCACAATGCATATTACTCTTGGCATCATTAGTGCGCATTACCCATGGGTCGCGCTCCCTTGAGTAGCGCTTTGATGAACTCAGGCATGAAAAACCAACTAGGTCCGTTTGCAGTTTTACTTACTTATTGTGCAATTGACTTTTTTCATTGATTTTTTTTTTCATCCAGTGCTACATCGGCCCCGGACACAGAAGTAACTGCACAGACCCTTGCGTTTGCATTGGCACAAATTTGAACGATGGGAAAAACAGTGGATTCGGTTTTTGCCGCTCAATCAACTGAAGCCATTGCACAATTACTGATCAGCCAATAAAGTGTTACTTTTTGGCGCATCCTACTGTTTAAGCAGAGTGAATATCACACAGGCCTCGAGCACGCACGTAGTTTTTCTTACTGCAGCATGCCCCTGATTTTGCCTTTCCGAATCGGAGAATATAGCTGTTAGGAAAGATATCAGTGGTAACGCTAGCGCAAAACGTTGAACCCGAGTTTTATCTGATTTTGCTCAGGTTCAGCTCCACACCAGCATTTAGCTCTGATTCCCAGCAAGATTATAGGGCTGAGAAATGAAAAAAATACATATCAATGACATTATCAAAGCTGATATTTCGATATGAATTAAGTTAGATATTGGTTGACGTCAATAGATATCACAAGGAATTACAATAAAGGCTTTTTTTCACCACATTTTTTCTAGGGAATTTTGTAAAGCGTAATTCTCCGGTGCTCAAGCAAGCTTCTATAAAAGGAAGTAAAAGCCTGGCGCTTTAGAAAAATTTCATGTCACCTGCAGTTCCTACCAAACAAGCAACACGCTTTTATTACTTACCGATTTGTGTGATTACTTTATTTATCCAAGCTTTGAGGTCATTTCGTAAAAAATACATTATTAAGTAATGTTCTACCATTTGGGTGAAGTTGCGTCAAATTAAACAAACTACGTTGGTTTGAAACTGCTAAAAGGGTGTTTTTATTTCTACTGAACAACACAGCATGCCCAACAAATAATTTATAAAAAGAATACAAATATTGGTTGCATGATTTTAAATACACCGAAGGAAGAAAAAAATGACAGAGCACACAACCCCACAACAATTTACATCGACAAGAGACACTTTTTCAAAAGAAAGCCTTCAAGCAATAAAATATTCATATGTCGTTGTTTTATTATTCCTGAGAAAATACAAACATGAGAATCCGTCCGTTTTCAGCTTTAAAAGGCCGCACAGGTGTTGTACAAAAATCAAGGCTGTTAAAATAATTTCATGTAAATTAGGAAGGAATCATGTGTGTCCTGCAAAATGTCGTGTAAAATAAACACTAACCGCGATACCAATGCGCCTAGTGTTACCAAAAGTGAAATGACGAATTTATTGACATTTTATTCTTTTTTAACGAATACAAAAATTCCGCATGTTTCCTTGATAAATTATGTGGAAATATTACGGACCCTGCCCAACCAAGAAGGGCTGCACAAACAACATATTGGCAATGGTGGGAATGCACACATATGCAGCAGACGCCATGTTTACTTCATGCGGAAACCGCACCATACCCAACAATTCTCGACAAAAAGACTTTTGAGTGGGAAATCGCTTATGAACGCAATTTTTACATATAATGTAAGGTTTTACTACGGCAATCAATATATCCACAGATCACCCAACGGTAGTCTGCGTTTTCGTCTTCATTATAATAAAGTTTTTGCTGTCGTCAAAATCGTTCCCCATTGGTTTTCTATGGCAGTCTTAACTCTTCGATGCGATCGATGGAAACCCTTTGAAAGAATGATTTTTTAATATCACAAGAATGGACCATTACCTTCAATATTTTCATAACAGTATCTTACAATTTTCCAATTCCAATTTTTTGTCCCAGAATGTTGAAAATTACACCTAACAGGAAGTATACAGATCTCACTTGCCTTCCGTATCACGTGGATTCCGTACTTCAATATTCATACGTGCGGCTCATACAAAAACGTTTTAGGAGCGTTGCTTCCATATTTGATTGCTGAGGAGCCACATACCTCTGCAATAAGTTATCACCTTTTCATTGTAAAGCGCCCTAAAATTACACCTGCCGCTACACTGGTTGCCCGCCACGGTGGCTCAGTGGTTAGGGTGCTCGACTACTGAGCCGGAGTTCCCGGGTTCGAACCCGGCCGCGGCGGCTGCGTTTTTATGGAGGAAAAACGCTAAGGCGCCCATGTGCTGTGCGATGTCAGTGCACGTTAAAGATCCCCAGGTGGTCGAAATTATTCCGGAGCCCTCCACTACGGCACCTCCTTCTTCCTATCTTCTTTCACTCCCTCCTTTATCCCTTCCCTTACGGCGCGGTTCAGGTGTCCAAAGATATATGAGACAGATACTGCGCCATTTCCTTTCCCCAAAAACCAATTATTATTATTATTATTATTACACATATTGAATATCAGAGCACCTGGCAGCATTAACCATCAAAATATTGGCAAAATGATGTGATCATGTGCTGCTTTTTATTCAAAGCACATTTCGAATAATAGGCATCGAGAAAAGTTGCAGTTATTTGATGCGTACGTGCAAGAAGCCCTCTAGAAGAATAAAAACTGCTAGTCAAATGTGTTGTGTGTGTGCCTACTCGTTCTTTTCCTGCGTCTGTTTTGCTGGTTCCACCATTGCGCGCATTAAGTTGTTTGCAGTCATAATTGAACGTTTTCGTTGGCTCATAATAGACATTGTAGGGCCACTGCCTGAGTCCAAGAACGGTTTTCGGTACGTTCTGACGGTCCTGTGTGTCGAGAGTAAGTTTCTAAAAGCGGTGCCACATTGCATGGAGTGGCACTACACGTTAATAATACCCAGGTCGAAATTATTCCCCTCCTACTAACACGCACCTCGCCGGCCAGCTCGGGCTGAGTCAACCTACCCATTGGGGCAGAGTTGACTGGACTCAGCCCCTCGACCCTCAGACCCGACCTGGCTGCGTTTACATGAACCCAGTAACCAGTTTCCTACCCAACGACTACACTCAACCCGACCATATCGGGTTCATGTAAATGCCGGTATACAGGTTATCGCAATGACGGCTACTTCACCCTTCGTCTCGAAATGTGAATACGTTTATGCTCGTTGACATCTTTAATGAACATGTTTTTGAACGATAAATTTCACGTTCATTGGCCTGTTTATGACGAGCCGACTTAATTTTTCGGAAACCTATTCTTTAACGATTCTCCATATAAATGAATTAAAGTGAATGCAAGTTTTCTACTATTCTTTTTAGTTTATTTTAGTTTGTTTTAGTTCAATTTAGTTTTGTCTAGCTTAGCTTAGCTTAGATTAGTTCACTTTAGTTTGGTTTCGTTTAGTTTCGTTTAGAACAAATGCCCGTTACATACTGCGATATTCTTTCTTATTGATAGTTCTGCACAACCTGCAAACTGCGTGCTTTGAAACAACAGTAATATATAACATAGAATCTTCAGGCAAGAAATCGCCTATATGGAAGAATATAAGGATTGCTTGTTGGCAAAGAACAGTTTTGCATGTTCATGCCGCGAAGATTTCTGTAAGACCCTGGTGATGCGGCCCGCAAGCGTTTCATTCTGAGGCGAGTTCTTTATTATGTGTCCAAATATTCTTTTATTCCGCTACACCGTGCTGCAGCGCAGAAGCCTATAATGTGCGACAATTTTCACGTCCATAATAACGGCCACCATCATAGCCAAGGTCGCAAAAGCATGGAGAAAGGAATGCTTCTGCAAGTCTACTTCTGTCTCCAGGTTTGTCCTTCGCAGCACGTCTGGAAAATAAGGGAAACCAATGAGAGAACATATCGGAGCAAATGAAGAGGCATCCACAAAATTACTCGGAGAATAACCACTCTGTAAAGCGAATTTCAGCGATTACGCATGACGTGCTTGATGATACCATCCCCCACCCACACTAAAGCTATCCTGACAGTTGACCTCACCAAGGCATTTGACAGAATTCGACACGATGACATCTTACGGGAACTGCAGGCTCTACAGGTAGGCCCTAAAACCTACAATTACGCTAGCGCGTTTCTCTCGGGCCGCACTGTCTCCCTGCACATAGATCAGATTACCACATCCCCTTATACACTCGGAGAGCTCGGAACCCTCAAGGGGCGGTCCTTTCTCCCCTTTTCTTTAACGTTGCTCTCATCCCCCTAGCTCACAAACTGGCTCTAATCCCACACCTAAAGCGTACCCTGTACGCTGATGATATTACCACATGGACCACTCATGGCTCTGACGGGGAAATTAAGGAAACTCTTTAGTTAGCAGCAGACACCATTTCTCCCACGCGTCATCCATCGGGCTCGAATGTTCCCCATCTAAGTCCGCGATCTTCCTAATTAGGCCAAAATCTGGCGCTAACTCGCCCATCCAAATCAATTTAAAAGGATCCCCTATACCCATCACCACCCGCCCTACGCATCCTTCATCTCCACTTGTAGGATTCTAGACGAAATGAACATACCCTTAAAAGACTCAAGGCCTCCACGCAATCCGTGTTGCACCTTCTACGCCGAGTGTCCCTCCCTTAACAAGGGTTTAGACGAAGCGGACAACATGGAAGTAATGCATGCATTTGCGCTTAGCCGCATTCTATACCGCAACCCCATATCTCAAATTGAACCGCACGGGAAACCGAACGCGTGAACGCAATGATCCGCCTTGCGACTAAGGTAGCCCTAAACCTACCTCGTAGCACTAGCACAGCCAAACGTCTTGCACTAGGCATGCATAACACCATTCAGGAACTAGTTGACGCGCAGAGGAGAAGAGCGAGAGACTCTTTAATGAAGAAACAGAGAATTTAGGCCGGCGTTTCAATATCGCTGGCATGCTACTCTGCGTAGGGAGGGGAATTTGGAGATAAAGACTGAAGGAGAGCAGCGTGGAAGAGGTGGAAAAAAAACGAAGATAAAATGCAGCCATGAAATGGGTACTAAGGATGCAGTGGCGAGTATTGATGCAACCTATGGAATGATGGAGTGCATAGTTCGACGAATGGGCTGACGAAGTTCACTGCAAGAATAATGCATGAAGGTAACCTGCAAGTGAATTTAGAGCTTATCGAGATGTCCAATGTCTTTTAAATATGTAAAAAGAAAGTTCATTGCAAGTCTCTGTTGCCTGAAGCAGGCTAAGGGGCCTAAAACTTTGTCCATTGTTAGGGGCACTGGGCAGAGCTTCTGCATGCAATGTTCATAGTACGCACGCTCGTTAGCATACGCAGGGCACTCAAGCAGGATATGTTCCACAGTTTCTATCGAAGCACAGTTGTCACAATGCGGAGTGTTCATTTGTCCAAAACGGTATCGCAGGCCATTTGTATATGCAGCATTCAGACGAAGTCGGTGATAAAGTGTTTCGAGTTGTCGAGGAATTCTGGGTGAGAGTCTTGATCTAAGATGTGGGTCGATTGAGTGAAGAAATTGGTACTGATGTGTCGGCAAACTCCAACGCCGATATGTTTCTCCTTCAGACACAGCACCTTAGACTTGCCACGAGCGCCACTGGCCGCCATATACTCTCTTTCCTTCGCATCAACATGCCCGCTAACCAGTCAACCCTTATAGCCATTCCTCGACACATCCATACACCTATCGTTGTGAAACCCCTTCCTCGAAACGTCCATCCCCAATTCACATCCCTCGCCGCGTAGCTCGCGCTAATGCCCTCCATAAGTATTATGGACAAGCCCACGATGCCGTTTGGGTAGACGCCGCATGTACCGCGCATGAAGCGGTAGCAGTTGCCTACAATCCAACCCTACCTCACCCCCTAACTCACCGTCTTCTCTCGGGCTCTACGCCTGAGGAGGCAGAGGAGACCGGCATCGCCCTAGCCCTTGCACATTCGGACGCCCAATACATCTTCAGCGACTCCAAAACGGCTCTTTCCAACTTTGCCAGGGGCAGGATTCACGCCCCTGCCTGGCAATTGTTGAGCACCCCTACCCAAAATGTACCGCGCAGGGTAGAACTTCAGTGGATGCCGGCTCACTCTGGGAACCCTGGAAACGAGGCTGCCGATAAATTGGTCCGAGGTTTGATTTGCCGGGCTCAGGACAGTCTCGATACAGGATTCTCGAGGGAGCGGGCGCACACCTTTGCGGAGCTCACGAAAATACCCCATTTGGACCGTCGGACTTACCCTCCTCCCCACCCCTCTCTTACGCACTCCCAACAGATCCTCTTCAGACGCCTCCAGACCCGCTCTCTGTCATCCCCTCAACTTTTATCTCACTATTGCGGCACATCCCCTGCATGCTCCCTATGCGGTGACCCCCACGCCACACTCTCCCATATCCTTTTCGGCTGCCCTGCTGACCCTCCCCCGCGGGGACAGCACGCAATCTCGAGCTGGGAGGACTGGGAGGTGCTGCTCATGTCTGCAGACCCGACATCGCAGCTTGCTGCGGTGACTCGGGCTGCCGACGTCATGTCCCGGCATGACCTACTTCATGCAGTGCGGGACCACGCAGTGGCCCAGGGACCCAGCTGGGTCTAAAACTCACTTGCTCAATAAAGTTTTTCTGTCTGTCATCGAGAGCTTAATAATGCCAGTAAACAGGATAATCTGTTCGCAGCGCATGTTACGCGTCTGTGACCATAAATTTCACGTCTGTCAAAGACAGGAAATAGCAATCGGTATTTCTTGGGTACACCGCAACCACATCACCTCGTGGACTTGCGATCTTAAAGTGTGGCTGAATTTACCTTACAGAGTTGTAACCGTTCTGGATCAGCTCTACAAATTAAAAAAAAACATTCCCCTACGCACCTTGGTTTCGGTAACTGTCAGCTTCCTTCATGTGTTCGTCAAACGAGCCCCTCATTTCCTTTACATTGTCTGCTAATAGCTTAACGAGGGTCTTTGTTCTGGCAGCCTTAGGTACCATAAGAGGGATCTCCCACAGTTTCCGCACTCGCCGTTAGATGACGTTCCACGTCATAGTCGCAGTAATACAGGACGTGCTACATCCACCGCTATGGATGAGGGTTGCGCTGGTAAACACTCTCAAGGATCACTTACACGAATAAACATAAATACCCATGAGAGCAGCAGATTGGACAGCCGTCGCCGTAGCTCAGTTAGTAGAGCACCGGAAGCGATATTCGGAGGTCGTGGGTTCGGATTCCACCTGCGGCATGGTTGTTTTTTTTTGCTGCTTTATAAGAAGTTTTCTGTCAGCGACAGATTAATCGAAGTATTGCTCTCCCACTGATCAGCACTGCAAAATAAAAAAAATACATTCCCCTATACACCTTCGTTTCTGTGACTGTTGGGTTCCTTCATGTGCATATATATATATATATATATATATATATATATATATATATATATATATATATATATATATATATATATATATATATATATATATATATATATATATATATATATATATATATATAATTTCAAAGTTGAAAACGCTTCATTTAGCCATAGATTTATTTTGAGTCGACGTTTCGGACAGAGCCTGTCCTTTCTCAAGACTGAAGTTACAGGGGTCTTCTTCCTCTTCTTAAGGAGTTGGCACTGGCACACATGTACGACACATGAACAAAAGAAACAAACGGTGGCAAAGAATACTAGAAAAGATACAGATAGAAAGGGAAAAAAGGGGGAACAAATAAAAAAGAAAAACGTGTTGTACAAACGTCAACAGTTCATGAAACACGCGTAGAACGATCTGAAATGACAGCATCTACTAATAATAATCTTGCGGTTCCAAGCGCCGACTTTGCTTTCCAGCACAATATTATTAATCTATCAACCAGGGCCTTAACGACAGAGGAAATATCCGTCCTTTCTCGAGGCCTTACATTCTGCCCTACCACCGGTAAATACAGCGAATTCTCGGTGTTAAAAGATTTGGACAACTTTGCACGAATGTTGCGACTCCGGGAATACTTCTTCGATCGGGCGCGGGTTACCGCGGATAGCAGAGAACTCGTCGTTACTAACCACCACTGGACTCCTAGTATAGGAAGGGACAAACACTTGGACATGTACATTAACGCCGTCCAGAAAGACATTATTTACGCCTACAAGAATCAAACTCCAGGGAGGCAGAACTTGTCTAAAAACGAACGGGATGCATTGAAGGCTCTGAGCAGAAGGACAGATATAATCATAAAACCAGCGGATAAGGGAGGTGGTATAGTTGTCATGGACAGCGAAAAATACATTGAAGAAGGCTTGAGACAACTCTCTAACATTAGTTTCTATCAACGTCTTGAAGCAGACCCGACTGCGCAATACCAACATGTTGTAGCGGAGACCCTGGGTCAACTTGCGAAGAATGGGGACATATCCCTACGGTTATCTAAAGCCCTCACCGCACCACACCCGTCGCCGGGCCGATTCTACATGTTACCGAAAATCCACAAAAAGAATAATCCTGGCCGCCCTATAGTATCTGGCATTGGCACGATTACAGAACCAATTTCCAGTTACATTGACACACTAATTAGACATATTCCAACAACACACGCATCATACATACGCGACACAAACCATTTCCTTCGCGCAATAGCAGGTCTCAAACTCCCGGAAGGAGCCTTCCTGGCAACACTAGATGTAGTCTCTCTCTACACAAACATTCCTCATTCCGATGGCATTAAATCTCTGATCGAAGCGTATGAACAAAACAGAAAGGAGGAAACCCCTACCCCACGTGTTTTAGAAATAATGGCAAAAATCGTACTCGAATATAACAACTTCGAATTTAACAATGAACACTATTTGCAAATTAATGGCACAGCCATGGGTACAAGGATGGCACCAACCTACGCCAATATCTTCATGCATAGTATTGAATCCAAATTTCTGAAAGATTGCCCCATTAAGCCCACCCTATACAAACGCTACTTGGATGACATCTTTTTAATATGGACTGACACAGAGCAAGAACTCGTACGTTTTATTGAAAACTTCAACCTCGTCCACCCCAACATATCTTTCACTTACACGTACTCCAACACCAAAATTAACTTTCTAGATGTTGAGATTTCGGTAAACAAAGGCTCACTTACCACCGGTGTATATAGAAAACCGACGGACCGCCAACAATACCTACACTTCCAAAGCTGCCATCCTCGTCACTCTAAAACAAGCATCCCATACTCTCAGGCACATCGATTTAAAAGAATATGTTCCCAAGACGAGGACTTCGTAAAAAATTCCAAACGCATGCGAGAAGTCCTCATTAAGCAACGATACCCCCCCGCCATTGTCGACGATGCCATTGAAAAGGCATCTAAACTCAACCGAGAGCAAATACTGGAGGGATGTCGCTACAACGACGAAACAGACCACCGGGCCAATCTCGTACTTACCTTCACCAGTAACCCGCCTAACGTAAACAAAATCCTCAGAAAACATTTCAACATCCTCGAACAAAGCGAGCGCCTCACCAAAATTTTCACTGCTCCCCCTCATGTGATCTACAGACGACCAAAAAACATTAAAAATATTCTGGTACACTCAAAAACAAATAACCAGCCGGTTTTGGGGTGCCGGCCCTGTGGAAAAAGTAGATGCCAGGTCTGCAAACACATACAAACATCAAGCTGTGCAGTAAGCACAGCTTCAGGCTTCAAATGGGAAATTAATGGCAACTTTGATTGTGATTCCTGCAACGTAATATACCTCCTAGAATGCAGTGTGTGCAGTATGCAGTACATTGGACAGACCGTCAACCCTCTACGAATTCGCTTTAATAACCACCGCGCGCATATCTTATCCCTACCCAACCTTCCCTTGTCAAAACACATTAATGAGCGAAACCACCCATTTGATGCAATTAAGTTAACAGTCCTACAGGGTGGGTTCCACAACACCCGGGAAAGAGAACAACGCGAGTCGTACTTCATTTACAAATTTGAAACAATTCCTCACGGCATTAATGAAAGTCCAGGTGTATTGTCCTCCATCCGCCCCTTGCAGGGCCGTTGCTGACATTACGAGAGCCAGCTTGACATACCTCGGTCGTTTCTTGCCAGCGACATCTTTTTCAAGCTCACACAAATTTCTTCATTCCCTACCCCATCCTGCCCCTATCTTCCCAGTTCGATTACCTTGACGACGGGGTGCAATTAAAGAACCCTTGCCTAATTGCTCACGCCATTCACATTTACCTCCCACACCACACTTGGCCGAACTCGGATGTTTTTCCACTTTTTTCTTTTGTGGGTGTTTTCAGGCACAGTGCACGTGTGTGTAGTTAAGCTCACGGCGCCGCTGATTCTACCTTGACTCGGGCTGCGGAAATGGTTCCAGATGACGGAAGTCTCCTGTCCTGTCTGCATTTTATTTTGTTTATTTGTTTACTTTTTCTGGCCAGGTCACGCGAGTGCAAGCATCTCCAATTTATATATGTTGGACAATTCCGCCACCGTCTGTTTCTGTACACCTTACTCGCTTAAATGCTCCCGCCATTGTCATTTAGCCGTCACACGACACTGGCATGAGCTCGGATGTTTTACTGCTGTGTGTCTGGGTGTTTTCATGCACAGTGCACGTGTGTTTAGTTAAGCTCACGGCGCCGCTGATTCGGCCTTGGCTCTGGCTGCCGAAGTGGTTCAAGATGACGGAAGCTCCGACCCTGTCTGCATTTTATTCTGTTTATTTGTTTACTCTTTGTGTACGGGGCACGCGAGTGCACGCGTCTTTAACTTTTGTGTGTAGGGCGATCCCGCCACCGTCTGCTCCTGTCCACCTTACACGCCGCCGCTTTGCTGCCTTGATGGGTAGCCATTATCCTCTCCCGCTCCGTGTTTTCCTTTTTTTTGTTTCCCTCGTCCGGGGTCGGCTCCCCGCGGCTTCGGGGTGGGCGGCGGGGTACAACACGTTTTTCTTTTTTATTTGTTCCCCCTTTTTTCCCCTTCTATCTGTATCTTTTCTAGTATTCTTTGCCACCGTTTGTTTCTTTTGTTCATGTGTCGTACATGTGTGCCAGTGCCAACTCCTTAAGAAGAGGAAGAAGACCCCTGTAACTTCAGTCTTGAGAAAGGACAGGCTCTGTCCGAAACGTCGACTCAAAATAAATCTATGGCTAAATGAAGCGTTTTCAACTTTGAATTTTTGCCTCTAGCAACCAAATACGTTTATCTTTCTATACTATATACATATATATATATATATATATATATATATATATATATATATATATATATATATACCAAAAGTGATTTCTGGTAGCTGATTTCGTCAATATAATATAAAATCACCAAAAATTGAAGAAACATAACAGGATTTAATTCACGACGTTTCGGCTGGAGGACCAGCCTTTTTCGAGTGTAGTACAGCGTTAGAAAGTTTACAAGTTTACAGCAAAGCACGAGTTCAGAACACTTGGGGGGGGGGGGGGGAGGGAAGAGACCCGGAAGAACTTGGAAAAGAGAGAATCGGTGCAGGTGTTCCGGGGAGGCCGATTTTTTTTAATAACAAAAGAACAATAAGATTTAGATAATAAAAATATAAAAAGGCAGATTCTTTCCCACCACCTCAGGGCTGCCTTGAAAAGGCCCTCCAGGTGTCGCTCCTCTCAGGATTTTGGTGACAAGCGTGAAGGGCTCCTCCCCTGTACAAGGAGGAAGGTACATTCCAGAGAAACTGGTGGGGGGGGAGGAGGGGGAGTAAAGAGGAATGCAAACGAGGCCTCTAATAAAGAAAAAAAGACGAAAAAAGAAAAAAAGGAAAGTAGTGAAAAAAGGAAAGAAGAGCCATTGTACAAGGCTTGGTAATATGCATTCAGAGAAGGGTGGTGGCAACACGAGAGAATACAAAATATGACATTGAAAAAAGAAAAATAAAGAAAAAAAGAAAAAAGGGGGGATTCTTTTCCACCACCTCAGGGCTGCTTTGGAAAGGGGTGAAGGGCGTATTTTGGTGACAAGCGTAAAGGGCTTGACCACTGTACATGCAGAAGGCAACATTCCAGAGGAACTGGTAGGGGGGAAGGGAGGGGGGTAAAGAGGAATGCCAACGAGGCCTCTAAAAAAGAAGAGAAAAAAAGAAACAAAAACACAAAGACAAAGAGAATAAGAAAAAGAAAGAAAATTGGGGAAAAAAAGGAAAGAAGAGCCATTGTACAACACTTGGAAATATCCATTCAGACAAGGGTTGTGGCAACACGAGAGAAATCAAATAATACAAGTTCCTAATCAATCGTTAGAAGGGCACTCCGTACACACGCATACAGATACAGACAAAAGACAAGGCTAACAATAAATCCAACACCAGAAACGAACTGCAATGAGTCGGAAGTACAATCTACCGCAAGACAAATGACCATTCAGAGTAAACAATTCATGAATGTATGAAGCGAAGACCGACATGACAGCAAAAAAGAGAGGGGATAACAGCAAATGGGTGACAATATAATACAATGCGCGACAATACAAGATTAGAATAATAATAAAAAGAGGAAAGAAAATAGCAGTAAATGTGGGACAATGCAGGTGAAAAAACTGGGGACAATGCAAGTGAAAAAAGGAAAACACGTTGGAAGCTATGCTTGTTATGCATGCTGCCACCCGCTCAATGAGTCTGGGATAATTATTTTTGATAGTCTGGGATAATTGTTATTCTAGGAGTCTGGGATAACTATTTGTTACATATATTGAGTGTGTAAGCATGATAGCCGGCCTACTGTTTCGTTAATGCTGCTCGAGACTGTGTTAAATTTGTGAATCAGGTACGATTCACAGCTCTCGCTGTCATAATTTGTTTTGAACCCCGATTGGAGTACAATAGCTGCAAAGATTTCGAATGGGTGCCCAAGGTTGTTGATGTGTTTTGAAAGTGGGAGATTTGGCTGTGTCCGCACATGTGATCTGTGGTTGTTGATGCGAATTCTGAATGGTGTAACTGTCTGTCCTACGTACTGAGCTTTACAGGTGCCACATTCCAGGAGGTAGACAACATTAGCGCTGTCGCATGAAAAGTTACCTTTTATCTTAAATGAGAAGGATGACGCTGTGCTTTTAGCACTGGTTGTTGTTGCCATCATCGGACAGAGTTTGCATCTAGGCTTATTGCATGACGCGGATCCTCCGAAGCTACGGTTGCCGATTGTAGACGATGTTATCATATCCCGGATGTTCTTTGCGCGCCAATACACAACACGTGGGGGATCAGGGATAACTTCTTTCATATTTTCACTCTGTTGAAGGGAGTTGTGGTGTTTTTTAAGAATTGTTCTAACATTGGGCATTGAAGCCGCATTGAAGCCGAATGGGTAAGGACCAGATTGACTTGATAGTCCGGGCGTGGCTGCTTTTTGCCATTTATGAGTTCGCGCCGGTCATGCTTTGTAGCTTTCTTGACTGAATCGTCGATGACTGACAATGGGTGCCTCTGTCGTGCTAGGTCCACACAGAGTTGCTCGCAGTTTGATTCAAAGTCGCCTTCTTTAGAGCAAATCCTACGTAAACGTAGGGACTGACTGTAAGCGATGGATGTTTTACAATGGCGAGTGTGACTGCTCTGGTAGTGTAGGTACTGGTGACGGTCGGTGGGTTTTCTGTAGACTGTTGTCTCAAGTTTGTTATTCGTGATGGTCACCTGGACGTCAAGAAAATTCATTGTCGAGGCTGAATACGACGAGAAAAACGAGATGTTAGGATGAGTGCTGAAGTCCGAAATAAACTTAGTGAGTTTTTCTTCACCTGGTGTCCAGACCATAAATATGTCATCGATGAATCTTCTGTAAAATATTGGTTTAAAAGGAAAGTTGTTGATGAATTTTGTCTCAAGCACAGCCATGAATATATTAGCGCAATTTGGTCCAATTTTGGTTCTCATTGACGTTCCACTTATTTGCACGTAGTGCTGGCCATTAAACTCGAAGTTATTTAACTCAAGTATCAGTTTTAACATCTCTGTAAGTGTGCTGCCGTCAGCCGGTTGTTTAGATTCTAGGCGCTCATAAGCATAGACAACTGCGTTGATGCCATCAGCATGCGGTATATTGGTGTACAGCGAAGCGACATCCAGGGTCACTAGTAGGGAATCATCTGGAATGACTAAGTCGAGAATTTCACTCAAAAAAATGGGTGGTGTCCTTAACATAGGAAGGATATAAGGAAGGGATATCCCTGATGAGGCTGTCGACATAACTCGAGATGTTTTCAGTAACGGTTCCAATTCCAGAGACAATTGGTCTTCCCAGATTATTTTCTTTATGAATCTTTGGAAGAAGATAAAAACGTCCTGGACTTGAATGTATCGGAATTAGAGCTCAATTTTCTTCTTTTTTGCCAAACCTAAAATAGATTCTGAAACTTTCTTATTAAACTCTGGCGTAGGATCAGTAGGGAGAGCCTTGTAGAATGAGGAATCACTTAACTGCCTTTGGGCCTCATCAAGGTAATCCTTTTCATTCATAACTACGATGGCGCTACCTTTATCCGCTGGTTTTATTACGATGTCAGATCGGCTGCTTAGAGCCTGCAACGCATTGCGTTCAAGCATTGTGAGATTAGGGCGATAAGAGCGTCGTTTTTGAAATTCGGAAAGAATATCCTTTTGCACTGCCTTTATGTATTGTGATGACCCCCATAATGCGCAGGTCCACACGGGACGGAGAGGCAAAGAGACACCGTATGGCTCAGTTTAAACAAACAGATATATTCAATAATTACACATGATTAAGATTATACATCAGAGGCTGGGGCGTCCGAGCTTACGTGCCGACGACTTCATGGGGGCGATGGAGTGGCTCCGGAGTTGGGCTCGAGCGGTTGCTGGCAGAAGCTGCACGCCGTCGGGCTTCGGCGCTGAAGGCCCTCTTGTCGTCCTGAGCGTCCCCTTCCGTACTGCTTCTCGATTTTTATATCCTCTTCTCCACACCCCCTAGGGTGAGGACGCCCACGCCGGAGGGGAAGGAGGGGGGCTAGTGCTTTCACTTGGGCGCACAAACATACCACCGCACTTATTGTCTCGCCCCCCTCACGTGTTGAGTCCGAGGGAAAGAATGTTGTCTTCGAGGTAGCGCATAGCGTCGGCTGTGGTAAGGCGCGCTCTGGCCCGCTGACAGTTCCCTTGTCCTGGAATGTGCTCGCGAGAGCCGCCCCTGGAACCGCCACGCCAATTGGGGAGGATAAGCCCGTTTCCCCGCGGCGACGGCGGCGGGTCCCTTCGTTCTGGTCGTCACTCAAAGAGCATGGCTGGGTAATTGATGATGCCGCTGTCATCTGGGTCTCCGTCTACGCCGCGCCGTCGAACGCGGAACCTCGTAGCACACACAAGGAATGTACCTCGTAGCACACACAAGGAATGTACCTCGTAGCACACACAAGGAATGTACCTCGTAGCACCCACAAGGAATGTCACAGTATAAACCTAGACACTTATCGCGCTGCGGAGGTGGTGTCCAATGAGTAATAGATCGAAGTTTTGGACCAGGATCTAATGTTTGGAGGCGACCGTGGTAGTATTCTCTCAGTCTAAGGTTTCGGGAGAAATTATCCAGATCTTTGTAAAGTTGAAGTTCATTAATTATACCGCTAGTGGGGCAGAAGTGCAGGTGTTCCGGAGAGGCCGATTTTTTTAATAACAAAAAAAAATAAGATTAGATAATAAAAATATAAAAAGAGAGATTCTTTCCCAGCTCGTCTTCCCTTTTTTCACTACTTTCCTTTTTTCTTTTTTCGTCTTTTTTTCTTTATTAGAGGCCTCGTTTGCATTCCTCTTTACTCCCCCTCCTTCCCCCCCTACCAGTTTCTCTGGAATGTAGCTTCCTCCTTGTACAGGGGTGGAGCCCTTCACGCTTGTCACCAAAATCCTGAGAGGAGCGACACCTCGAGGGCCTTTTCAAGGCAGCCCTGAGGTGGTGGGAAAGAATCTCCCTTTTTATATTTTTATTATCTTAATCTTATTGTTCTTTTGTTATTAAAAAAAATCGGCCTCTCCGGAACACCTGCACCGATTCTCTCTCTTCCAAGTTCTTCCTGGTCTCTTCCCTCCCCCCAAAGTGTTCTGAACTCGTGCTTTGCTGTAAACTTGTAAACTTTGTACCTCGCGCATTCTCTATAGGCCTGGTGCGCTGCAGCTTTGACCGCACATGTGGCGCCACCTCCCGTTCGCGACGTGCGTTATGTGTAAGTCAAACGTGCAGCCGCCGCAGTCGCCGCAGTTAATACCATGGCGGCAAGCGGCAGCGCAGAGTGTACGCGATCTAAAAGCAGGAGTTCTATTTACTGTTGTGTGTACGGCTGCCACAACAGTTATAAGAACACCGCCGGAAAGTTGCCGAAGATTAAATTTTACAGCTTTCCCTTGAGGCCGTATGAAGAGGAAAGAAGGCAGCGCTGGGTTAGAGCGGTACACCGTGCAAGGTAAGCATACACGCCTCGTCAGCGTTGTCAACGGCTTATTGTATTTAATTGTTTCCATTAGCCCGGACGGAAGCCCATGGCAACCGAACCGCTGCTCGACCCGCATCTGCAGTGCACATTTTGTGGGGAACGAGAAAAGCACGATTGCCGGACACCCTGCATACATTCCTACGCTGTTTCCGGCGGGCTATGGGAGATGCGACGGCGTCTGCAGCAAGACGAAGATTGGGAAATACGAGCGGTAAGCAGCGCTGTTCACGGGAAAGATTTTGCTGGTTTGCAAATACTGTCGGCGCGGCTCATATGTGGTCCGGAGCAGATAATCCGATGTTAGTAATATTTCTGATATTGAAGTCCAGTGTAGAGCTATACATCAGAATTTAACCTTGGGCATATCTTTTCAAGAGCTCAGCGCAGAGGCTTTACTACCGAAGCGTCTACTTCCGGAAAGCTACGAACTGCAGCCGAGGCTGTGGGCTCCCAGTCTGCAGTTTCTGGGGCGGACGGCTTGTCCGCTGAAGCGACGGCACCCGACGAGCCAGAGACCACGGCAGACGCTTCAAGCCCCAAGGCTGCAGCTTCTGGTGCGGGCGGTGCACGAAGTTCGTCCGACAGCGTCGCTACCATGTTATCTGTGGTATGTTGTTTTCTTCATCGTCTTTACTGATAAAACTTTTTTCACTCCCCGTTCATTTTTCCATGCTCTGCTTGCAATTGATGCTGCTAGTTATAAAGCACATGTTAATAATTGAAGTGTTCCTCTGAGAATTATACTTTGTACTATTTAATTACTTTACCAGTGCTGAAAAGACAAATTTGTTGAGTTCTCTAATCTGCAGACGAATTAACCAGGAACACAAAGCTTTTGCAACCAAATAAAGCTAAAAAGAGGGCCGCTTGCACTCTCTATTTAAAATACAGATGACAAAAACTAATGGAAACATTTACCATTTTCCAGGCTACGCAGACTGAAGGGAGTCTACATCAAGGACAATGTACCCTCTTTTTGTCTGTGGCCTCTCAAGGCTGCGCTTCGATTCAAGTCTGCCACAATGACACTGTAGACACCAGTGTTCACGCCCAGGTGGCTACAGAGTCAACGTTCGCTGGTCCAGAAGAGAGCAGCTGTGTTTTCTTGGGGTATGAGTCCATGTGTCACAAAGAGGAAGCATTCCGGGAGCTCTGTGGCGTCAGTGCAAATGTATTTGCGCTCCTTTTATCTGTCATTTCTCCTATACCTGTCCGGCAAATCGATGTGCCCATAGCTCAAAAGCTGGAAATTTTTTTGATGAGGTTGAAACTGGGAACTTCATTTTCCAGCATTGCCGTTCTTTTTGGCCTCCACCGTACAGCTGTAAGCAGAATATTCTACTTTTTTCTGAGCAATATGTTGGCTGCACTGCAGAATTTCATTCCAAACCCTTCACGTGCGACTGTTGATGCATTAATGCCTGCTTGCTTCATGCGCCACTACCCACGTTGCCGTTTTATTATAGACTGCACTGAGGTTAGAACAGAAGAACCACCAACACTAGAACAGAGACGTGCTCTATTTTCCCACTACAAGGGTGGCTACACCTTAAAGTTCCTGGTGGGAATTTTGCCAAATGGTTGCATTACATTTGTCTCGGATCCCTATGGGGGTCGAACGTCGGACACCCACATCACGCTGGAGTCAGGATTTCTGGACCGAATAGAGCCAGGGGATGTAGTACTTGCTGATAAGGGATTTCCCGGAATTAAGGCACCAGCTGAAGGGAAAGAAAGAATTGTTGTTCTACCCCCATTTTCGAAAGGGAATGTCCAGTTCACCTGTGAGGAACTGCAGGAAACCTACCATGTTGCGCACGTACGGATACACGTTGAAAGGGTGATCCAGCGTTTGAAGCTGTTTAATGTCTTGAACACAAGAGTCGCCGTGGACATGATTCCTCATATGAGTTCAATAATGCGCATGTGCTGCATTCTGGTTAATCTTCAAAACCCA
Source organism: Amblyomma americanum (assembly GCF_052857255.1). Classification (NCBI taxonomy): domain Eukaryota; kingdom Metazoa; phylum Arthropoda; class Arachnida; order Ixodida; family Ixodidae; genus Amblyomma; species Amblyomma americanum. The sequence continues at coordinate 57,468,760 of NC_135498.1, read as the reverse complement.
GTTATCAACACGAAATGGCCTCAGGTTAACAAAAATGGGGACTGAAAGCCTGACTGCATCACATTTCTTTTGCTGGTTTGGTTTTACTGTGTTTACATCCCAGAGAGGAGGAGGGAAGAGGAGGAGGAGGAAAAACATTTATTCAGAGCACAAAAACTGGGTGGGTTCAGTACGAGAACCCATTGGTCGTCATCATAATCCGGCCCCTCTCAACCAGCAATTTCTGGTCGAGTGGGCTGTGGCTATGAAGGGTTGCCTCCCAGCGCTCATGAGTCGGATCGGGATTTCTGTCCAAGTCTGGGTTTTCTTGACATTCCCAAACCGCGTGAAAGAGTGTGCCAACTGCTCCACAGAAGGGGCAGGACGAATTGTAGGTTTCTGGGTACCATTTACTCATTAGGTAAGGATTAGGCAGAATATTAGTTTGTAGTCGCCTGATTATGTGCTCTTCATATTTACTTAGGGTTTTGTGAGGAAGAGGATATTCCCTTCTTGTGATCTTATAGTACTCCGTAATTTCTGCGTAGCTTTGTAAGGGTGAGGGGTTGTCAACTATGTCAGAGAGAGGCTGCGTGCCAGATGCTCGGAGGAGGAGAGCTCGAGCAGCTGTGTTGGCCGCCTCATTGCCCGTCGTTGAGAGGTGCCCTGGCGTCCAGAAGATCTGGATGTTGGAAGGATTAGACCTTTCCAAAATTTCCCAACACGGAGCGCCAACGCGGCCTCGAGCTATGAGGGATGCCGCAGTGGTTCTTTAGCATACACTTATTTCTTTTGCAGGTGCTCTCGAGTACAGTGTGAAAGACCAGTATCGTATGGTATAACGGAGTGTTTGGTGCTGCAGATGTTGTGCATATGTATTGAGAGACACAGGTATAAGAGGGCTGTAGGCTAATTTTGAGCTATGTTGATGCAAAACCACACAGGAGCGGGTTTGTTGTAGAGGCTTTGCTGACCTAGCATGACCAGTGCGGTACTTGTCTGCAACGATAGGTCGAGAATGGGCTCCTGTCTTGCACTTCCGAGTTATTTCCGACATTCATTTTTGCCCTTGTTACAGTTTTTGGTTGCACCTTTCTGTGTCTATTCAAAATCTGACAGTCTTTGCTTGTTGTCTTCGTGACAGTTTGAGTAATGCTTTCATGTGTCTGTGCCTGCAACCTTGTGTTCATATGTTCCCCTCTTATGTTTTTGCTAATTCTCAAGTTCTTATGTCCCTGCCGACTGAATTGTTGAATTGTGCTCATTGATTGCTCAGGTTCTCCTAATATCTATAATGCATTTGTTGTTAAGGTTAATTTTCTGCTGCCATCGTGTTTTTGCTGCGTGTGGGCACTTCAGTTTTGTTGTGCTGCAGTTATAGTAGTTATCTCTCTAAAGTGGAAAGCAGTAGCTGTAGCCACCTTTAAGCACCAACCTCTCCTTTCATGTTTTGTAATCTTTGACCAAAATATGTCAAAGCCACTCCATTTCACTGGCACAAACATAAGTTTATTCCAGTGAAATACATACTTGCAAATCAAAACTTGTATGCTTGAATATGTTTAGCTTACATTGAAACAAATTGATGCACACATCATCTTATAGTGGTATTTCAGGTGGCTTAAAATTCAGGGAGTTCATGGCTGTTTAGGAAGGTCACAAGCAGAACCCAAAAAAGCAAAATTGAAACTTTACCGATTTCTTTTTTAAAGTAAACTTCAGTCATATGTTCAAGTGATGAATCTGCCACCATCAATAACCACTCCATCTTGTGTTCACTTTTTATTCCTGCAAATACAAGGGATGCCTGCTGTTAGTGCTGCCAGAAGAGTTGGAACATAATTGCATGATGTTTATGAAATGCTTTTTTTACAAGAGACGTGTATAAAAATATGGAGCATTTTAAGAAAAATGACTCGAGCATGCTTCTGCGTTCAAATGATGAGTGTGCAGTGTGCCAGGGTTCTTGATCACGTTTTACTGAAATATGGAGGTTGCACCTCAGCTACTAGTAAGCTGCACCTGTAAACATGCAAAAGGGAATAACACCTTGAGTGAAGGCTGCAAGCTTGACTCCACCTGGGGTTTTTCCCCCCGACAGAAACTGCAGCCACACTATGAGACTGCACTGTGGGTCTTAGGGAAGACATATTGCAAAGCATACTATCATTATGTTTTGTAGTTGTGCATGGGGAGACTAAATGTTACACATCACTCATTCCACTTGCAGCCATTTATTTCAATAATCCATAGCCAACAATATGAGGCTGTAAAATGACTCAGTTATTTGTCAGTGTCAGAAGGTCTTTCAATGAATGCGTGAGAAACCTCAAAAGGTGCTTGAAATAAAAGCCTTCCAGCTTCGGTATGTACTCGGCTAGGAAGCCATCATCTCTCTTCACAGTGACTGTTATGCTGTGCTGTGGTGAGTAAACAAAAAAAGGCATGATCTAGATTCAAATGTACAGCATCACCATCACTTGCGTGTAGTAGGCATGTCCTTTCTTAAGCATCAAATGCCCATTGATGTACTCAATATATGGGACAAAGCTGAGCTCATGCTCATAGTCAATCAAACGGTGGTTTTCTTTCAGCGAGAAAGGGCACTTGATTTCAACAAGGCATTTGTTTCCATTGGCTACGTGGATTCCATCAGGGCTGCAACATAGCCATGGTTGCTCGGATGTATTATAAGCCCAACCTGTAAAAGATATATATATATATATATATATATATATATATATATATATATATATATATATATATATATATATATATATATATATATATATATATATTGCCTAAAAATGTTACATGAAAAACACCTATACATTACCTCATAGATTGGACTTCCAAGAGCCATTGACAATTCTCTTCTGGCTTCAGCTTCCGTCATTTTGCCTTGAATACAACAAAACCATGCAATATATTAGAATAAAACTAACGATTTGCTTTAAGAAATCATTCCAGCATTACAATTTAAACAGCACAAAATATAGTTTAACACAAACTGGGAGAGGACATCATGCATGCACAATTTTCTTGTATGCAGCTCATGCTGGTTAGCACCCAGTGCAAAGCATTCTACCGTATGAGGTGGCCGCAGTTGAGAAGAACCTTGGTCTTGCCAGAGATTTCGCCAGGCTTTCAAAGTTCGATGTGCGGGTTTTAATTCTGTGCGCGTTAGTACTTGTCACCCGAACGCGTCGCTCTTGATGCCACCTGGGGCGAAATGTGAATCGATCATTGACAAAAACAAAAAAAAGGTAAAACTGGCGGGAAAAAAGTGGGAAAACTTCCGCTCGCAAACCTTGCCGATGCTGCCTGACATCTCGTTATTAGAGTGATTTCGGTGATCTCGTCAGCATTTTTTCTGACTGCCTTATCAAAAAAGGCTTTATCCTTTCGGAAAGGTGCATCTCGCATCTTTTCAGCCTCAGCGGCCACACAGCAACGACTTCCATAGCAGTAAAAAGCTTCGTTTTACGGGCCAAGCCACTGCCCAAACATTCTCTGATGAGCTCAGCTTCAACAGCTGTACGCTCAGAAGGGAGCGCAACAGCACACTTCTCTTCCTCTGAGCGCGCCACTCTTTCCTCCAGGGCAGGCACAAGAGTACAGTTCACTTGGGGAAATTTCCCGAGTGTGGTATTTGGGCACAAAGCCCCAAGAACTGGAACCGGCAGGGGACGACCTACAGGAATAATGAAAATAAAAACATACCGCCTCACGAAAGCAAGCAGTCGTGCCTGAAAGTAATCTTACTTGTGAATAGCTCCCGCACAGATTTTTTTTGTGTCTAGCGTAGGGCGAGCGGTAGGCTTCCGTCAAGTACAAGGCAGGTCTGTGCACGACACGTGCTTGTAGTTGTTGACGAACACAGCTAACGCGGCTCCGTGCTTACACCAGCCCCGGCAACCAGCCTTGCAACTGCAGCTGGCATCCACTATACATCTGGGGTTTGCGAACAACTGAAGAACAAACTTGCATATTAATAAAAATAACAGCTGTACACAAAAATTAAATTTACCTGCAGCCGGACTTCGTACTCCGCAGTCTTCATTTGCGCCGCGCATTTCCCGATTACCTCGGATGGCGCCGCTGAGGCCACGATCTCCTCCCTCACAGCATATACGTGATTGCTGTCATAAAGGTGGCGACCACGCACCAAACTGCTTGTTTTAAAGTATGCGTCTACGTTTTCAATTTTTTTAAACCCGCAGTATAAAACTCGCGCCTCGCCTTTCGCAGCCATCGCGTATCTGGCTCGGAGAGCTGGACTTACGAGTAACGCCTGATCCGCCCGTCGGTGGCGCTCATTGTACCGGAGCAGTGGCGCCACCATACCAGCGCAAGAGGCCTATAAAAGCTGCGTGTTTCAAACGCTGTACTACACTCGAAAAAGGCTGGTCCTCCAGCCGAAACGTCGTGAATTAAATCCTGTTATGTTTCTTCAATTTTTGGTGATTTTATATTATATTGACCAAATCAGCTGCCAGAAATCACTTTTGGTATATTACTCCAATGGCTCCTGATACCATCACCATGAAGAAGGACATAACGTGCAAATTTCCTCGTACTACAGTGACGTCTGCAGTAATTGGGTACTCTCAAGTGAAGCACGTTCACAATCACTTCGATGCTCATCTACTTGGAATGCCTGCATTCATCTCCCAGTCCGGTGCGAGAATAGAAGACATCGGCTCGCTTTTGGATCACGTGCCGCGCTCCACCACCACCGTTCTTCTGCACGTCGGTGCTAACGACGTTGCAACAACGCCGGCGCAAGTTGCCTTCGAGCGGTACAAGACCCTCCTCGGAACCATCAAAGCTGACCATCCTCAGGGGCGTTCGGTTTACGTGACCCTTGTGCTTCCTCGTGCCCTAAACCGACGTCTGTTCTAACCGCGAAGCTTTCCGCCTCAACATCATGCTGCGCAAGCACTGCCAGCGCACAAGAGGAGTCTTTTACGTGGACCATGGGCTGGAGTGGCTTCCACCTGCACGAGTAATGGCCGCAGATGGCCTGCATCCCAGTTTTGAAGGTGTGGCCATAATAGCGAGTCACCTCCAGCAGATCCTGCTCCGGAAATCTACTAGAATGGCACTAGCAACGCGGTCTGACCATGCCCACGGTACTCCCAAAACACCCAGACCGCCACCGACGCAGAATCCATCCACTACGACACCTGAGCCAAAGCCACGCTACTCCCTGCGGAGCTACAAGGACGTCGTCGAAAATTCATCCAAGAACTCACTATCTGCTAAAGACCAAGGTGAACTGATTGAAACTTCTGTATCGAAAAAGTTTTTAACATTAAGAAAGGTTGTAGAAAAAAGAGCTAGATACGAACATCGTGTGAAAACCTTAGACCTGTATAGCCATGCAAATATCATTCCGAAAGGCATGAAAATATATTTAAAACCAGCCACATCGGACTTATCGCTTCCTCTAAAAACCCATTGGCAGGACATACTTCAGAAAGCATCAAGAGAACTAATGGATATTGTAATCCAACATAATAAGTCTTGTCTGGGCGCTTTGAGGCTCAAGGAAGCTCAGCTACGCAAAGACGTTCGTCTGACCGATAAGGAAACTGCACTTTTAGAGATATTTCTAAACAAGAAACAGCGTTCACTCCTAACTCAGAGAGAGAGGAAGTTCCTTCGTGATGGGGTTCCTCTGTAGCTCCATTCGTCAGAATCAGAAATTTGTCAGTTCCTTTCTACCGGTAGTCCAACCTCTGCATCAGATATAATAATCAGTTCACCCAATTCAGGTGCATGTCAATCAACCTTAAAAGTCACCAAATCTACACCAAACAATGTTGTTAATTTCTCGTCAGTAACTTTGTCACACGATGAGTGCATGGTGCTGTCCAAGGGCCTAAACGTTTGCCCCACTAGCGGTATAATTAATGAACTTCAACTTTACAAAGATCTGGATAATTTCTCCCGAAACCTTAGACTGAGAGAATACTACCACGGTCGCCTCCAAACATTAGATCCTGGTCCAAAACTTCGATCTATTACTCATTGGACACCACCTCCGCAGCGCGATAAGTGTCTAGATTTATACATAAAGGCAGTGCAAAAGGATATCCATTCCGAATTTAAAAACGACGCTCTTATCGCCCTAATCTCACAATGCTTGAATGCAATGCGTTGTAGGCTCTAAGCAGACGATCTGACATCGTAATAAAACCAGCGGATAAAGGTGGCGTCATCGTAGTTATGAATGAAAAGGATTACCTTGATGAGGCCCAAAGGCAGTTAAGTGATTCCTCATTTTACAAGGCTCTCCCTACTGATCCTACGCCAGAGTATAATAAGAAAGTTTCAGAATCTATTTTAGGTTTGGCAAAAAAAGAAGAAAATTGAGGACAAGATGGCAAAAGCTCTAATTCCGTTACATTCAAGTCCAAGACGTTTTTATCTTCTTCCAAAGATTCGTAAAGAAAATAATCCGGGAAGACCAATTGTCTCTGGAATTGGAACCGTTACTGAAAACATCTCGAGTTATGTCGACAACCTCATCAGGGATATCCCTTCCTTATATCCTTCCTATGTTAAGGACACCACCCATTTTTTGAGTGAAATTCTCGACTTAGTCATTCCAGATGATTCCCTACTAGTGACCCTGGATGTAGCTTCGCTGTACACCAATATACCGCATGCTGATGGCATCAACGCAGTCGTCTATGCTTATGAGCGCCTAGAATCTAAACAACCGGTTGACGGCAGCACACTTGCAGAGATGTTAAAACTGACACTTGAGTTAAATAACGTCGAGTTTAATGGCCAGCACTACGTGCAAATAAGCGGAACGCCAATGGGAACCAAAATTGGACCAAATTACGCTAATATATATTCATGGCTGTGCTTGAGACGAAATTCCTCAACAACTTTCCCTTTAAGCCAATATTTTACAGAAGATTCATCGATGACATATTTATGGTCTGGACACCAGGTGAAGAAAAACTCACTAAGTTTATTTCGGACTTCAGCACTCATCCTAACATCTCGTTTTCCTCGTCGCATTCAGCCTCGACAATGAATTTTCTTGACGTCCAGGTGACCATCACGAATAACAAACTTGAGACAACAGTCTACAGAAAACCCACCGACCGTCACCAGTACCTACACTACCAGAGCAGTCACACTCGCCATTGTAAAACATCCATCGCTTACAGTCAGTCCCTACGTTTCCGTAGGATTTGCTCTAAAGAAGGCGACTTTGAATCAAACTGCGAGCAACTCTGTGTGGACCTAGCACGACAGAGGCACCCATTGTCAGTCATCGACGATTCAGTCAAGAAAGCTACAAAGCATGACCGGCGCGAACTCATAAATGGCAAAAAGCAGCCACGCCCGGACTATCAAGTCAATCTGGTCCTTACCCATTCGGCTTCAATGCCCAATGTTAGAACAATTCTTAAAAAACACCACAACATCCTTCAACAGAGTGAAAATATGAAAGAAGTTATCCCTGATCCCCCACGTGTTGTGTATTGGCGCGCAAAGAACATCCGGGATATGATAACATCGTCTACAATCGGCAACCGTAGCTTCAGAGGATCCGCGCCATGCAATAAGCCTAGATGCAAACTCTGTCCGATGATGGCAACAACAACCAGTGCTAAAAGCACAGCGTCATCCTTCTCATTTAAGATAAAAGGTAACTTTTCATGCGACAGCGCTAATGTTGTCTACCTCCTGGAATGTGGCACCTGTAAAGCTCAGTACGTAGGACAGACAGTTACACCATTCAGAATTCGCATCAACAACCACAGATCACATGTGCGGACACAGCCAAATCTCCCACTTTCAAAACACATCAACAACCTTGGGCACCCATTCGAAATCTTTGCAGCTATTGTACTCCAATCGGGGTTCAAAACAAATTATGACAGCGAGAGCTGTGAATCGTACCTGATTCACAAATTTAACACAGTCTCGAGCGGCATTAACGAAACAGTAGGCCGGCTATCATGCTTACACACTCAATATATGTAACAAATAGTTATCCCAGACTCCTAGAATAACAATTATCCCAGACTATCAAAAATAATTATCCCAGACTCATTGAGCGGGTGGCAGCATGCATAACAAGCATAGCTTCCAACGTGTTTTCCTTTTTTCACTTGCATTGTCCCCAGTTTTTTCACCTGCATTGTCCCACATTTACTGCTATTTTCTTTCCTCTTTTTATTATTATTCTAATCTTGTATTGTCGCGCATTGTATTATATTGTCACCCATTTGCTGTTATCCCCTCTCTTTTTTGCTGTCATGTCGGTCTTCGCTTCATACATTCATGAATTGTTTACTCTGAATGGTCATTTGTCTTGCGGTAGATTGTACTTCCGACTCATTGCAGTTCGTTTCTGGTGTTGGATTTATTGTTAGCCTTGTCTTTTGTCTGTATCTGTATGCGTGTGTACGGAGTGCTCTTCTAAGGATTGATTAAAAACTTGTATTATTTGATTTCTCTCGTGTTGCCACAACCCTTGTCTGAATGGATATTTCCAAGTCTTGTACAATGGCTCTTCTTTCCTTTTTTTCCCCAATTTTCTTTCTTTTTCTTATTCTCATTGTCTTTGTGTTTTTGTTTCTTTTTTTCTCTTCTTTTTTTAGAGGCCTCGTTGGCATTCCTCTTTACCCCCCTCCCTTCCCCCCTACCAGTTCCTCTGGAATGTTGCCTTCTGCATGTACAGTGGTCAAGCCCTTTACGCTTGTCACCAAAATACGCCCTTCACCCTTTCCAAAGCAGCCCTGAGGTGGTGGAAAAGAATCCCCCTTTTTTCTTTTTTTCTTTATTTTTCTTTTTTCAATGTCCTATTTTGTATTCTCTGGTGTTGCCACCACCCTTCTCTGAATGCATATTACCAAGCCTTGTACAATGGCTCTTCTTTCCTGTTTTCACTACTTTCCTTTTTTCTTTTTTTCGTCTTTTTTTTTTATTAGAGGCCTCGTTTGCATTCCTCTTTACTCCCCCTCCTCCCCTCCCTACCAGTTTCTCTGGAATGTAGCTTCCTCCTTGTACAGGGGTGGAGCCCTTCACGCTTGTCACCAAAATCCTGAGAGGAGCGACACCTGGAGGGCCTTTTCAAGGCAGCCCTGAGGTGGTGGGAAAGAATCTGCCTTTTTATTTTTTTATTATCTAAATCTTATTGTTCTTTTGTTATTAAAAAAAATCGGCCTCTCCGGAACACCTGCACCGATTCTCTCTCTTCCAAGTTCTTCCTGGTCTCTTCCCTCCCCCCCCCCCCCAAGTGTTCTGAACTCGTGCTTTGCTGCAAACTTGTAAACTTAGTACCTCGCATTCTCTAAAAACTGCGTGTTTCAAACGCTGTACTACACTCGAAAAAGGCTGGTCCTCCAGCCGAAACGTCGTGAATTAAATCCTGTTATGTTTCTTCAATTTTTGGTGATTTTATATTATATATATATATATATATATATTGTCACCGGCGAAAATACAGAGAACAAAGCTGTTCACTCGGGTGAGGTTTGCCAACACCGCCGCGCTCGTTCTGGACAAAGAAGACGTTCGGCCACGCGCTCGGGAACACAGTTCGACCTCCAGGTGGCGCCGGCAGAAAGTCAGCATTGTGGCATTGCCCCTCCCATCTAAGAGGCATCGACTCGATGCCGCACGCGAGGGGAAGAAAAAAAAATAAGGCGAAAAGTTAATGGCGGGGTTGGGTCCGGGGCTAACGGGAATAAAACGGCTTCATTCGCGCCACGTGGACGACCTCGGACGTCGGGTGTCGAGAGGACCGGACAGTTCCTTGAGGGATCACCTCGTAGGTCACCGCGCTGAGGCGGCGTAACACCTGGTACGGACCAAAGTAACGGCGAAGAAGCTTCTCGGAGCGCCCTCGCAAACGGATTGGGCTCCACACCCAGACTTGGTCACCGGGTGTGTAAATCACCTCCCTGCGGCGGAGGTTGTAACGCTCGGCGTCGCGTTGTTGTTGGCACCGGATTCGCTGTCGAGCAACTTGGCGAGCAACTTCGGCGTCACGGACAAATTGGTCGGCATCCACGACAGAAGAGGGAGTAGGATCCGGAAGAAGCATGGCGTCTAGCATGGTCAAGGCTTCGCGACCGTGCACCACATGGAAAGGAGTGAAGCGCGTCGTTTCGTGAAGCGCAGTGTTGTACGCGAACGTTATGTAAGGAAGTATCCGGTCCCAGTTCGCATGGTCATCGTCGACATACATAGAAAGCATATCGGCAATTGTCTTGTTAAGCCGCTCAGTCAGTCCGTTGGTTTGCGGATGGTAAGCTGTTGTCTTTCGATGACTGGTGCCACTGAGTCGAAGTACCTCGTTCGTAAGTGCCGACGTAAACGGGGTTCCCCTGTAAGTTAATACGACCGTTGGAGCTCCGTGACGAAGCACAATGTTATGAATGAAAAAACTTGCGACTTCGGCGGCGGTACCACGGGGAAGAGCCTTGGTCTCACAGTAGCGGCTGAGATAGTCAGTGGCAACAGCAATGTACCGGTTACCCATGGAAGACGCCGGAAACGGACCGAGTAAGTCCATGCCGACCTGTTGAAATGGGAGGCGCGGGGGATCGATAGGCTGCAGGAGCCCGGCTGGTTCAGTCGGTGGCGTCTTCCGGCGCTGACATTCTCGGCAGGTTCGGACGTAACGGCGGACAACCGTAGCAAGCTTGGGCCAGTAGTACTTGGTGCGTATGCGCGCCAACGTGCGGAAAAACCCGAGATGGCCCGAAGAAAGGTCGTCGTGGCACGCGCGCAGAACTTCGTCACGAAGCGCAGCTGGCACTGCAAGCAGATAGACAGTGTCCGTTGGGCCGTAGTTCTTTTTGTAGAGTACCCCATCGCGCAAGCAAAACGATGACAGTCCGCGCTTGAAGAGCCGAGGTGGAGATGGGGCGATTCCTTCAAGGTATTCTATGAGGGGCAGCAGGTCAGAATCGGCCCTTTGTTGTTGGGCAAGGGTGGACGTGGTGAGAGCACCAAGAAAAGCGGAATCGTCGTCGGACTCGTCAGTGGGGCACAGGATTGGGGCGCGGGATCGACAGTCAGCATCGCTGTGTTTCTGGCCAGACTTGTGCACGATGGTGACATCAAATTCTTGTAACCGAAGACTCCATCGAGCTAGCCGCCCCGAGGGATCCTTCAGGTTCGCCAACCAACAGAGTGAATGGTGGTCGCTCACGACCCGAAACGGGCGGCCATACAAGTACGGACGAAATTTCGTAACGGCCCACAGCACAGCTAGACATTCCTTTTCCGTTGTGGAATAATTGACTTCTGAACGGGACAAAGTGCGACTGGCGTAAGCAATCACGCGTTCTAGACCATCCTGCCGCTGAACAAGGACCGCGCCGAGGCCAACGTTACTAGCATCAGTGTGCAGTTCAGTGTCGGCCTCTTCGTCGAAGTGGCCAAGCACAGGCGTACACTGCAGACGGGACTTGAGTTCTGTGAAGGCGCTGTCCTGGTCTTGGCCCCAGATGAAGGGTTCAGAATCCTTCGTCAGGCGGGTCAAAGGCTCTGCTAGCCGGGAGAAATTGGGAACAAACCGGCGATAGTACGCGCAGAGGCCCAAGAAACGACGCAGGCTCCGTTTGTCTGTTGGCTTAGGGAAGGCAGCTACGGCGGCCGTCTTTTCGGGATCTGGACTAACACCTCGTGCGCTGACAATGTGACCAAGAAACTTCAGCTCTTGAAATGCAAAGTGACATTTCTCTGGCTTGAGAGAGAGACCAGCAGAACGTATGGCCTCGAAAACAGCACGCAAACGTTTCAGGTGCTCATCAAACGTGTCAGAGATCACGACATCGTCAAGATATACGAGGCATGTCTGCCACTTCAGACCGGACAGCACGGTGTCCATAATTCGTTGGAACGTGGCAGGGGCCGAGCACAAGCCAAAAGGGAGTACCTTAAACTCGTATGAACCGTCAGGCGTAATAAAGGCGGTCTTCTCTCGGTCGCGTTCGTCGACCTCTATTTGCCAATACCCACTGCGGAGGTCAAGGGATGAAAAGAAGGTGGCATGGCGCAGGCGGTCTAGGAATAATCAATGCGGGCAGAGGGTACACATCTTTTTTCGTGACGGTATTCAGGCGCCTGTAATCGACGCAGAACCTGAGGGTGCCATCTTTCTTCGTGACGAGAACAACAGGCGATGCCCAGGGGCTCGTGGAAGGTTGGATGACGTCGTCCTGGAGCATCTGTGTAACTTGGCGGCGGATGGCATCGCGTTCTTTGGAAGACACGCGATAAGGGCGCTGGCAAATTGGTCTTTGGTTGTCAGCAACGACAATTCGATGCTTGGTAAGCGGCGTCTGTCGGACCTTAGAAGTTTCCGCAAAACAGTCGCGGAAGGAATAGATTAGGCTTTGCACGCAGTTTTTCTGACTGGCCGAGAGGTGCGGGTTCACGTCAGTCGGAATGGCTGTAGCCGTCGCGTCGGCGAGGTCTGACGTGGTGGATAAAGAACACTGCCTCGTACACTCTCCAAGCTCGTCAAATTAAGCGACGACTTCTGACTTCGTCAAATGTTGCGGTTCACGAGTAAAGTTCGTGACTAAGATTTCGGTACGACCATTGGCAAGGTCTACTAGGCCTCGGGCGACACAAACTTGCCGAGCGAGTAGCAGGGACATGTTCGCTTCAGCAATGCCAAGAGCGCCGGTGCTGTCAGTACACTCGACTGTGACGAACTTGCTGGCTCGCGGAGGGATTGTTATGTGGTCGTCACATATGCGCAACATTACTTTACAGGGCTCGGTGGTTGTGTTAACGGCTCGCTGGGCGGAAAAAGATACCATGAGTTCCTGAAGGTTTATGATCGCACCATACTCGTGAAGGAAATCCATGCCTAGTATGAGGTCCTTTGAACAGTCAGCTAACACGGCAAAGGAGCCGGTGAAAGTAAGACCACGGATTTGGATGCGGCGAGTGCAGACGCCGATTGGTGTCACGACATGGCCACCGGCAGTGCGGATCACGGGTCCACACCAAGGCGTCAGAACCTTACGGAGTGTCATGGCTAGCTCCCTGCTCATCACAGAAAAATCAGCGCCGGTATCGACGAGTGCGGTCAGTTCATAACTGTCGACGGTTACTAAAATTTCTGCGGAAACTAATCGTTCGCAGCACGTCGGTGAGGTCGTCGGATCGGGTCGTTGACGCTCGGACCGTCGCGTCCAATCGTCGGGTGGAGGCTGTTGACTTCGTGCAGCGGCGGCGGCCCTACCCCCGGAGGACGCCGTCTTCAGTTTTCCCGCCGAGGGGACGTGCCTCCGAACTGACCGGAGATTGAGGGCCGACTGGGCGTAGCAAAGCGCCTCGGGGATGACGATCGCGACTGTCGCCGCTGTGAGGTCGGGGGCGGCACTTGAGAGTTCAGGTACTCCTCTATGTCCCGCGGTCTTTCACCATAGCGCGGTCGAGGCGCGTCCGGTGGGAATCCTCTCAGACCCATCCGCCGGTACGGGCAATTCCGCAGAACATTGCCGGGCTCCCCGCAGTGGTAGCAGAGCGGACGATCGTTGGACGTTCGCCACACGTACGCTTTGCGGAATGGAGGGCACGGGTCCTGCTGCTGCTCGATGGGACGCACGTAACGATGGGGTGGTGGTTGTTCGGCAACGGGGCGAAACGCTTGCGGCGCCGAGGCAGGTCGGCGCAGGGCATCGCTGTAGGACATTACGTGCGGCTCCGAAAGGGGTGCTGGGGGTGGCTGCACCGCTCGCCGGATTTCGTCACGGAGAACATCGCCTGTCGAAGGTACGCTTTCTGACGGAGCACTCAAGTGGAGGTGTCGCAGTTCTTCGCGGACAATGCTCCGCACAAGCGCTCGCAGCGCCTCATCCCCGCGGCCTGGCAAGCACGTGCAGTACTGAGCGGCCGCTACATTTGCCTGACGGCCGTATTGGGCACTCCGTTCCTGCAAGGAACGTTCTATGGTCGTCGCTTCCTTGGCAAAGGCGGCGACAGTTCTCGGAGGGTCGCGCATGAGGCCAGCGAACAGCTGCTCCTTTACCCCACGCATAAGGTGCCTCACCTTTGTAGCTTCGGGCATGGCTGGGTCGGCCCGATTGAAGAGGCGGGTCATGTCCTCAATAAACATGGCCACGCTCTCGTTGGACTGCTGTGACCTGGAGCGAAGGGCAAGTTCGGCATTCTCCTTTCGCTCGCTCGAACTGAACGTGGCGAGGACCTCGCGGCGAAAAGCTGCCCAGTTAGAGAAGGACGCCTCGTGGTTCTCGAACCACGTTTTCGCCGAGTCTTGCAGTGCGAAGTACACGTTCAGCAGCTTTCGCTCGTCGTCCCATTGGTTGAACGCGGCCACACGGTCAAAACCGGCCAACCAATCTTCTACATCCTCGAACCGGTCGCCGTGGAAGGATGGTGGCGACCGCGGTGCAAGAAAGACGAACGGCGGGGCACTGCCGAAGGACTGACCTGTCTGGCTGCCAGTGGCGGAAGTCATGGCCCGAGCAGGAATTGTGAGTGGCTCAAATTCGGGTTGCAGGCCTCGCAGGCGACGGCTCGCTTTGTGGACAGGTGTGGCGTCTGCTCGTCGGGGAGAAGCGTCAGGGCTATCGTCCCGGTCAGCGTACATGGGATGATACCCAGCACGTCCACCAAAAATGTCACCGGCGAAAATACAGAGAACAAAGCTGTTCACTCGGGCGAGGTTTGCCAACACCGCCGCGCTCGTTCTGGACAAAGAAGACGTTCGGCCACGCGCTCGGGAACACAGTTCGACCTCCAGGTGGCGCCGGCAGAAAGTCAGCAGCGTGGCAATATATATATATATATATATATATATATATATATATATATATATATATATATATATATATATATATATAATGTTGCGATAAATTTGCTCTGCAGACCTGTCAAAGTTTCGTACGATCTTGCAAAGTCATATGCAGCCGTGGGAGGTCACCGAAACTGTGACGCGCCGCCAACAAAGTGAAAGCTAGCAAGCACGAACTATACGTGCAACGGCGCACACATATGGAAAGCAGATTCAATACGAAGACTTGGTGACTTAGAGAGGGCGCTTGTTTATATCTTACGCATTTTTATTGTCGTTGTTTCTTAGGGTATATTCTGGAAATGAAGCCTGCCAGCATTGTTGTAGCATTGAGCTATGACAGTTTAGTTCAGAATCGTGGTTTCTTTTTTTTTAGCGTTATTGACATTGGCATTCCTTTCTGTTTATAATATCTCTCGTGCATCTTGAAACTGGCTGCCAGTAAATATATGCCATTGTCCTTTGTAGGTTGCTAGAATATTGAAACTGTGTTTAAAGTGGCCTCGCTAGAACAGGTTTCTGCTTCTTGTGACAGCCGCTTCAATGGCCGCAAGTTCCGTTCTAGTAAAGCCGTTAACTATGCCCTTACTTCTGGAGGTGTTCACATAAACTTTTTGAGCGGCGTTCATGCACTTGTCTTGTCGGTGGTAGCACTGCTTTTAAAATTCTTTGCGGTTTTTTCAGCGCAAGAGTCCGTCATTGGCAATCTCGACAGGTTTTGACATTATGTGCAACGCCAGGTCATTATAAATGTGGTACCTGTATTGCACATTTGCAGGCAAGTCTCCGAGTGAGTGCGAGGAAATTGGAGGTTGCCACTCACGGTTTATGATGTGAAGGCTCGACTAATTTTCAGAGGATTGTCGGTAAAACATGAACGTAAAACAAGAAGAAGAACAAGACACTGTAAGGCTGCTTTTGACTCACTGAACACAGCGCATTTGTGGGGTACTTATGCACCGGTGTACTGCACAGCCGCATGGAGAGCGGCCAATTCTGACCCGGAGGAGGTTGTCCGATGTGAAGTTTCCTGGATAATTCTGGCCTGTCTCGCAGGAATGACCACGGCGTAGGTTGAACTTGTAACTGAGACCGAACCATCTGTATACACATGAGTACGATTACTATATGCGGCGTGGAGTATGCAGAGTGTCAACTGTTTAATGACCGGTGTCGATAAGTTCGATTTTTTCGTTATGCCCGGAATTGTAAGGCGCACGCATGGCTCCCGCAGACACCACAACACAAAGGAAGGCCGGGCTGCCGGGGTGAACCGTGATGGGATGGACGACTGGTGAGCTTCTATAACCTTTGAAAGCGCTGCGTATGGTCTTTTATTCGCCACTGACACAAGGTGGTGCTGGGGAATCCTTGTTACGTGCCGTATGTGGTTCCGCAGGGTGTCAAGGGTTATATACGTCGAGAGTGGGTAGTCCTGTGCGATTGCAATGGTAGCCACTGTTGATGCGCTGCGAGGGAGACCCAAGCATGTGCGAAGTGCCTGACCTTGTATAGCTTGCAGGGCACGCAAATTCGTCTTGCATGTGCTTGAAAGCACTAGTGCGCTATACCGAAAAAATCCCAAAAACAGTGCTCTGTAGAGTGGCAGCATTGATATAATCGGCAATCCTCATGATTTGCCGCCAAGAAATCTGAGCATGTGTGTGATAGAGATTAGTTTTCTCTTTACAATATTGCAATGCGGGCTCCATGATAAATTTACATCGATAGCAATTCCTAAAGAACGATGAAATGCACGATATGCAATGACATGGCCATCAATAGTTAGCGGATAACGTGTCGTACTTTTGCGCGTGAATGCCACTATAGCGCACTTCTCGGCTGACACGCTCATACCTTGCTTTCGGAGATAGGAGGAAGTTATGGTTGCTGCCCTCTGAAGTCTTGCTCGCACCTGGAGACGCGTCACAGATGAGGCCCAGATGCAGATGTCATCGGCATACATAGAGATATGGACGGTATTAGGTAGGTACTCCTGGAGTCTTATAAGTGTTAGATTAAACAAAGTAGGACTGAGCACTCCGCCCTGGGGCACGCCTCGGTAGGTGCAATGCAGGGGTGTGGAGCCATCTTCACACATGATAAAAAATGTCCTTTTGGTCAGATAGCTTTGGATTCACCTATTCATCCGTCCACCGATTCCGACAGCCTCTAGCGCATCAAGGATGGCCTCATGTGTCACGTTATCGCATGCACCTTTGATATCAAGAAAAAGTGCCACGCACATGCGCTTCTGGCGTTTCTGTTGCTGTACTGTGGACACGAGCTCAATGACGTTGTCTATAGAGGAACGACGCCGTCGGAAACCCGCCATGGCATTAAGACACACGTTATTGTGCTCAAGGTACCACTCAAGACGTGCCAGAAGCATTCTTTCCATGACTTTTCCCATACAACTGGCCATAGCTATTGGCCTGTATGATGACAGGTCGAGCGGGGATTTCCCTGGTTTTAGTAATGGTATCATGCGACTGGGTTTCCACTGGGGAGGGAAAACTCCGTCTTGCCACGAGTGGTTGTAAAGGCTGAGTAGCTCTCTACGCGCGTCGTGGCCAAGGTGGCACCGCGCAGCATATGTAATGCCGTCTGGACCTGGTGCAGACGAACGCTTACATTCTGCAAGGACAGAATCAAGTTCCTCACGAGTAAAAACAACATCTATCGCTGAATCCCGTGATACAGGAGGAACACGCTGGGAACCCGAGGTAGTCACTGCACCCGCGATCGTCCTGCAGAAGTCAGCTGCAACTTCAATCTGATGACGGTTTTGATGTAGAGCCAACGCATAGAAAGGCTGTCTTTGCTGTGGAAGCGTTCGAAGCCCCCGCACTGTCCGCCAAATGAGGGACATGGGCTTTCGAGGATCCATAGATTGACAGAAGGACCTCCAGCGCTGTTCCGCCAGCGTGTCCATTCGTCGCTTGATTTTCCTCTGCACATGACGCGCCTCTCTCAGGTCCTTTACGCATTTGGTCCGTCCGTAACGTCTTTCTGCACGCCGACGAATAGCACGTAGGTGGTCTAATTCGATATCAAATTCGGTGCGCATTCTAGTTCACATGAGGAAGCCTATAGCAGCCTTCATTGCTGTTGCTATAATGTCCTCCAAACTGGAAGTGAGAGCTTCTTTCAACGCCTCTTCCATTCAAGTTTTAAATGCCATCCAATCGATGTACGCGTGTTTAGCTGGGCCGGACGCCCCAAGACCTGGAATCTTGAGTTAGGTGGGTATGTGGTCACTCCCGTGGGTCTCCACATCACAAAACCACTGGACACGCTGGCGCAGAGACCGCGAAACTAGCGTCAGGTCTGGGCAACTGCTGTATGAAGTGCCTTGCAGATATGTCGGGCGGCCGTCACTCATTACGTAAAGTTCATTTTCTGAAGCAAATAAGGCCAGATTTCTCCCTCTGGCGTTGACTATAGGACTTCCCCACAGTTGGTGGTGGGCGTTGAAATCTCCGCTAATAATTCAAGAAGCCCGAGTTTTTTTTGTTTATTTCTCCTTTGGGCAACAAACAGGTATTGCCCACGAGGCAAGACAAAAGGAGGTGCTAAACCTCCTGACTGGGTCTTGTCCTCGCTTGGGTACAGCAGCAGGAGCGGTATTGCATTACACAACAAAAAAAAGGCTGTCCTTGCCATCACTTACACAACAGACGCATCATAAACAGTTCTTGTAAATATATACCGATAATAAAATAATAATACACACTAAATCATATACAAAAATGGTACAGAAATGCAATACATTAGGGTTGTTCGAACCGACATAATATTACATCAAACAGAACCAGAAGTAAGCATTTGGTCGTCTAGGACACAACGTTAAACAAAAAGAAAGACGAACAGATGCGTTTAAAACCCCTGGGCGTGGAACTATTTTTAGCTGCATCTATTACAAATTGTCTTCAACCTCTCACAGTCCAATTGACAGGAGGGGGCGACATACGCCGCAATCAGTGTGAACTCTATGTATCCTTTTTTGTCTATGAAACACACGTACTGATTGTCATTGTGGGGTTGAGCTGGGCAGCAAACGTACGTTATGCCGGTGCGGATGTAGACCAGAACTTTGCTGCGCTTCCCGCATGTAGGAGCAAAGAAGGACTCGTACCCGGAAAGCCTGATTGCTTGGGATAAGTTAGGTTCACAGATGACTAATATCGGGAAGTGGTTGTTGAAAATATATTGCCTAAAACTTGCGATTTGTGCCTTTAGGCCTCTTGTGTTCCACTGGAAGACCGCAGCGCCCCTGACTTCCTCACGAAACGTGGGAAGCTGGCCAGCAATTATGTTTTAAAAATCTTGTAGTGCTGGAACCAGGGAGTCCAGCACCAGTCAGACGCTTCGGGTGGTTGACGATTGCAGGGCCTCTATCAGAGGGTGAATGGCGTTGACGACCGTCCTGAGGATCACGAGGGCTTGGCGATCTTGCTCTGGGAGCCTTTCTCTAACGACAGGTGAGATCGGCGATGGGAGATTGCGCTGAGGAGGCTCAGCAGGACGTAACGGCGGAAGCGCTGGCCAAGCATCCGCACACGAAGAGGTCTGATTATCCTTAGCGATATTTCGCGGACTGGACACACTCGTACGTGGCGGCACAGGAGGAGGTTGAGAAGGAGGTGCCGTGTGCGCGTCGACGTGGTTGCTTTTTGCAATAGACTTTCTTGAGTTCTTCTTGCGGCGAGAACGCCTTTTCCGAACAGTCGCGGCAGCTTCACGGTGCGTAGAATTGTCCTGAACCATTTGCTTTAGAACGGCACGCTCGTTTTTTAAGCGCGGACAATTTTTAGATGAGGCGTCATGAGGCCCGTTGCAGTTGGAACACTTAAGCACTTGTGCATTAGAGGACTCAGCGCTGTGAGCTCCGGCACAACGAGAGCACACTCTCGTGTTGCCGCATACCCCGCCCACATGACCCAGTTTCAACCATTTGTGGCACTGCAGGGGTTTCGGAATAAATGGCCGCACGGCATAACGGAAATGGCCCACCTTCACGTGGGATGAAAGGCTGTCGCCTTGGAACAAAATCTTCACACAACGGGAATTGCCGACACGTGATACCCGTATAATTACGGTGCCATCATTTGCCGCCTTCACAAATATGGGAAAATATTCTCGCGTGATAGCCTCGTCGACATCATAAATTACGCCGGAAGAGAACTCGTTCCCGCCGAGGGGGATAACAGTACATACTGATAACCCGCCGAGCTGAGTTATGGCCCGCAGTGGTTCCAGCGCAGCCGCATAGTGGACATCAACGGCTACAATGTTCTTCCTCGCATTGACTCGAACGTGTTTGATTTCGTTAGGCACGAGGGCCTCGAGTTCTACGGAGACGACTTGCCTGTTAAACCGCCTCATGTTGTCGGTTGGCTGCACAAGAAGGACGAGGATGGTGTGTGCCGGTGTGTTGGCACTTGTTTTTACAGTGGACTCACTGGATGACGACCCGGCTCTTAACGGTCTTCTTTTGGTCCTCCGGCTGACGTAAGTCTCAAAGCCGTCCTCACTGCTGGCCTTGCTGAGGGACTTGATGGTGTCATCGCTGTCGCGGTCGATCGACGGCTGCCTCGCTTCCTCGACGTGCTCGAGGAGGGGGCCGCCAGGCCATTCCGATGCCCCGGGGGTTCATATCCATGATTTGGGCCAGCATGAACTTTGAGACACAAACGAAGAGAGACACGTGGAACACGGAACACACTGCTGAGGGCGCCCAGCGAACAAAAAAGATACTGCAAAATGGCATTTTTCTGGGCCAGTTGGTATGAATCCATGATTTGGGCCGGCATGAACTTTGGGACACAAACGAAGAGAGACACGTGGAACACGGAACACACTGCTGAGGGCGCCCAGCAAACAAGAAAGATACTGCAAAATGGCATTTTTCTGGGCCAGTTGGTATGAATCCATGATTTGGGCCAGCATGAACTTTGGGACACAAACGAAGAGAGGCACGTGGAACGCGGAAAACAGTGCCCATAAAAATGCAATTTTGCGGGTTCATATCCATCGCCGTATGATGGAGGACGTGGTCCCCGCAGTATACACGCAAAAACACAGAAAGAAGCTGGATACTGACTTAAAGGTAGGAAGGAAGGAAGGCCTCAGACGTTGCTGGCACATACCCACTACGGGGGAGTGGCCAAGACACAGGCGGTTAATTGCTGGAAACAGGAAAGTTTTGACAGGAAAAGGAGTGGTAATAGGATGTAGCCTGATAGATTCGAAGACGGAAGGACAGGGGTCCTGTTAAATTGGAGATCGAAGACGGGACAATGGCTTAATGTGCATAATAGTATACAATGCCTGTAAAGTTGCAATGTCTTACTGACTGAGAGCGGGAAGAAAAAATTAGAATGGGAGGCGCTGAGCTTCTTGAAGAAAATTTTGCACAGCGGAGCGCACACTCCTATCGCCTCGTTTAAGCACAGAAGCGCCAATGGAAATAACAACCGCGGAGGACACAAGCAAGCCCAGTTGATGAAATGGAATTTGCAAAAGACGCTTCCTCAAATGAGAGAAGCGGCGGCAGAACAGCAGGAAGTGATCTATTGTCTCAGGTTCGGCACAAAAAGGGGACATTGTGGAAGCCGCCAGGCCAGATCTGTGAAGGTAGAAATTTAGAAGGGGAACCCGGCAACGCAAGCGCGTGAAAGAGACCTCTAGTCTGCGTGAGCAACAGTCTTTGCTACTCCAAGGATGCAGAAGATGCTGATATTCGGGAGATGATGTAAGAGCCGAGGCAGCAAATTCCTGAAATAGTGTGTAGCTGCGAAACCTCACCGCAGCTGTATATGCACACGTTGGCAGGACAACAACAATTAGGCCGCAGACAGAGGCTCTTGCTAAGGAATCTGCAACCTCATTTAAGTGAAAACCCATGTGACCAGGTACCCAAAGCAACCTTACCGAATTTATATGGAGCGGAATCAGGAACTTAAAGAGGCGTAATGCCCGAGACTCAGTGGGTGAGGATAAGAAGAGCAAATGGACAGAGAGTCTGTCATAACCACAACCTGGGAAACGGTAGTTTCTAATTTTCGTAAGGCTAAAATTACTGCTAATAATTCAGCCAGAAAAATTTGAGTGAAGTCAGGAAGACGGAGAGAAAAAGACCAATCCAGTGAAAGCGAAAAAATTCCCACACCTGCCTTCTCGCGATCCTGCGAGGCATCGGTAGCAATAAGAACATGAGAGGGAAAGGACCATAGGTGGTCCTGCAACAGACCCTGAAGAAGCGGGAAGGGGTGCAGCTTTGCATTCGATGGGAAAATGTCATCAAATTCAATCTGGACAGATGATGAGTTGTTATACAATTGGCGGACATCTGTGAAATGAATATTTATGGGATCAAGGAGGGACTGCACGTAACATATCTGCGGGGTATGAAAACGAGACCAGGCAGCACTAAAAAAGGCGGATGGTTGACTAAGAAATATTATACTGGAGGCGTGAAGAGGTGAGTCACACAATTTTAAAAATGTTTGAACTGTTAAAAGGCGAAACCTAGCTGATAACGATGGCATTCGCACCTCAAGGTGCAGAACAGCATTGGCGACATATTTTGGAAGCCCAAGACAAAGGCGTAACGCCTCACGCTCCAACAGCACAAGAGAGCGAAGTTCATAGGCAGGAGCTCCTGAGAATAAAACACACACGAACTCCAAAACTGGGTGGACATACATTTTATAAATCATCAGAAGTGTATGCCTTCTCATCCCTGAGCTAGCACTACAAAGCCTACGCCGGATGCCAATGGCCCGAACTAATTTTGCAGAAAGTTGCTCAATGTGTAGCCGCCAGGAAAGAGTAGACCCGTATATTACTCCGAGATACTTCACCGTCTGAACCTGAGGTATTATGTTATTTCTATAGACCGGGCAGATATTTGCAGGAACCGAAACTGAAAATACTAACAGTGCGCATTCTTCACATTAAGGGACAGATGAATTCTTCCTAACCAGTTTTCAAGAGCATTGAGGTAATTTTGCAGGGTTCGATAAATAGTGTGAATGTCACCTGCTTATGCAAAAAATGCAATATTGTCGGCGTACACATAAGTTTTCACATTTTGAATGTTTGGAATTGAGCTTAGAAAAATGTTAAAAAGAACAGGAGAGAGAACTGATCCTTGCGGTACACCTCTTGTCTGTGGAAATCTCCTTGAGGAAACACCATTTTGGCAACAGTAAAATTCTCTATTTTCCAAAAAAGCAGAAATCCAGGCTACAAAATAGCTTGGGAAGTTCAGTTCCTGTTCTCTTAGTAATAGAGTCGAGTGCTCAACGCTGTCATATACTTTACTGACATCGAAGGTGACAAGCGCAGCAAACTGTTTTCTACTGCGAGCTAATTTAATACGACTCTCTAGGACAGTATGAGCACACCAAATTGAACAACCCGGCCTGAAACCAATTTTACACGGATTCAAGAAAGAATTTTCTGAAATGAATGACATGACACGGCTGAGAAGGACCCTTTCCAAAAATTTCATTAGGTTCGATGTTAAAAAAATAGGGTGTATGTTGTCTAAAGTTAAACGCTCCCCTTGCTTTTTAAACAGTGGAACTATTTCAGCAAGACGACACTCATGCGGTATTCAAGGACCTTTAATAGAATGTTTAACTAGAGCCAACAGGTCTGCAGGAGATTCATTGAACAAAATTTTGATCATAGATGAAGCGACCTTATCGCGGCCAGGTGCCGCTGGGGATAAGCGCAGAACAATTTGCGACAGCTCAGGCATAGAGACCTCCGTGAAATCATTTGAGGTGCGTGTAAATAAAGTAGGAGAAGGTGAGGCAGATGTAAAGCGAAGCTCTAAGCCACACGCAATATCCTCTAAGGCCTTTGCGATGTCAGCAGGGGACTGAACGAGGGATTCAATGTTGGCAGCTGGTGGAATCTCCTTTTTGCGCCTCAAGAAATTAAACAAAGCTCGTTTATTTACTGATTGTGAAAGAAAATCGTAATGATTTGTATTATATTCCTCCTTTGCACGGGCGACGGTGCGCTTAAATGTTGCTGCAACATACTTATAATCCAACCAATTTTTTGGACATTGATTGATGAGAAGTTTCTTCCAAGCTGCTTTCCGTCGTCTATATGCAAGCGTGCACTCAGCATTGCCCCAATTGTGCGCGATAGCACCCTTGGTTCTCTGAACCAAAAATTCAGACTTTTGACTTGCATGGTCCAGTACTGAACATAGATGTGCAGCCTTTTTTCGGCACTTGTCTGACCGCAAGTGCCTGAAGTGATTTGGAGGGCTGATTTTAGCGTGCCTTTAAAGCAACTGTAATTTATTAACGTGCGCTGATGTCGCTCAGGAAGAGTTAATTTACACGCAAACTTGAAACTAATCGGTACATGATCACTGTTTGTTGCATTGTCAAAAGGCGCCCAAGGCATAACAGAGACTCCTGGGGAGGAAAAAGTTAAATCCAAGGCAGAGCGGCATTGGCTCCGAACAAACGTAGGCAATCCGGAATTTTTGCAAATCAAGTTGTTGTCAGAAGCCCAATCAAATATTCTAGAACCAAAGTTGTCTGTTTTAAACCCCCACGTCACATGGTGCGAATTGAAGTCTCCAAGTAATAGATTCTGAAATCGGCTACTAGACATGAGTGAGTCAAGGGGCCGAGTGTCACGCACACCAGGCGGGAAATATGCATTAGCTACCGTAAAGGGCTGTTTACCTGGGACGATGAGGTCAACCGCAAGGATTTCACATTTATTGTCCGCATATTGGAAAGAAATGCATGCCCTGTGGCAAAACTTTGTACAGATGAGCACTAACAACCCTCCCCCTCAAGCCAAGCCGGAACGGACGGTAATTCTTGAGATAACTGAAATTTGAAGTTAGCCATGTTTCCTGTAAAGCAACTAAATTTGGTAGAAGCTGATTGCATAGGCAATTTAAATTTGTTGAAGCTGAGAATATAGATCGACAATTCCACTGTAATACACTTAAGAACCCTATCTTGGCGGGAGTGCCGCAGCCGCGACTACCTTTTCTAGAATCCTGGTCCTAGCATTTTGACTTGCGTTACTTTTCTTTGTCTTTGACTGGGGGCAAGATGGGCCTGCAATATTCAAAGGAGACCCACTTCGTTTCTGGGCGCGGAGATCAGACTCCATATCCATACAGTCCATAGAAGATGCATCCACAACGCTGGTCGAAGGAGAGGCCTGAGAGGTCTTTTGTTGCTCACATTGTTTTTGGCCCTGTGGAGCGGAATCGATTATTACAAAAGGAGGGGTAGCTTCCGAAGCCAACGAAGACAAGAGCGGAGCGGTGGACGCCTGCAGAACATTGGTCATCTGAGCAGCTATGACCTGCGAAATGCACGTGGACACGGTTTCCATAATGCGATCCACTGCATTTGCCACAGCTTTCTCAACTGCCGCTGTAATAGCCTGGGACCAACTAGAATCCATTATGGGTGGGCATTTGGCGGCCACACTAGAGTAGCCTCAGGCTCTCTCCTTGACTGCGGCAAAAGCCTCTCTCCGCGTGCATCTGCGCTTATCTATAACCTCGAGCACCTGAACTTCTTGTGCTCGTGCAGGACACTCAAGTGAATCAGCAGGGTGAGAACCGCTACACAAACAACATTTCTTTTGCTCTTCAGGACATTCCTCTCTGCAATGACGTTCCCCACAGGCACAACAGCGTAAGGCCGACTTGCAGGCTTTGCCGCTATTGCCAAATCGCTAGCAGTTTGGACACTGAAGGGGCCGAAAGTTAAAGTCATCTACTCGAAAAACCAATGGCCACACCTTAATATCTGACGGGCAAAATATTCCTGCAAATGTGGCAATGACTGACTCCGTATGAATTTTTACTCCGTCAACAATCCTGCTGCATCGATGGACAGCAATCACTCCTTCAGGCAAGAGGTTCTCAAGCGTTTCCGCAGGGCTCAATCGAGAGTCTACACCTCGGACCAAGCCCTTGGAACATGCTAGATGAGGCGGAATGAATACGCTCACCGGGTGGTTGGCGAAGGTCGTACACTTTAGGAGGTCTTCAATACAGTCTTTATCCGGCGACCAGCACAAAATACCACCCCTGCCGACCTGCCGGACATCGGTAATGTGCATAAAGTGCTTCGATGTGGACTGAAGGGCCGCCTGCACTGCCTCCGGGTTGTTCAGTCGATTAGCGCCCCCATCGGAAGGCACTAAAGCGACCGGAATGCTCGAAACACCACTGCGGAAAAAGAGATCAATTGGGAGCTGGTCTTGAGGAAGAGATGCCGATCAAGGGGAAAACCCCTGTCCGGGAGAAGAAGTAGACATTAAGCTCTCGTCCCGCGCCCGATCACCCCAGAACAGGAGCAAGCAGGCACAGACAAAAATAAGGAGAATTTAGGAAGCTAGCGCAACACCGCCAGGTACTTAGCTATTGCCACGAAGCCTGGGTTGTTGGGCCACGTCACACGAGCACGACCGATGGCCGAGCGATCAGCCATGTAAATAAGCGTTCCACAAGGATGCACTTCGTCGTCTTCTTCCTCCAACGCAGCAGAGTTACTCTTCCGCTAGCCAAGACAGAAGAGTTAGCGGAAGAGTATTATACCCGCCGCATCTTGCACAGCAGGACAGTGCGCAAAGAAAAAAACAGATAGGAGAGATGGTTTTCCTAGGAAGCCTGACGAACGGAAGCAAATCACGCGTCGCGAATTACGGAAAGACGAGTCCCGTACCAAAGAAACTGTAAAGGAAGGACAGAATGCATCTCAGAAGACTAACGATGGTTTCAAGCAGCGAAACGATCCGATGCGTTCTTTGGAAAAACGGAAGCCGTTAACCTGCTACAACTGCCAAAAGCAAGGGCACATATCGCGGCGAACTGCCAAGAGAATTTTTCTTTTGCAGCAGTACGGGAAACAAACAAAAACATGCGACTATTGGAGCCTTATATGCGGGAAATTAAGGTATACGTCAAGAAGTGCAGAGCACTTCGGGACTCGGCAGCAACTATCGACTGTTGGAATTCAGGTAGCAGCATCCCACCGCTGCCACCAGTTGTTGGGATACAGGTAGCGTGACTGGGCCGGTGAAGAGACGAGGACGATCGGAGGAAGAAAACTTGGAAAACTTTATACAAGGACTATTTACATAATGTACAAGCCCGGGCAACTGAGAGTGCTTCTCAGTAAAGAGAGCTTCTGAGAAGTCGGGAGTCTCTGATACCTCTCAAGAAGGGGCTCCTTCTGGCATCAAACCAGCAGCTCCTTAAATACTCTTCGTATTCCCCAGATCCCTAGCTGGGGAATACAGTTCGAAGAATGATGTGCAATCACACGATGGCAGTGATGGTACCACCCACGGCAGGGCGGTCCTGATGTTTCTTCGCAGCTCGGTCGAGGGAAAGTGAACCGGACCCGGTCACGTTGTCGTCCCCGGGGCTTCCAGGTGGCCGCGCACGTACGTCCGGAGGGCAGCTGCATGACACAGGAATGCAGGCTGTCTCCCCGGAGGTGTCGAAAGAGCTTGACTGGTGACCGGAACGCGGAGGCTCTGTAGCAGGTGCGGCACTCGGGCAATTGTTCAAATCCAGCGTGACTGAAGGGGACCAAACTGATACCGCACTTCGTCAAGGCGAGGACCGGAACGAATACGCTTATGGTCGTCGCTGGCATTCCTGTCGAACGCTATCGTCGCTGTGTGGATGCTATCGTCGGGCATAAGTCGGGCATCAATATCGGTGCATTCAACGCACGGCAGCCGTCTTGTAGTACGTCGCACACCACGCCGGCACCTGCGCATTCCTACGTGTCGACGTGTTCACAAAGTGTAACCTTTTCAGCGTGCCCGCTCTTTTCTATTACGCGCAGTTCAGGCCGCATCCACTCAGTCACACGGTGTTACGGGCCGGACAGAAATTGTCTGCGGCGAGACACTAAATACACTCACATTTCACACATCATAAGCGAGGTAAATGCTGCGGCTCCCGCGCCTGACCACCAACATGGCGTATGCCGCGACTGCCGCTAGCACCCCTTTCGGATGACGTGTTGTGAATACCTCCTATAGCCCTAATTCAGGCGTTCTGTTCTTCACCCTGGGGAAACTTCAAAACGCGGTTTTTGGGCCCCACTTTGCAATTAAAACCGGCAATTGTGCACGCAGCACTTATTAGGCATATCCTGACAGTAGTGTAATCCACATTCCGCTCCAATGAAGGCGCTAGCACTTCACCTCGACGGACACACAATCGCAAGCGCAGGACGAGGCGTAGACTCTGCATGCACGGTCAGCGTACAGAAAAAAGTGCGTTCGAAAGCATGCCGCGACGTGCCAATACTTAGCTTTCCCCGAGGCAACCAAAGGAGTGTCAAGAGTTTGCGGAACCGATCGCATTGTCGTCGCCATTGTACCCCGCTCGGACTTCTCCGAATAGGTGGGGTAAACCATTGTATACCTTCCTGGCCTCATCTGCAACACCCCTACATCGCTCGTAGCTTCGAAACGTGCTGCAAGAAACTTCTATGTAGGCCTCTTTTGCGTGACGTAGCTCAGGGGGGGGGAAGGAAGAACCAGCAGGCCTTAAGTTCTTTAGAGGGTGTTGGCCCTGCACGGCTAAAGAATGGAGGATTGCAGGAATGAGTGCTCCCTGTATGTACTGTTTGCTTTTTAGGTTTTCTCAGCCGTAGAAAGATGAAAGCGGACCACGTTTTGAGCCTTTTGCTTGAGCTTATTTTGGACTTTTTATGGAACTTTCTTTGCCAATATGTAGCTTTTGAAATCATATCCCTTTAGTTTAATGTGATCAATTTATGGCGCCGTTCTTGGAAGCGGTAAGGATTTCTTTCCTGAAATATAGTCTCACCAGAGAGCTTATCTTGTTATGTTTTGTTCTTTCATAACATCGCTTATGTTGAGGTTCGATGCAAGTTGTGTTCCAGTATGCCCTTGTGCGTATAAGTTTAGTTGCGCTGCTCATTGTGAGATTGTCCGCTTTCGCGCGGAAGTATAGCGAAGTAACTCCTGGACCATTGTGGCATAGTGTCTCTCATGAAAGCCTCATGTATGATTTGGGTTATTTATGTGAGCTTTGTTACGTGTTTTTGAAGTGAACTTACTTGCTGTATTTTTTAGGTGCTACTATCCGCAGACATTGAAACATGGGCGAAGCCTCTGTTGGGCATTGTAGCGTAGGTAGCTGGCGTACGCTCCTAGAGATGCTACCTTTTCACCTGCAATAAGTATTGGAGTATGCTTCTGCCTCGGCACTGTTTTGTGGTGCAAGTTTGGCGCATTACAACCGCTG
The DNA here is from genome assembly GCF_052857255.1 of Amblyomma americanum. NCBI lineage: Eukaryota > Metazoa > Arthropoda > Arachnida > Ixodida > Ixodidae > Amblyomma > Amblyomma americanum. The sequence continues at coordinate 57,439,652 of NC_135498.1, read as the reverse complement.
TCGTAGTATCTGCTGCTACGCAGAACAGAAAGGAAGAACGCATGGTCAGCTGTATTAGTTGCGAACAGGAAGTAGCTTGGGGCAAAAATGAATGACCTCATTTGCTTCCTGAGTAGTGTGCTTTCGGTCCAAGTGATTTCAAGGGGATCATTCTATTTTCATTATGATTGCTGATTATAATGGTTCATGTTATTTTGGTGTGTCGTTGATTTGCAAAATTGTTGTTTGAACCTTGTGTACCAGATCGTGCACCTTCCTCTTGTTGTAGCGGGAGCAAAAGGGGGGGACAGCAATTTAGTTAGGGTGATTTGGATTATGGCCTTGTCTGGTGGTTGACGGGAGACAGAGGGCACTTGCTCGTGTTGGGTGTTGCCTTTGCCGGTCGGTTTTTGCAAGCTGCAGAACGACCAACCATGACCAGTTGCGAGAAGCAAAGGCATCGGAACGACCCGAGCGAAGCTGGTGGGGGTGCCTTGGCGACAACGCTGTGAGCAGCGATCCTCGCCCGGCGAGTGGGACCTGGGCACGTGAAGCTATCTGGCGTCCGGGCACTGGACGTGAACTTGGAAAAGCCTGACGAACATGCGCGCCTGGCATCCGAGCCACGTGGAAGTAGCTAATCTTCCCGGCGCCTTATCTGATGGCGGGGATGTGGTTGTGCCCGGAGAACCAGCCCGGATTCAAATCTACAGGATGAAAAATTTCTCCTGCGAACGCCCTTGGACAAGCCAAGTGCTGCGCCGCAGGTCACCCGCGCCCTAACGCTTTCTTGACAAGCAAATATGCTGCGCCGCCAAGGAGCGGCGCCCTATGAAGAAGCATCGGCGAGCGACATACTCAAACGTGCAGCGAATTGCTAGACAGCCAGGCGCCGGTTCCCCTTTCCCCCTGGGGTTCACCGCACGCGGCAAACTTGAACTTGAACGGGTCTATTTGACTTATTTTTGGAAATATGGCGGAGAGTTTGAAGGATGCTTCACTCCCGCCACCGGTTGGCCCGGTATTGCACTACCTCCGGGATCAGCCTTGTCTTTAGCGCATCTTTACTATCCTGTCTTTCTATCCCATCTTTCAACTGTCCTACTATCTGCACGTGGTAGCGATTGTGGCTCGGCTTGAGCCAGTGAGCAGGCCTGCGCACTTTCCTTTTCTTTCTTCCTGCCGTTCTTCTATACTGTCTCGTAGTCCGATCAACGAGATAACAATAAGAAGAGAGTCGTCCTTCCCTACGTACATGGTGTTAGCCACAATCCAAAGAAAATCGCAAGCAGGATTGTTGTGGAAGTTTTGTTCTCTGCACCTGTAAAGCGCGGTAGACTGAGCGCGAAGGTCAATTCTGAAGAGGCATCACCTAAGCGCTACCCCATAAAACACCATGAACCCTTTGTACTGTGAAGGGTAGGGGTTGCGTACAGTATTGCTTTGTCTTGCGGCATAGAATATATCGGACAAAGTGGAAGATGTTTTAACGAACGCTTTCTTGAGCATCATAACGACGTACAAAAAAGCCATAAAAGGCCCCCTTGCAACGCTCTGCAGAAGGTGCAGAGACTGTGCTCTCATGTTTTTCGATGGACAGACAGACAGACAGACAGACAGACAGACAGACAGACAGACAGACAGACAGACAGACAGACAGACAGACAGACAGACAGACAGACGGACGGACGGACGGACGGACGGACGGACGGACGGACGGACGGACGGACGGACGGACGGACGGACAGACAGACAGACAGACAGACAGACAGACAGACAGACAGACAGACAGACAGACAGACAGACAGACAGACAGACGAATGGACGGACGGACGGACGGACGGACGGACGGACAGACAGACAGACAGACAGACAGACAGACAGACAGACAGACAGACAGACAGACAGACAGACAGACAGACAGACCGACAGACAGACAGACAGACAGACAGACAGACAGACAGACAGACAGACAGACAGACAGACAGACAGACAGACAGACAGACAGACAGACAGACAGACAGACAGACAGACAGACAGACAGACAGAGAGGACTGCGGACTTCGTTCTACCGAGCCCGTTGTCGAAGAGACCTACCGTGAGCCGTGCGCCGCTCACGAGTAGAGTGTGATGTGTGACGCGTTGGAACCTCGCCGAACGTCGCCGTGCGAGAACAGTCGCGTTTGCTGTTAGCTCTCGGTCCCCGTGCCGATCTCGTCCTGTATAATGTTCTGTACATAATGTATAAAATCCCTTTTGTTGTTCTCACCGACGCCTGACTCGGAGTCTTCGCTACCGACAAGAGAGCTGGCAACGCTCTGTCACAAAACGGGTGGCGAGCATTACGGTGCCACCTCAAAGTCACAACAGCGGTCGTCGAACAGAATGCCCGCCACTGTCGGCCGTGCTAAATTTAATGCTGATAGCGAACTTTAGAGATAAAGCGTTTAAAGTTACTAGAACATTCCGGAACAACATATAATCAGCTCTGCCTGGCTGCGATCAATCGAGATAAATCTAGTCGCGTCTAGCGTCGCAAACAAAGCGATAAAGTAGTGTGGCGGCCGATTTGAACAATGAACAAACACTGCAAATGTTCGCAGCATTACTCCCGTCTCAAAAAAGAATCGACCCGATGCATTAAAACAAATAATGCGACTAGTAAGAGATAAAACGGATTTTGCGAAAACAGAGTATGGAAATGCAGCGTCCTTTAGCGCGCATAATACGGCTTCAGACGGACTACATGGACAACTACATGGTAGCAGCGGCAGCAAGCTGTGAACATCGTTTGAAAAACTGCTCTTTTTGCAGTGCTGTCTGCATCGAGACCCCGCCGAAGGATTATACGAAGTGCTGTGTCGTCTTCAGACTTAAAATTGCGCGTGGATCCGCCCCTGCAAAGAGGGGATTCCTGGAGGTGTTCATCTGCACATGCGCTGCCAGCCAGCTCTACCCATGAGAAAGCGGAGCACTCTCGGTCGCCGGTTACTTGGCAGCAGCGGCAGCAAGCTGTGAACATCGTTTAAAAAACTGCTCTTTTTGTAGGTTAGTAACATTGTGTTCTCGTAATCATTCTTATATTGTTTCTGCCGCTGCTGCTGTTGCCATTTACTGCTTTTGCTTTGCTTTTCTGTATTACTGAAATCCATCTTGCTAGTACCTCTGTACACTTGTAATAATGTCTGATCCTTGTAAAACATGTAATCTCCTAATTCCTGAGGATGAGCCATGTGTGGAATGTTCCAAATGCGAGAGCATCTATCACTTTGGAAAATGTGCTGGTTTAACTCAGAAGTCCTTGAGATCGAAGTATAAGGCTACTAAGAAAACGTGGCAGTGCCCATCATGCAGGAAGCAGAAACACCTGTAGCAAAGAAGGCGATGACTCTGAAAGAGATATTAAACTGGCATTCATATCAATTATTCAAAAACTCTAATGGCTCATTTAAATGGCTGGAAAAATTGAGAGCATGGAAGAGAGTCTTAACTTCATATCTACGAAGTTCGATGAATTTGAGAAAAAGTTCTGCCACCAAGAGGCTGACATTAAAGACCTAAAAAACAGGATGACTGAGCTTGAAGAAAAAGATGGCCTGAAACAGGTTGCCCAAGCACAGTTGGACAAGGACATACATGACCTCGAATTCAGGAGCAGGCAGCTGAACTTAGAAGTGCATGGAATAAAATAAGCGCATGATGAGGACCTGACAGCCATTATAAACAACGTGGCTGATAAACTTCGAGTGCCTCACTTGATTGACACACCCGTGGTACAGCAGTGGAACGGGGAGTCCACCTCTTTGAACTCATCTACTATCTGCCTCACTTGATGGAACAGGAAATTGCACACGTTCATCGATTTCCAGCCAAACGTGATAAGGCGCCAGGCATCATTGTGCGTTTCACGAGGCAAGCGAAAAGAGAAAACTGGATTAAGATTAACAAAAACCTGAAGGAAAGCGATCCACCCATTTTCATGCAAGAAAACTTAACACGCCGCAACAGAGAACTCCTTCAAGCATCAAAAGACTGTGCCAAGGATAAAGGCTATAAGTTTACTTGGTATTTCAATGGAAAGGTTTTCGTCAGGAAAAGTGAAGGAATGAGTGACATTCACTCATTCCAAGAGCGACTTGGATCGGTTATAGCATTTTTGATTTGATCTTTTGTGTTTTCTTCTGGAAATATAACCAAAATGCTGCACATGTGTTATCTGCACAGCGATCTGAACCGCACAGCTTTGTGTTGCGCCGACATCGCTTAAAGCTATTCACTTGAATGCACGCTCTGTAAAAAATAAGACAATGTGTTTGGAGGAATTCTTTAGTGAATTTTCGTTTCCCTTTCCTGTGATCATGCTCAGTGAATCTTGGAGCACAAATGATTTTGACATTTTTAGTATGACCAACTATACAACTGACTACTTAACCGCTCTGGTGTCCGTGGCGGTGGAGAAGCCTTATTCGTGTCTAGTGACTTTGAATGCGACAAGCTCGACTCGTATAGCCTAATTACAGATGATTTTGAGGTCATATCTGTCTGTACCGGCAGGTTCGTGTTTTCAGTTAGCTATCGTCCTCCGAAGGGAAATGTGGTTAAGTTTTTGGAATTTTACGACTGCTTTCTTTCGTTTATAACAGATGGCAAATACACTCTAATAGCTGGAGGGGATATTAATATCGATATGTTGAGGGAAAATTCTTTGGTTAGAGACTTTAACACTGTCTTGGCTTCTAACGGCTTTATTAACCTTGCAACCACTCCAACTAGGATTACACAAGGAAGCGAGTCTTTTCTCGATCTGCTGATTACAAAGTCCTCCCAACCAATAGCTGACTCAGTTGTAATATCATGGGCACTCAGTGACCATCTTCCAGTGTTTGTATGTGTATATAGGACAATACCAGTAAAGTACCGAAAAGAAAAAGCTATGTATCAATATATAACTAAAGCTACCCTCAATTAATTTCGTAGTCCACTGGCACAAGTTAAGTGGGATAGCACTGACATTATCAGTGATGTAAATGGGGCTTACAATAAGTTTCTCCAAGTATTTACACAATTATACCATTCCTGCTTCCCATTAAAAGTGCGTGGAACAAACCGTAAAACTCGCAAGCCCTGGATAACTTCTGAGTTACGCCATGAAATTAAACTGAAAGAAAAGCTCTACAGGATCTTTTTAAACACGCGTTCTGCAGATCACTTGAGTAAGTTTAAGAAATTCAGGAATAGGTTAACAAAAAGGCTACGTCTGGCACGCACAGATTACTACGCGAAATTTCTCGAAGTTAAAAATGGTCGCCACGATTTGCTGTGGTCAGAATTAAATTGTTTACTAAGCCTCGAGCAATGGCACCCTGCTCTACGGACATTAAGGCTTGATGATAAAGATATATCTGGAATAGAGCTAGCAGATGCTTTAACAACTTTTTCACAACCCTCTCTCACACCAAACCATCAGATGATTGCAATAGCTACATTAGTTCCTATAATAATGATACAATATTTTTGAACCCAGTTACGGCAGATGTTATATCAGTCATACAGAACCTTAATAACAGCCATGCCTGCGACATTGATGGCATTCAAATCAGGCCTATGAAGCATGTTGTAGCAGTTATTTCCCCTGTTCTTGCGAATGTTTTTAATTTATGTTTTACTACCGGTTTATTTCCTGACAAAATGCAAATAGCCAAAGTAACGATTCTCTATAAGAAAGGTGACCACAACGATTAAGGAAATTATATACCAGTATCTATACTCCCTATCTTTTCGAAGGCTCTTGAAAAAGTGCTACATGCAAGGTTGTCTCATTTTATTTACCAACAACATTTCATCTCCAAATCAATTTGGATTTTGTAAAAATAAATCAACCGAGTTAGCGCTACTCGAGCAAAAGGAATATATACTAACACAGTCTGAAAATAAGGCCTTCGTTATTGGTGTTTTCGTAGACTTTTCGAAGGCCTTTGATCTAGTGAATCACTGTATACTCCTAAAAACTTAGTGTTATGGTGTTCGAGGACAGACCCAGATGCTTCTGAAATCATATCTTTCGCACAGAAAACAAGCTGTATGCAAAGACAATATGAAATCTGAACTTAACCGCCACCTGCTAGATTGCATTAAGACGCCATCTTTTATATGTACCATCCAGTGTACACACAAACACACGCGCGAGCACACACAAACACACACACACACACGCACGCACACACACGCACACACGCGTACGCACACACACACACACACACACTGCAGTGTGTTCGCTCAATGGGGTCAAGTAAAGCTTAAGCCTTTTAAAAAAAATTTAAGGAAGGAATTGAAATGTCCAATACCAATAGCTGCGCGATTTTTCAAAGCAAAAATACCCAAGTTCTCTGTCCGAGGCTCCAGCTAGCAGTCTGTACAAGAAAATGAATGCAGAAACAAACTAGGGTAAGGCTATTTCGGTCCACTTCTAATTATTCTTGGAAGAGAAGGAGAACTGCTGTATGCTCCATCAAATTTAGCACGGAGCAGCTATTCCGGCGCCCCCACTTGGGCCAGTTGTTCATTCAGCTGATACATCTCCAGCTAGACGCAACACATGGAGGTGAGGGATGAGGAAAATTCGGGAGGTGAAGAAGCAAATTTAAGAGTGGTGGAACATTCGAAGTTGTGTTCTAGTTTGCATGATGGTGAAACAAAGACAGCAAGTACGTGTCGAGCGCGCCAGCAAGAGAAATAATAGTACTGGATAGATGAGCGTGTTTGCTGAATTTCTCGGAGGATGTGAATATAAAGAAGAGTAGCCACTTGGCCAAGTTGGGGAAGAGTGCATATTAAGGTAGTGTGCTCAACAAAATAATTCGGGGGCACTGAAGCTCCGACTTAAAGGTGTGACTCCAGAGAGTTTGCTTCAGCGGTCCTCTGCATTGCTTGGACACTGGTCATTTTTATTTATTTTTTGTTATATATATATATATATATATATATATATATATATATATATATATATATATATATATATATATATATATATATATATATATATATACTTTATGCATTTTTAATTGACCAGAAGACACACGAGGCCTCTCTTTAACCAAGTCGAATGAACGTTATAGATCAGCTTATTTGCAGGCAATTGGTCACACTATAATAAATGGATGTGTTTTGTGAAGTGAAGGCAATACACAAGAGAAAAGCACTCCTTGGAGGTCGAGGGTTTGAGCGCCTAGCTCCCGAGTAAAAGTACAGCGGTTCGAGTCCCGACTCGAAGGAGCTCGTGTCGCAGAAAACGTAGCGTCGTCGTCGGCATTTCTTGACGGTGAACGAAAAATTCACGCAAAGTCCTCAGCGAAGCAACCTACGAGGCAGGTAGGTACACCGAGGTCAGGTCACCTTGTGACATCATCACAACCTGTCCGCCGGATTGCGAGCAAACTGCGCACACTAGCAGGTCGCAGTTAAAGTAATGATTTGTTATGTGCGGATGCTCGAGAGGGGCAACCTGCGTCACACAAGCCCCTTTACTGGCATCATCTGCAATCGCCGCACAGTGGCGCATCCGCTGCACCAATACTTTAGCAGTGGTGTGAGGACACCCAAGCATCTGATATAGTTAAGTACAGAATGACGAATTCTGCATATATGCACATTAACCCATTAACGCAGTCTCGTCACACACATAAAACGAAGCTTTAGTGTCCCCTCCAATTGCTTGTTTTGGGTTTGTTTCTTTCGATGCACTACGTAATAGTGATGAAGTAACGTTGTGACCCTGAAGATCAATGAGTAATTGTGTAGTGAGGTTAATTCTGTTTTACGTTGTGATCTTTGTAAGGCGTTTGAATCACCCGCGGCAGATCATCTGGTTACGACGTCACGACCCACTCCATCCATACCCATTTTTTCAGTAGGCCAAAAACTATGGTGGTTTCCAACCGCTGAGTGGGACCCTTGAAACTATCGCGTTAATGCGGGGAGTCGAGAGTAATACGTACGACCACAGTCCCCGTCTTTTTTGCACAGTTTACAAAAATGTATGGTCGTGTGATTTTAGGAGAGACTTGGCTCCGGCATAAAAACTATCTGGAGTAAGTCATAAAGGCGAACATTGTTCTAAGTAATTCCTTTCATGCAGATCAAGACGTAGTCAATATTCGGGGTATTTTACTAGAGAAGCGCGTGTTCCCGATGTAGGTTATCACGTAGGAGCTGATGCTCACAATTCTGGAAAAGTGTGAAGCCCAGCGGGTTTGCTGAAGGGATGAACAACGTGCTTTACAGCGCAGTCCAGGAGCAAACCCCTCAAAGAAGAAACTTCTTAAAACGCTCTCTCATTTCTTTGCCTGTAATCCCAGTGCAAACAACCATGTCCATAGTTGGGCAGTTCTGAGGTTCATCACGAAGTTCTTCGAAGAGTGCGTGTGGTACCTCAAAGCTGCGCGGATTCTGAGCGAAAAGTGCCAGCACCAGAGTTTCACTACATGCCGTATTCTATTCACGTGTTTGCGTCTTTTTGTTAGGCTGTACGAAGACTACAGCAGCAGCCCCCCGCAGTGGCTCAGTGGTTACGGCGCTTGGCTCCTGACCCGAAACAAGCTGATTCGATCCCTGCCGCGGTCGAATTTAAATGGAAGCGATATTTTAGAGGCCCGTGTACTGTGCGATGTAAGTGTACGTTAAAGACCCCCACGTGGTCGAAATCATCCGGAGCCCTTCACTACGGCCTCCCTCACAGTCCGAATCGCTTTGGGACGTTAAAGCCCCATAAACCATAAACCTAATACAGCAATACTTTCGTGATCTTTCGGCTAGGGTTTATCGGACTCGTCAGGCTGTACGAAGGCTGCAGCAGTATTTTCGTGATCTTATGACTAAGATCTAGCAGATTCGTTAGGCTCTACGAGGACTACAGCAATATTTTCTTGATCTTTCGGCTATTGGATTTAGCCCATTTCTTTCACAAATTGTCGTGCGGTGAAGACATCTGGTGTTGGAATACCAATTCACAGTTCTAATTTTTGGTGTTATATTGGAGTACTTGTGTATTTACGCAAGAAGGAAAGCTCTTGTTTATATTTTTAAGGCTCTTGCTTGTCCGCAGTATATGGAATTTATTTGCAACAACACATCAATAAAACGTTACGGTTGAGAATGCCTTTCAATTCACGGTATTTAGGTTTTACTGCAGCATTGATACCTGTAGAGTTAAAGCCTTCTGTAATATTAGGCATGCTCGGTGGCATTTTACAAATTTTCCTTCTAGCTAATAATTGTGCGTACGACAAGCAAATGTCCCGCATATATTCGAAAATATATTTTCTACTTGTCTTCTTTTCCAATGGCGAAACCACCCTATGCTCACCCCCTTAATGGAAGTGTGTTCTCTTCGCAAACCAGAGAAGATACACAGGCGGATTAAGCAACTCTTACAAGGATAACAATACTCTCTTCAAAAAAATGAGTTAATAAATGTCATTTTTTGGTGTACGCTACGCACAATCTAGAGGAAAATCATGGTTGAAATTACGTCCAAGCAGTACTGAGCCCATGACCCAAGCAAGCAGGATTGGAAATATAGCCGAAACGGAGAGTAGGACTTTCCCTGAAATATAAAGAACACTCGCTTTTCATCTGGGTGGTGCAGGGTTGGCTGTTTCCCATTTCCAGTTGTCAATATTTCCCAAAGGTGAGTGCAACTCTCGTCCTCACCTCTACGAAGCTTAGGAGTGCCAGGGATTCTAAAAAAACCTTCTACGTGGCCGAAAAGTCAAAGATGGGGGGCTAGATATTTTTTAGAATGCGCCCCCTTGTCGTTCCCATTAACTTGCCACATGTCAGCACAAAGTGTAGACCGGATTTTATTCCCCATTCTTTAGTTTCGAGGCTTACGGGATCAGTAAAATTTAAATTCTGGTGCAACATTTCGTTCCGATTCCAACCGGTTCACAAGAGAGTAATATAGCAAAAATGAACATAAGGCTTCTACGGGTCTTTTATCCAGTATCATTTTGTTACAACATCCGTCCACGCTGTGCACTGAATGGTTGCAACTCCAGTCTATTGCATTTAAGCTCGTACGCACGTGTTTACGGTATAATCGGACTGCGTGCACTAAAGCAAATGACTGATTCGTTATAGTGAATTCACTGCTATTGATGTATTGGAGGAATTAAGCGCTCTCTATTAACAGCTGAATATTTGCGTCACCCAAGGCAATAAAAAATGTCTGGGCACCCACATAAATGACAACAAAATTGACGGGCACAAATTCATAAGAACATGCAGCGAAAATAGATAAAAACGAAAACAGCGACAAACAGACTGACTTGATACACTGCCGCTACTCTCGCGCCGTTATGCATGCACGCACGCACGCGCTCACACACACGCACAGACACACAAGACTCACACATGCACGCGCACGTAGTTTTATCTGTGAGAGTAGTTCTTGGTACACTGCAGTGCTAATAGAAGCGTTTCATATCGTTTCTGTCCTAGCCCCAGTCACATGGTGTCAAATTTGCATTTAGGCCCGAGCTAACGCCAGACTAGAACTGCTGGAATGCATGCGTGCTGCACCCTTTTGTGCCAACAAGCACATACACGCACTACCTGTATTAGTACACTGATTGAGGTCAACTAAAAGGCTTAGCGCGAAAGTTAATGTCCCTTTCTTTGGCTTTTCTTCGTATAGCGGAAGCTATATCCTATATATATACGAACATTTTATCGTATAGACAGGTGCATTCGCATTTTAGCGTAAAACACGTCGTTGTCCGCAGCGCCAGTGTGAGCCAAAAATCCCGAGAGATCCAACCTAGGAAATGTGACCTTGTGACGTCATGACAACGTGTCCAGAGGATTGTGAGCAAGCTCCTCTTCCATTAATGAATTTAGCAGGCTGAATGGAGCCCAGTAGTAGGGTAGTAGTTGTCTGCCTCCTAGAAGTCATGATAAATGGAGGGACGACAGAAAAGAAGTATTTTGACTGTTCTCCTTAACCAGATTACGAGCTGAAGATTTTTCTATGGCAGATTGCGAATATGTTTTCGAGGACTTCCCATTTGTTACAATTGCAGTGCAGTTTGGATATATAACATCGTATTTATGAAAGCAAACTGTTATTGCAAAAACCGCGTCACGTATTTCAACCGTGCTCAAAGCATGCTTCCAGGTTACGATTTTATACAAATTTTAAAAATATTTTAGCGGGGAAGCATATATGGACAATTGTTTACAGGAAGAAAAATAACGGCAGCCGTGGTAGCTATTGTTGTTGTTAGCCTATCAAAAGATGGCACATACCCACACTGGGGGATCGGCCAAGAATTGGGTAGCTACTCACCTGAACGCAGTTAATATAAAGGAAAAGCACGTGTGAGCGCAACACCGGTTAATTCTTCCTCATGAACAGAAAAGGAATGAGAGTTTTGATTTCAAAATTATAAGAATAATAATAATGAGAGCTGCGAGCAGCGCCGGGCGGAAAATGTGAGATCTTCGCCGTCGCCCCCTTTTTCGACTCAGGACATACGTGCATACTCTTCGCCGTTGGCTTCTGCCCTCTACATGACCCCGGACGGCAGAAGCGCCGTCCAGGCGCAAGGCCATTCGGCCTTGGATTTTTCATTCTGGTCGCAGATTTTTTTCGCTCTTGATTCTGTAGCGAGAGCTGCACTGGGCTACCAGTCGAGCATTTCGCGGTGGACGGGAGAGAAAAGTTGTGCGCATGCTCCGCTACCATGGCAACCGGAGAGGAGCAGCTGCTGCGCCGCACGCTTCGTCGCCGCCTCGGCGCACGCCGCTCAGTCACCCGAACCGCGCGTCGCATGCTCAGCATTGCGCATAAAGGGCACAGTTTTGGTGGGGGGCTGTATCACAACGTTTGACATGGATGCAGAGAAGGAGAGAACAGCCGCTGCTAAACGGCGGTATAGACAAGAGAAGATTAACTCTTCCGATCCTTAGGTTGTCGCCTGGCACTTGGGTACTCAACAAAGAGAGAATGAGCGTCAGAAGGCGACGAGAGCAGCGGAGACACTCAAACAGAGAGAGGAACACCTTGCCAAACTTAGATGCCAGACTGTCGAGCGCAATAGACGGCGCATAGCCGCCGAGATGGAGTCCACTGTCTCTCATTGCTGAACATACAGCGACCACAACAAGCTAAGCCAGCTCGCTACGCATATCCTGGCATAGCCGAGCTAAGCCGCTGCCAATTTTTTACAATGTCTTGAGCGCCATAACCACTGCGGGGTTCTGGCGCTCATGCCATTGTAAAAGGAGCTTTTTTTTCTTTGTAAGGGATGGACCGATCTTGCGCTTTCCCCAAAAGATGCCGCTGACTCCTGTTCTCCTTGCGTTAGGTATCATTTTTCTACGTTCATGTATCAGACAGGCGAGAGTTCCAGCTGGTAATACCCAACGTCAGCAGCACATATGTTCAACACTTCCGCAGCCTTCCTGAAAGGCGACTGTGAACAAAATAGAGGCTTTCCCCACATCTGCAACGTTCTCTTTTTTCGAGCTTCAAAGCGCTTCAGTGATGCTTAGCGCGGAGTCTAGCATATCCATGCGTTCACCAGGCATGAGGCACAACACATCTGTTTCGCGCGTATTTTCATACCAGGTGTTCACAATAGCATGTGTTCCTGTACACACGCAGGGACTCCTCTCTGCAGTCCACAAAAGAAGAAAAGAGGCAAGTTACTATGGCCACACAGCCCGCCAACTTGACACAAAGCTTTAACCCCTTGTTTCAACGTCCTCTCTCCGTCCACACTGTTCGCATCGGTACATTCCTTGTTTCGGCCCCTAGCAGTCCTACACTTAAAGACGCTAGCTACAATTACCAGTCACCCCTGGAGAATGTGCTGAGCCGGCTTCGACACGTTGGGTTTGAAATTCAAACGTTTTCGTTGCACACGTGTCATAGTTTATAAGAACATTTTTTTACGTTTCAGATGCACATTTGAGCGTGGATTGTTGTTTATTTGCTTCCTTAGGAACATGCCGCATTGGAAACCAGAGGAGAGATTTAAACAGCAACGCTAGAATATCTGACAGTCGTTCATGAAAGCTGATAACTGTTTGAAAACATTGAAGAACTTTTTTAAAAAAAACTTCACATCTTGCAAAGCTTATTGTGTATCTGCTATCTTAGCTAGAACACCCTGCAGGTTTCGTATCCTCACACTCACTTTTTGTTCAAACTACGAAAGCTGGATGCAAGTTTCCCAAGATATAGAGAGGTGCTGCGATAACCTCGACTTTGATGCAAGTAGCCACCAGTAAAATAAACACAATGAAGTCCATTTGTAGTTCTTATCGATGATACTTGGTAACATTATCTCCTTCTCATGATTTCTCGCCTTCACAGTGGCTGTATATAGGCGTATAAAAAATTTCGGTTACAATCATATTTTTGTCCCGAAACAGCTGCATTTTTTAGATGACACGGTCATTCCACATCTCAGACATATCTGTAATGCATATGCGAATAAATGAGGCAGCATGTTTCAAAAACTCGAACGTTCTTCTTTTGGGAATATTGAGACAACAAGGCGAAATACATTGGCGAAACCTTATATGCCATAAATGACGAACTATGACACATAAAGGTGCATTTCCTTTGTCTGGTATATTGGCGAAAATACTTCGATACGTCTTGCATTCGCAAAATTATTGGAGCCTAAGACAGTTAGTTATAACCATGCTGCTCAAGCGCATGAAAAAGGGATGCCGTGGCACGCGGGGTTATATTAAAGTCCTGAATCTGCACATGGGCTATGAGAGACGTCGTTCTCTAACAACGCGCTGTTTATGTGCATATTTTTCACTTCATATGTAAAAGAAGACTTTCGAGATGACTCCCCTGAAGGGCCATTTCTGCCAATGCCAGTAAAAAGGAAAAGTTTATTATTTGCAAAAATTCTTCAAACTAGTAGACCGTTACAAAATTTGTCCTTGGCGCCATTGCGTGGGACGGATGTGGACAAAATCACGTTTCCTGATTTTGTTCCAAACTCGCAGCACGAGTTCACCAGGACCAAAGCACCATGGCGTGCATATAGGCCATACCTTCTCAGGAAATCTGACAGTCCATTCGAGGCTATCTACGCTCGCTCTTTGGTCACGCCAGTCGTACCGAGATAATTACAGAATTTTATTTTTAAACTTTTAAAGTGTTTTTTGCGCACCTTTAGTCTCATAAATATCGACATATATCATTATGAGCAGCCTGACTACTTCCACTACAGGTAAAAGACCCCTCCCGTGCCAGCAGCGGCCACCTTATTCCCTCAAACTTGTTAATCTCATCCACCCAGCTAACTTTCTTCCGTCCACTACTACGCTTGCGTTCTCTTGGAATCTAGACCGTCACCAATAATGATTGTCGGTATTCTTGCCCTTCGCATTACATGCCCTGCCCAAGCCCATTTCCTCCTCTTCATTTAGACTAAGATGTCATTAACCCGCGTTTATTCCCTAACCCACTCTGCCATCTTGCTGTCCCTTAACGTTGCACCTCTCATTTTCCTTCCATGGCTGGCTGCGTTGACCTCAATTTCAGTTGAACCCTTTATCGACATATTTATCCAAATTTTCTAACACTCGTATTGTCTTTCTAAACTTTCTGGCATTCTGCGATAAACGGCTATTAAAATTGTGGACAGCAATGAGATTAAAAGCACGCGTAAGTAACAAACGCTAGTTTTGCTTCCTCTTCTCCGCAGTAGAAGGAAAGAGAATTCCTATCATGGAATGCATACTTATTGTTTCAATAAAACTTCGCCTATTCAATTTTATGCCCTTTTTCCTCCTTCCAAAGCAACTACACCAGACCACAGGTCAAAATTTTCTACGTATATATGATGTTCGCACTGGGGCTTACTATTCCTGCAAGTTTCAAAGTGCGTTCCCTGCCTGGGTTCGGAAATTATCAGAAATGATTATAGCAGCTTGTTAACTACCTGAAAGAGCAACTCGTTAGCACTATATGGCCGCGAGGTTGGCTGCAGTGTTTTAAATGTCCTCGCCAGGAGAATAATAGCAACATCGCGACTGCACCTAGCCTCACTTACCATAAAAGCACCTGTACAGAATATAAACGAAAGGAATCTTAACCTGGTATACGAACCTCCAGTGCGCCCTTTAATCAAAGCGGCATAAACAGGCTAGTGCACAAAACACTTCGTCCTGAACAAGGTATTTTTGCTGTTAGTTGAACCATGATCTCTCTAATTGTGCAGGCGACATGGGAATTGCTGTAGCGCGACATTTTTTTAAAATTTATTTCTCCCTTCCGCTGCCCTGCTGATGATCTGTGTTTTTTAAATGAATACCGATTCAAAATGTTTCAGCTGCTGCTTATGATGCCAATGATATTAAGGCAATAGCCTTTAATGGCTCATACTCGCGTCCGTCCGTTACATTTTAGGTCACGTGACCTTGGCCACCTGATATCTCTGCCACGCTCGCGTCAGCTGCTCTTCTTCACTGTCGTGAAATGATTTCAAGCGCGACAAATTCAAATCAGGGCAATGAGTCGCAAATGGTTTTCGCCTTCCCGCAGTTAAGAGATATCTAAGTGCCTCCAACGAATTTTTTTTTTAACTTGGGAAACTGAAAAATGCGACAACCTTTACCAAGAAACAAAATTCACAACCACACCTAGTTATATTATGTGTAGGCAATGCGATAGGATATTACCAGCCTTAATGTTTCTATAGGGAGTGATGTCACTTTATGTTGTTTTTTTATGTCACTCCTTTCCAGCTAATGGGCAAATTTTGTGACAGAAGACACACTTTTTTCCGATAAGGCTTTTCATACTATCGCATTAAAAATAAATAATTGGTTTTGGGGTGAAAGGAAATGGCGCAGTATCTGTCTCATATATCGTCGGGCACCTGAACCGCGCCGTAAGGGAAGGGTAAAGGAGAGAGTGAAAGAAGAAAGGAAGAAGCAAAATACATTTTCTCCGCGAATTTCCGTCGTACTGTCGTAACTTTCGTCTTCATTACAAAACTGATAAATGTGACGCCTTAGCACCCTTCCTCCTCCCGAGCGATTAAAATGGCCGAAACCAAGTTTATTGAAAAGCTGTTATTTCACTTTAAAAGCCTGAGACGAAATTTTATTATCTCATTCAAGCCGGTTAGAACCCCATAGGATAAAAGCCATTGAAATTTTCATGCCGGGTGCGAATACTGTGAAGGTCTTCACCCGTGACACGAGAACCTTGGAGTAAGCGCTGAAGTATCCTCGCCTAGGCCGTGCAAAAGCAGGGGCGTCTAGCAGCTCTGGAAGGTCGAGGTGGGGTACCTGGAATGGGGGACGGGACCCCTAATCATGGCACCTGTTAGTGTGCCTTGTCTCGGAGCATCCGAGACCCCGGCGAACATTCAGGGGGATGGTAGTACGGTTGGAAGTCGAGGGTCATCTATTCTGCAAAGAGCTACTGCTCGCCATCTAGAGAGCGAGGAAGAAGAACTCTGCACTATCAAGATCAATCTCAAAACCCCACGTTGTCCTCACTTCTATCCTAAATGCGATAACTTGCGAATGACGACCAAATTCTCTTTCCCTACGTTCCACCTTATTCATCTTTTCGCAAGGCCGATTAAGGTACCCGGCAGCGTTTTATTCTCGCGTTACTTCCCTTTTCATTTATATTTCACCAACTAGTGTACCAAACTCCCCTTGCCCTCGTATGGACTTATTTATTTGCTTTTATATTTCCATGACCTCTCGAACACAGGACATCTTTGCAAGGACTGAGGCAATTTAGATAAAATTTCATTTTTCTTCTCTAAAGCAAGCATGCCTACAGGCTAGGCTAGCGAGTAGTCTATGGTGATTTAGAGCGGCTCAATCTAGCAAGCACTGTGAACTTTACGGCATATAGTTACTCATGTAGAGCTAATAGACATAAGCGTGCTGCTCCCAAATACGAAACAGCCCCACAGCTTACGGGCATGATTTGTGATAACATCTTGGAGCTGAGGAGCTAGTAGAAACATCACCTCTGGCGGCAAAAAAAAGTTCCATTATTGGTGACCAGGGCTGGAGCACCTCCGATTAATGTTTCTATAGCTGCGGCTGATGCATCGCTGAAAGCATTCACCTATCACTGGGAATGCCATCGTGGCATCGAATTTTATTCGTTGCCGAAAACATGTTTTTGCGTCAGCAGCGACCCGCTGCGGTGGCTCAGTGGCTATAGGGCGCTCGACCACCGACCCGGAGTACCCGGGCGCGAACTCGACCATGGCGGCCGCGTTTCGGTGGAGGCGAAACGGAAAGGCGCCCGTGTGTTGTGCGATGTCGGTGCACGTTAAAGATCCCCAGGGGGTCGATTGTTTCGGTCTATTATTTCGGGAGGATGGAACAGCCAGTTAGGGTGTTGCATCAGCTCAGTCCTTGTGTCCGTGGTGATGCCCCGGCCTGGTACCGGGTATCAGCATCTTAAAACGTTGGGGACCGACCACATTCAACATGTGCTTATTGAAAGAGTCTCGCCCATGAATTTACGTAGGTTTATTTGGGATGACGCTTCTTTTAATTATTTAGGGTATACCCCTCTGTACTACTTAGTGCAAGAGCCCCGGTGGCCTGATGTTGGGGATGGAATGCCTGACTCCTAATAAGTCGCAAAACTCGACGCACTGGGTCATAATGTTGTTGAGCTCAAATTGTTCGCTCGGTCACTTGCGTACCCCACGTAAAGGGGTACGCAAGTGAGGGTACACACGTAGTGGCTACGCAGTATGGCTCCTATCTACGGGACGCAGCGCAGTACTACCTTGAAGAGGTGCCGACTAGCGCCCGCATTCCGAGCTTTATCGCTATCTAAACCATTATTTTCAGCCATTCCTGATTGGCCTGCTTGAAATTTTGAGCGGCAGCAGGATTGCACTTCCTTCGAATTGCCGCAGAGAAACAGCCAGCGGCACTATTGCTCTTTGCCGATAGACGGAACACGACCGCAGCAAAATTCAGCGAGATTTTTAGTTGCGGATCGGATGCGACACTAAACACAACTCCGAGAGTAAAAGGTAATCAAAAGCTCCTTCGTTCAACCGTTGGACTTAAAGGGGAAAAAAAGAAAAGAATATCTTAGGAGCTCTTTTCTGCTCTGATGGCCGGTGATGGCCGAAGGTATAATTAAAAGCGAAAATAATATACGCAACTACGCATGGCTTTGCTGCGAGAGATGGCGGCCGCTGTCGTCGCCGATTGCCAGTGGTAATAAGTAGACTGCTAGCCTGTTCGCACAGAACCTCTATTTGACATTTAGCTGCAGGGGAAACACGAGCCGAAGGAATTTCCAGCGAGCACTCACTCGCTACACAATGAGCACTCGCTGCAAAATACTGAACCAGAAAGTCGGCTTGCCGACTTGCCGTTTTCAACATCGCTTAACGTAACGGGCTGCTGTGATCCAACCTCTGTGCAGATGGCAATTTGCTTTGCGCATTTTTTTATGCCGACACTGCAAGAACCACGAGATGCTGCTGCTAGGCATTTATTTTCCATGGAATAAATAAATAAAAAAGATGACCTAAAAACGCGTTTATTTTTATGTATGATTTGGAAAACTTCGCCGAACCCCTGAAAACTTCGCCGACGAAGTTTTCAGGGGTTCGCTATGGCGAGAAGTGCACTCATGTCCATCGACGCCTCGCCAGCTAACACGCCAGACCATCGCACAGCTACAGCACCGCTGCTACCGACAACCCTAACTGACGTCAAAAAGGCACTCCTGGCGTGCGAAGCGGGTCGGTTTCGTGACGCTTCGCTGGCCACTGACCATCCACATGATGAGCTGGTTCAGGATGCCAGACACCCCACACGATCATGATGCGGGAAGCCCCGACAGCTAATAGAGAGTTATGGAATAGCAATTGCACGCTTTCGCACAGTAAACACAGATATTTTGCTGGGCCTTACGCTTTATGTCACATCGTTTAAAGCACTCAGACGCAAAGATAACTCCAGCGATAGCTGCGTCATCCGGTATTCATAAAATGAAACATTTCTGGAACGAACCGGTGTTTATTGTTATTCTTCGGAAGCGCTCAATCGAACATTGAAAAAAAAAAGCAGGTCAAATTCATCGCCTATCGCATTTCTTATAGGTAAGCGAAGACCAAGTAAAAGCCCTCTACTAATTTATAGGCAACTGATGTGCCGAAAAACACAGCCACACGTACATTGACGCCGCGGTGGCCCAGTGGTTACGGCGCTCGGCTGGTGACCCGAAAGACGCGGGGTCGATCCCGGCCGCGGCGGTCGAATTTCTATGGAGGAGAAACTCTAGAGGCCCGTGTCCTGTGCGATGTCAGAGCACGTTAAAGAACCCCACGTGGTCGAATTCATCCGGAGCCCTTCACAACAACGTCTCTCATAGCCTGAGTCACTTCGGGACGTTAAACGCCCATATACCCAAAAACCACACGGACAAGTTCACTCCGAAGTGATAGGCTCCGCTTCATAACACATCGCTATGTTGGCTATTTATGCCATTGAGATCCTTAATCACTTCCAGTGGGAGCGTACGCTATGTGTGTGACGTCACCGTCCTGTTTCGAATCCGCTTCCGGCGTTTTGAACAATTGGGTGTAGCTGAAAACGACGGTCTCGAGAACGACGAAACTCGAATACGGTCCTCATTATAATGAGTTTTGGAACAGATATATACGAGCTTAAAGTAATGGCCTCGTGCTGCCTAAAATTGAGCTGTTTTTTCATGAGCCCTTCGGTTACAACGGATGACATCTTTTATCTTATTTGCATCAACAATTTCCAACGTGGAACGCGGGATAATGCAGGTGACATCAGTGGTGTTTATATTTGAAGACTTTCTTGGTGTGAATTAATCCTTTCTGAAGAACAGCCCCCATCCGCTTAACTCAGCGTTAGGTGTCTTTCATAAAAGACAGAACGTTAGTTTAGCGACCTTCACGGTAATTTAACAAACAAAGAGGAACAAAGCAGCGCCAGTATTCTCACTCACTGCCACTTCTCGTTCAACGTGCCGGGAAGACGTGAGCACCGAAGGACAAATTTTGTCGCCGGTGACAATCGATTGCCGTGAATCCTCATTCGCCAATGACACGACAAACCAGCTGTTGAAAATTATTTTTACTGCGATGCATGAAAGGCGTCCATGAGACCAAGGCCTTCTATGCCCTTTGCTTTGGCATAACAACACAAGGGCCTCAGGTTGATTTTTTATTTCCAGGCGCGATGACCCTCCAAAAAAGCCACAGTCTGCTGGCTGGGCTCGCGTTCGATCCCAGTGAATTGGAGAGCGTCCGTCTAAGCTGCACGGCATTGGTCGGCCTCTGGAGTGCTGGGAGAACCGACTAATACCTGTGAAATCAAGTTGAAATTGGTTTTCGGGGAAAGAAAATGGCGCAGTATCTGTCTCACAAATCGGCAGACGAATGAACCGCGCCGTAAAGGAAATGATAAAGGAGAGACTAAGAGAAGAAAGGAAAGAAAGAGGTGCCGTAGTGAAGGGCTACGGAATAATTTCAACCACCTGGGGATCTTTAGCGTGCACTGACATCGCACAGCACACAGGCGCCTTTCGCGTTTCGCCTCCATCGAAACGCAGCCGCTGCGGTCGGATTCGAACCTGGGAACTCCGGATCAGTAGCCGAGCGCTCTAACCACTGAACCAACGCGGCGAGGAAGAAACGCTGAATCCTTGTATGAAAATTATAAGGCATCCCCATGTGGTCGAAATTATTCCGGGAAACCTCTACTACGGCACCTCTTTCTTCCTTTCTTATTTCACTCCTCCCTTTATCCCTTCACTTACGGCACCGTTCAGGTGTCAAGCGACATATGAGACAGATACTGCGCAATTTCTGTTCCCTAAAAACGAATTATTATTATTACTATTTAAACGAATACCCCCTACAATAAGTGCCGCTGCTTAGACGTGGCGGCGGCGCGCGCTTACAACGTATACTTACTTCCAGCGCCAGACCTAATTGCACCTGTTTTAAACCGACATTTGTTGAACCTATCCCATGCGTTCTCTTTTTACATGGGATTCTTTTTGGCATAGAACTGTCAGCTGTGAGATAGTAGTTTTGCAGACTCGCCTCGTTCCAGCCGCTTAAAATTAATCTTGGCCATGAGGGTACGTTCTCCTTAGTTACCTCAACTATGGACGGTATCAACTATTCGATGTCGATATGATAGTATGTACAGGGACCGCAGCCGTCGAACATAACATCCCGATCGCCATGAAACCGCAGCGACTGCGTCAGGCTTAAAAACACTGTAATTAACGAGATGGTTATTGCCAAGACTAAAACAAGCATGTGCTGCCTCTTTCCAGTTCAGTTCCCGCTGGTTCACAATACGCCGGATTAATGGATGGTTGTTGCTTTGTGTCTTTGTAAAGTTAAAACTTGAACACAAGACTTCTTGACAAAAGAAGAGAAATTTCAAGCACAATTCTGAATTCCCGGTTCAAATATCCATTATGTAAATTGCTTAAAATATTTGAGCCAACGATATATGTGTAGTTTTCTTGAAGGATCAGTGCTTAACAGGTACTACGAACATTTCAGTGCATAACTGGTCATGCAGATGCTATTGACACTTAGGGCCACTGTTCACAATCACGTAATCTAACATGTGTTGCAGCGCGAACCACAAGAAGGGACGACGACAGACAGAGTGAAAAGAGCGCTGACTTCCAACTATTTATTTTCCTGATAGGCCACGCATTTATACACATTTTAACCTTCAGCAGGAAAGGGCAGGCAAAGCAATCAGCATGAAAGGCATAGGAGATTAGGACAATTACCATCGATCCAGAAACTTCAGCTCTTTCTTGGTTAGAACAACTGATGGCATGCTTACGTCCCTTCTTGTGGTTCGCGCTGCAACACATGTTAGATATGAACCAACTAGCCCGCCAAGCAACCATTCACGTAATCTATCAGTAAATTGAACACATTGAATTATAAATTACATGTGTCAAAGTAACGTGCTGTAGCAGGGGAGCTAGTTCAAGACAGTTCTATAGGTGGCATATGAAAGTTACAGTATTGACAACAAGAGCTTCGTTAACTTCGAAGTCCTTAGCTGCGGCTGTGAAAGTTTGCACACAGTGCGATGCATCCACCTTATGATTTAAATGCCAAATTGCGGCGAATTCCCATTGGCAATCGAAGGGAGGCGTCTGCGTCAGCAACGAAGAGTGACTCCGGGACGTTTAAGAACTCGCGATAACATCTGGGCTCCTACAGGAACTTCAATACATGATACATCATTACCGGGTACCTGAAGTGTCAGATGGCGGTGAGAGGGTTGAACGGAGCGTCATGTAGTCCAGACTGTACGCTTCTCTTTTTAGAGAACTTGACGCTGCGCGACTGTGAGCTACACTTCAACGCCTGTACAAGGGCGAGCTACGCTAGATAACGCGCGTGATGCATCTACAACTATCTAAGCTTAAGAAGTAAAGGAGCTGACAAACTACAGATGTCATCATTAGTGAGGTCACAATATTTTACGCCGTTTGAACGTCGTGCTATGTGGTATGTTCTGGCATCCAATCAGAGCGAAAGAAATAAGATACCTTGCCCAAATGCCCCCTTAAAGGTACTCTGCAATGAACAAAAAGTCTCTTGTAAGGGTTTTCATTGCTTAGAAATGATGCTAATAAGCATTCACACCAAGTGTGAGTCTAATTTATTATGAATTTTTAAAACCTTGTTTATTAAAATTCGCGGGCCGATTGGTGTGCTCGTAGTGACCGATTTTGAAACTAAAATCGTGAAAAAACACCGTGAAAAACCGTGAAAATCGTCTGCTCGTGCCGCCGCGCGACCCTCTCGGGCAAGCGCGAGCCAGGGCATTGCCTTCGCGCATATGGTTTCAATTTTCCTCTGCCGCCTCCTTCTGGCAGCGGCTTCGTTTTTATGGAGGAAAAACGCTAAGGCGCCCGTGTGCTGTGCGATGTCAGTGCACGTTAAAGATCCCCAGGTGGTCGAAATTATTCCGGAGCCCTCCACTACGGCACCTATTCTTCCTTTCTTCTTTCACACCCTCCTTTATCCCTTCCCTTACGGCGCGATTCAGGTGTCCAAAGATATATGAGACAGATACTGCGCCATTTCCTTTCCCCAAAAAACCAATTATTATTATTATATTACTCCTTCTGTCGAGAGTTCCGGAGCCACTCGCAGCGGCTCGCCGAGTCGCTCCTGTCGTCGCTGGCGTTCAGCCGGTACGGCGTGAACGCATATGGCTCGATGCCCATCGTGGCCGTAAGAGCGAGCAGTCGCACCTCGAGGTCCGGGTTCATTACTGCTAACTACAACAGACGACAAGCAAAGAAACCCGACGCGCGCCGCAATAACGCCGCCGACGCTGCTGCTGGGGTGCTAGGAGCGACAACCGGAAATTGCAAAAGGAACGTCAGCGGATGACGTATCCTGGGCGGGGCCCAGTCCCAGAGCTGCTTTCTTTATTTTTTTCTGGTGCCCCGCGTGTACGAGTTGAGGGAGGAGAGGAGGAGCGTAATTTTTAATCGTCTATATCTTC
The DNA here is from genome assembly GCF_052857255.1 of Amblyomma americanum. Taxonomy (NCBI): domain Eukaryota; kingdom Metazoa; phylum Arthropoda; class Arachnida; order Ixodida; family Ixodidae; genus Amblyomma; species Amblyomma americanum. Next base: position 57,416,093 of record NC_135498.1, on the reverse strand, counting down.
GTTGTTATTGACGCTAGATTAAAAATTCTTGCGTTAGGGTGACGAGTGATGAAATGACTATCTCTCGTCTGCTTTACGTAATTCCAATTAATTTATTGCATAGTACCTTTAAGGGATATTTGAACCATAGCGCTAGAAAAGCCAAAAAATCATCACACTCTTTCGAATGAAAACCCAAAATTTCAGGATGTGTAATCATCGCTCAGACATAGTAGCGACGCTAGCGAAAGAAAACAGGGGCTGAATATTTCCAAGTTTTCAATGCGACATTCCCAACGCGTTACATACTTAGAAGGACTTGGTTGTAGGCCAGTTGGTAGGACATCAGGAGGAGCAAAACCGCAAAACAGCACGGGACTGAGGCAGGCGACAACAGAGGGCGGTACTGAAAACTGAACATTTATTGAAGAACAGCAGAGCTTATATGGATCAGTCACTTGTTTAATCTGGCAAACAATCGTAAAATGAAGATGAAATAGGAGAAAACCGTTCAATGGTCACTGTGAAGTTCGCTGACCTTTCTGCGAACAAGTCGGTTTCGTGTACGCGAGGAATGCGCACAAGTTGCGTCGGAAGTGGTTGTATTTTGATCAGCGCGTCGCCAACAAAGCGACCCGTCCCATCCCTTCCTCCCCTTCTTGCAGCGGACCTTCTAGTTTTCCTCCGCGCTGTCACGGCCATAACCCGTCTTGAAGAAGCCTACCATGTACAGCTGTCGACATGTGTGCGTCGTCAAAGGGTTGACGAGGCTTCGGGAATGCAGGATATACGGCTGAGTAGGAGCCGAGTGACCATGAAACGCATTCTTCCCTTAACGACTGTCTTCTTCTCTTCTTTCTGTAAACCCCTTGAGTAATCGTCTCTTCGGCATATGTTTGTCTCGCATGTATACGTGTGCGAAAGAGAAAGAGATGACAATGTTAGGAAAGTAGTAACGGCTGTGCCGTGGGTGCCGTGGGAAATGGTGGTCGCGTTTGTGCTGTTTGTGTGTTTGATTGCAACCTCTTCTTTCCGAAATGTTTACTCAGTACTCTTTCCCCAATCTGTGATTAGTTGGCGGAAACCTTATTTTCCTTTCCCTAACCTCGGATTGGTGAGGTGAGTAGCTTGTAATCTTATTGGTTGCTGTCCCCGCTAAGGGCGGAGACAGAGGGTTCAAATATCAGTGCACTGGGTTGAACGAGGGCTGAATTCGTCTGATCAACGGTTTAGTCATGTTGTAAATTGTTTTCTCCTTGCTCATTTCTTCTTTTTTATTTACGTTGTAAATAAAAAGTTGACCTTCTCCTTTCCTCGAGTAACGTGAATGTTTGCGCGTTAGAACCACCGGGTCACCAAGAAACCCCGATTTCATCATCAGCAAGGTGTTTCCTCGCATCGCCACCTGAAGGGTATTGCAACTGGCGCAGTCAGAAGAGAGGAAACTCTACTACAACCATCACGAAAACAATCGGTACGTGAAAGAGAAGGAAACCGAGCAAGCTTGGTACACCTAACATGCGCAAACCAAACAAAAATAGCCTAATGAAACACTGACAGAAACGCTAATTCTTTCTGAAAAATGGACAAAGAAGGAGTGCTGACACGCTTGCCTGGCTCCGGTCTCAAGATGGCGACAGCCTCAACTATTCCCTTTCCAACTGCCCCTTTCTTCTTCCTATGATTAATGTGCAATTTAGCTTAGGATAGCGGTCTGTACAACTGCGACAGTGAACGTGCAGGGCAGGTCCTCCAGGCCTTCTCAAGGAACGCGGATGCTCTTTCAAGTGAATACTCAAAAATCTGCCTGTTTGGCCGATATAAAATCGACCATAGCTGAGGGGAATCTAATAGACCACCCCAGACGCGCATGAGACATACTTTCTTTAATGGTTCATGCCGCAAACTACAGGCTTTGAAGTCTGCTTCCCCACCAAATAGAACAGTTTTGAGAGTTTGCAGGGCGCAGACTTGACCGCTTGAACGCCATATTTGCCTGAAATCTTCTTAATATTATGGGAAATCTTATGAATATATAGTAAGACTACACACTTATTTCGGCTAGCTGGCTTGTAAGAAAACGTGTCTTTTTGCGCTGTCTTGAGAAGCTTTTTGAGCAGGGATTCGGCCACAGATCTTAACAGTGAGCTTGGAAAGCTCGCCTTTTCGAGTCGCTCAACTTGAAGATGAAAACTGAGCTGCACTTTGTGATGACATGGTTTAAAAAGCGCAGACCTAAAACGTGTTGATGCGGAGGCCCGTTTTACAAGCTTGGAATGGGATGAGTGGAAGGGCAGTAAGGATTTTTTCGATCTCGGCTTAAAAGCCCAGCAAACATGGCCATGTTGATTAAAATCTAACTTTAAGTCTAAAAACTGGATATATCTATCTTGAGGAAGCTCAAGAGTAAAACTGAGAGAATGTCCACAACTAGAAAACGCTGCCAAAAGCTCATCTGCCACATCAGCTACGACATCATTACATGAAAGTTTTAAAATGATCTCCATATCTAAAAACACTACAAATTAAGGCGTGTGTCAACTTTCGTTTGAGCAGTCGATCTAAATTGGCAAGAAAGATTTCGCACAGCAGTGGCGCAACGCTGGAGCCGGAACAGATTTCTTTCCTGGGGATATCGACAGGAGCATTTTGTCGCTATTTTCTTTGCACCCACAAACAAACGTCCTCAACAAGAGCCGAGATTTCGGAGTATCAACGGAAAATTGCGAAAGTAGCACTTCCATCCATACCACGTTCAGCTGCATCAAATAATGAGACCACGAGACGTTAAAAGCAGGACGTACTTTGCAAGTTTCATTCTTACACAAATGCAAGACGACCCAGATTTCCTTTGCAAAGTGATCAGGACTGACGGCACTAATTTTCTTAATAAATGCTCAAGTAAACGTGCACAGTGTTCAGTCACATCCTCACTGGCTTTTGCAAGGATAGCACCAGTACCAATGGTCGTTTTGTTCTTGAAGTGGAATTTCCAGTTACGGTTAGCACGGGCCTCTGTTTCACGACAAGACGCCAAGAGCATATCAAAGTCATCCTGACTTTAAGAGGCTGACGACTTCCTTTCAAATTACCACTGTTTATACCCACTGATGTATGATTTTACTATACAAATTGACTATACTTTTGTTCGCTCATAGTGGCGGCAATCAAAAGCGATTGGGCGTAAATCCATATCACCAAGCATAACACACATATAAAAAATGGCTGTGGTTTAGCTCTGGTTAAACCTGGAATGACGCGTTAGCTACAGCTGGGCGAGTGAAACTCGCTCAGTCGAATTGCGAAGTCCGTCTTTCGCCGCTGCCTTTCGCTGGGCGTTCCTTCAACTTCGTCACTGGACGTGGATTCACTCTCTCCCCCTTTTTTCCTCTCCACTCCTCCCCTACTCGGTTTCGCCAGCGCGCCGCGCCGCCGGCAGCTGCCACGGTGGTCATGGTGCCGCCACGCTCAAGGCTCGAAATGCTAGCGTAATGTAGGTGCGCTGCGCGCACACATCACCACCATCATCAAAACTTTTATTTCCACCGAAATCAAACTCCTTTTTGGACCCCCCGGCACACCAGCCGCGTTCTCTGACGTCACTACGCGCACGCGCAGAACTGACGAGGCGGGCGGCGTCTGCTCCGCCGTCGGCACAGAGGCGAGGCGCGCGGCGCGCACACCAGCTGCTGGCTAGGCTATGACGTCAATCCGCGCATGCGCTCAGCGCGCAGCCACGCTGACCTCGCGAGGTGGCTGGCATACTGTAGCTATCGCTACAAAAGGCCGCTGACTCAATAGATTTATCGCACTTCCATTTACTCGCCAAGTGCCACTCATGCAAAAACTCGTCATGCGAGCCTCTGCTTTATTTTATCAAAATCCTTTCCAAGAACAAACATGGTTTGCGCAAGAGCTACCGAAGGAATTCTTTATCACGACGAGAGACAGCTCATACATCATTGACGCTCGAGTCGCCTAGCACTCAGGCACCGAAAACAAGTTCCTGGAAACGCGGTCTTCGTTTTAATAAAAAAATAAAGTTGTACGGCACTAAGTACGTTGGACAACAACGACTAATTCTTCATCGCCTATTTCGCAGAAACTTTTCCACAGCACAATTTTCAAGAGCAACAACACCGATATTTGTCACTGACGCATGAACTACATCTTACCGCAATAAAAATGCCTGTTAGAGCTCGTATGGAAATCTATTTTCACTCCTAAAAACAAGTTGGAAATCCTCAAGTCGAGACCTGCATGAGAGGCTTTCGCATGAGTGGCCGGGTCGAAAGTTCGATGTGCTTGCGAACGATCTTTCCAACTGCATCAGGGAACACAAAAATTCCTTTAAAGCGCATCAACCTTGAAGTCAACATTTCGACCTACTCGAGAGCACTTATAATCGGAAGCCACTAGAAATAGAAATCATTAAGGACAGCCATAACCTTTCTGGCTGCGCGAAAAAAACTAATCGAATTGCTGTCTTTCTAATTCAGTCTAATTGCTATCTTTCCATCTAGGCACTTTCTTTCACGCCTACAAAGCACGACGTGCTCTCTGTGTCTAGCGCTGCAACACGAGAAAATTTGCTGGCGCCGGCACTGCAACATATCAGCCTACGGCTATTACCTGGGCCGTGGAGCCGAGCCAAGAGCGGATTTTCTTCGTTCAAACCAGGGGCTAGTTCCATGGGCGCGAATAAATTTATGCTCAAAGTAAAATGACCAAAAGCGCCAGAGCTTTCACTTCCCTTGTGCGATTCCTGCCTAGGTGTCGTCAGCCTGCCATTTTCGCGGCGTGAAAGATGCCGGCGCTTCGCGAAGCGGGAGGCGCAGTTTCACGACGGATTCTCCTTCGTGCGCGTAGAGTTAACAAAGGACGAATGAAGCCTAAGGCGCTCCCTGTATGTCATTTGTTCGCACAGAGTTTCGCGACGAAATGGCTTCGCTTTCAAAATCGGATCCGGTTTTTCTCTGCATATTAAACCCAATAAACGTCACTTACGGTCGCCATGAAAACGAAACCGTAGCATAAACGGGGCACTGAAATCGGTTCTACAGGCCGCAAGACTGTCAGCAATTTTTAATAGGCTTTTTTTTGTTATAAGACCTCTATGTTTTTTGCATAGCATTGTCAGTGGTATAGTCTATAAGAACACAGCTAAGAGGCCCGGGCTGACGGGTATAGTGATACAGGGGCGACTGGCTTGTTGTTTCAGCAAGAGATAACCATAACATTTTTTTAAGTGTTTGAGTGTCCTGGATATTTTGCTATTTTAATGTTCTTTCCAGAAATATGATTACTGAAGCTCCTAAGCATCTTACAGAAGGTACAGTATTGGTCAAAAGTCTTAAGGCCAAATGACATTCGCTTTAGCCGTATAACAGAGTCATTTCGAAACTATTATACACCGAATGACCTTGACATGCTAGCAGAGGAGGAGGTTTCTTCTTGCGCTAGAGAAGCTTCCTGCTTTACTTGCGTTTTGAATGATCCTCTTCCCGGAGCGTTCTAGGAACATTCATTTCGCTGCAGCTGAATACTCTGGCCTCAAGCCTTTTGGACAAGACTGTACAAGATTATTAATCACTGCCAGGACACAAGGTCTGCGTTTTAGCGATGAAGTGGTGGATGTCAGACATCCTTGAACCTCAAAATCGCTGTGTAGGGTTTGGAGAAGTATACTTCTCATACCTATAGGAACAAAGGTGGCATCATAGGTGGTTCAAATGCTAGAATATAGTCCTGAAAAGCAGACCATATGGCCTGGAATTTTAACCGCGCCCTGTACATACTTTGTAGCCCAGAATTGCAGTAAGTGTGTCGACTGCAATGAAGGAAAAGAGCCTATAAACAGGTTAAATGGTTGTAACATGCAGTTTGCGAAATCAAATCAGATACGTCGTTCAGGTCTTAACATTACAGAGCGTTATAGCAGCCTGGCTATACTTTCTTTTCCGCACGTTAAACCTTTGCCGCACACTGCCGTAAGTGTTATCAACGACACATACACTTAATGCGTGAAAGATAGAAGGTGTCCCGAACGTAAAATACTGTGAAGACATCGAGAAACAGTCTATGAAAACACATTAGGGCTGGGCCGGAGCAACATTTTCTGCACTCATTTTTTTAAGAATTTCAAGTAAATTACAATTTTTTAAACCAGAAACAATGAAAATATAGAAAATTGGGAGAGACTACATGAAGCTGAACCTACTGTTGTCGATGCTATCACGAAAATTTACGGTGTATGCAGTTAGGCTTAACAGCTTGAAATCGCCAACGTGTCTCATGAACAACCACTAGTATTTCGTTAAACGTCCCTTCATGTGTGAGAACGAGTGGTTTTAAAGAGAAGGCAGCCATTCAATGTAAACTGCCCCTTCAAAGCACATAGCAGCGACCTGCATTTCCTCAAATATGGGCGGCAAGTGCGTCTCCACATTTTCAACGACATCCACGAAAGCTACGCAAAGGTTCCCGCATCGTAACGTGCTGTAGTCCACTTGCGCGCTCCAAAACGTTTGCGCACGCTGTAAGAAAACAGTATTAGTCGGATAGACTGGTACCAACTTATTATTTGCTTCAAATAACTTTCCAGGTCAATAACGGCGTCTCTTTAAAGTTCATGTGCTGTCAGCATGGTTTGTCAACGACGTTGGTTAAACAATTCTTGATGAGCATGCTCACTGTTCTGCGAGAGTGAAAGTGCAACGCCTCTCGTATCCATCGTTCGGTTCTGTCGGCGTTCCAAGAAATGCCAACATTTTCATCTCTTTTTCAACCTCCAACTGCAACAATCGCATGCTGGGATAAAGGATTCGAGATATCCTGTGTTAATTTCTGAATTCAAAACAATGGGTGCTTTCCTGTTCCGCATTTACGCTGGGAGTAACCTTGTATGTTGTGTGGAGGGTGAAGAAACACCAAGGCTTAATAAACCATGTTAAGGCAGGCTTTACTCGAAGAAGGGGCACTGATTACGAGTAGGCACTGAAAAAAAGAAACGCTTGTGTTGTGCACCTCTTCTTCGTCCGTCACCTCTGTTCGCGCTGCATATTTCTTTTAAATTGAACGTAGCCCAACAAGCCCAAATTTCCATCTTACTTACTCCTTAGGCCTTGCAGCTACCGAATCCTCTAACGATATTAAGATAAGGCCAACTTTATCGTCCGTCTAATTTGATATAGGCAAGATAACAAGAAGAAGCGAAAGCACTTTACCCAATTTATAGCCTGTTGACGTGAAAGAGAATGCAGTAACACCGATGAGGTCACTCCGAAGCGAAGAGGCTCAACGCCACCCAGTGTATTCCCCTCCTCCTCCTGGGGATACACGACTGTGTCGTGGAGCACCGTGGCGCACAGGCACAATTGCCTCCGCACCACACCCGATGGCCGCAAAGTGCTCCGCCATCTCGGATGCCACAACCCAAATAGGATGCCGGACGCTGCAGCAAAACGTGTCCCCACTCGTATAGCCGAACAGCTTCGACTGCAGCCCCTACTACGCCACATTAATCCCGAACTCAACGCGGGGAGAAAAGCAGCCCCCGCGCTACACCTCACCCGTTAATTCGGAGACCATCAGGATGTTTTTCAGACGCACGCGGCGCTCAACCATGGTATCCGGACTGCAACCTCCACAGCGGCCTCCTATGGCATCACGGCAAACGCGACAGTGGCGTTCATACGCACCCGGGAACCAGGGTAGCGGATGCGTTTCCTTAGTTCTAGCCATCGACCATGATACCCGGCACAACGACGTGACGACCATCTGAACCGGTTCCCAAGCCGTTTACAAACACTTTCTCTGTTGTATCTGCGCGCAAGGCCGCCCGCATTCTCTAACACTAACCTGTCCTGTAGAATTCCAAACCTTCATGTTGAGTCCTGGGCACGAGGGCATCCTGCTAATGTACGCTTACACTTGTGAGCTCGAGAAATTTCTTTTCAAGCGCCGACAGAATCATCTCCCAACCCCCGTAGCAGCGGCGAAGATGGCGTACCGGACTACCACGCGGTCATTACTGAATACCGCGAATGTAGGCTTGTTTACGTTGCATCCAGCCACTCCCTTGACTCACGCGAGAGCGCAGTATGGAGGCATCTCCCGTCCAATTAGCACGTGCCGCTCGTAATATCAAACCGCACCCACGTTGCCTCTCACCCCAATCATTCCACCACCTGTTATCCTAGCGCCCGAACTCTATCCTTACCTTTGGGCCTGCCAGGCACCACGGGCCGTCGACCCCATCCTCAACCCACGCGCTATTCCTGGAAGGACACTCTGCTAGCAGCCGACTCCATCAACCTGCGAAGAATGGAGGACGAGATAGGGCTCCTGGACTGTTCGGATCACTCCCGTGGTGCAAGAGCTTTTTTTTCACAAAATAAGGTTTATACCTCCTACTCTGCCTCAGAGTAAGCCGGCATGTTGGCTATTTATATGATTAGGGTCAATGAGCTCTGGAAGTGTACGCTATGTGTGTGGCATCACCGCCGGTTCCTTCGAAAATCTTTCCTGTATCCTAGCAGCCACATCATATACCGGCGTTTCCACCAATTGGGTGTGGCCGGAAACGAAAAAACTCGGAATGTGGGTCGAAAGTAGGAAAGGGTTGTTTCAGCTCGACTCAATAACAGCAAAGGACGCGCACTGAAATTTACGACCGCGGTTGCAAGACGCAATCGACTGCTCAGACTTCTCTAGAAAAGCCCTCATGCGCCGCTACGGCATGTT